>NC_090272.1:25890000-26211730 GCF_040414725.1 Anabrus simplex | reverse complement strand
GGAGTTAAGACATGATCAGCAACAGCTGATATATCAGATTGGTTGAGTCTGTTACAGCAGGTATGTTCTTTGATGCGAGTAGACACCGTTCTCGAAGTCTGCCCAATATAAACCTTGCCACAAGTACAGGGAACTCTGTAGATGTCAGGTTGTTGCAATTTAGGCAAACTATCCTTAGCTGGTCGCAGGAGTTGCCTAATCTTAATTGATGTTCCAAAAACAGTTCGTACATGGTACCTACGAGAGTATCCATCCGATACCACGGCATGAATGGCCAGTTGAGGCCATATGTATTTTTATGCTAATCTAGATAACGGTGTTCCAACAGGGAGCAGTTAACTCCCAAATTGAGGTGTGTTTTTAGGAAACTCTTGTCATTTACTGGAGCAGTTTCAATTCATAAATTTGTTGTAACTTTTATTATATTATTTTAATTTTGATAACTTTCAGTTTAATTAAACATAACTTTAACACTGCTCAGAGTTATCTTATGTAACGATTACTGCATTTAATATTTTAAAATGAAATATAACTAAGGTTACGTCAATCATTTAATCTGTGGTGCACACCTATGGTGTCATTAAACAATTTCAAATTAATAATTGTAATTGATGGTGATCTGGTACCGAGCTGGATAGCTGCAGTCGCTGAAGTGCGACCAGTATCCAGTATTCGGGAGATAGTGGGTTCGAACCCCACTGTCGGCAGCCCTCAAGATGGTTTTCCGTGGTTTCCCATTTTCACACCAGGCAAATGCTGGGGCTGTACCTTAATTAAGGCCACGGCCGCTTCTTTGCGCCCTTTCCTGTCCCATCGTCGCCATAAGACCTATCTGTGTCGGTGCGACGTAGAAAACAAATAGCAGGTGATCTGGTGAGAGTGTTTAGTTAAGAGATTTATGGAGAATTGTTGCTTATAGCGTAACCTACCTATTGGTTGTTGTTCTACAATTTTAGTAAATTTAATGATTTTGTTGTCCACTTAAACTTTTTGGAATTTAATAATTTCACGATTATAATAAATTAATTAGTTAAAAATTTGGTCTGGCCCACTCTCATATAACAGCGATAGTACCCGTAGTATTTCATTCCCTTATGTACCAATTTCGAAGAAGAATCCCGAACTGATCGCTTCCCAAGTAGATGGGAGTCTCCCAGCGGTAAGTATATTTTCTTAAAGAGCACCGTGGAAGAACCCTGGACCAGATTACCGCCGCTTCAACGTTTTTAAGGGTACAATATATCGAAGATCATAGTCGGGCGCTTTCCAGTCTGAAGAAGTAATGACTTCAGTTGGATAGAATTCAGATAATATTTCTTTCTTCTTAGCTTATAGCTCTGTTAGCAGGCGGCTGTGGATGGTAGGTGCATCTGTAGTCTCATATCCTCTATATAAAAAGATTCCATGGCTAATTTATAAGTTAGTCTGGACGGGGTGCATCGCGACAAATACGATACCTTCTTTAGAAAAGTTGCCTTTGCTTTTTCGAGTGTTTTTTTTTTTTTTTTTTTTTTTTTTTTTTTTTTTTTTTTTTTTACGTTGTTCTTGATGAGATAGGGCCAAATGAGTTGAGACTTACTTTCGTAGCAGTTCGATGTCGCTCATCGCTATTACTGCTGGTGTCGGCCTCTTTATTACATGTTGCGGGTGAGTTGGCCATGCGGTTAGGGGCACGTAGCTGTGAGCTTGCATCCGGGAGATAGCGGGTTTGAACCCCAGTGCCGGCAACCCTGACGATGGTTTTCCGTGGTTTTCCCATTTTAACAACATGCAAATGGTGGGGCTGTACCTTAATTAAGGCCACGGGCACTTCCTTCCCACTCATAGGCCTTTCCTATCCCATCGTCTCCATAAGACCTATCTGTGTCGGTGCGACGTAAAACAAATTGTAAAAAATGTATTACATGTTCTGTGAAGTAGCTTCCGGAGGACTGCAAGGTTCACCAAGATAGTTGAAATCATTAACAATTTTTAGGGAGACTTGTTCATTGGACAGTTGATCTGTAGCGACAACCCTGCCACCCGTGAACAGTTTTGTCCATATTTACTTGGAATTTGTTTCTTTTTTCCAGGATACCAATAATCGCAGCATTTCTGTAAGTCTTCTAAATTGGAACAGCCAAGGGCCATGTCATCTGCATAGATATGTAGAGAGATTTTCCCTCCAAATCCCTTCAGTATTTGCACGACGTCTGCAGTAATCAGGCTGAATAAGAGCGGATTAATCGCTCCACCCTGCAGAACACACCTCATCTTGATGACAGGTCGTGAGAATTGAAGATAGTCTCTTAAAATGACTGTATTATCCTGTAAGATGTTTGCCAGTACAATTGTTAGACGATATCCTTCTCCTAAATTTTGCCCAACTGACGATCCAGCAAGCCTTTTTGTAGTCTATTGATATACAAATAAATTGGAAAGTATTTGACTATATACCGGGCGAGTTGGCCGTGCGGTTAGGGCCACGGAGCTGCGAGCTTGCATCCGGGAGATGAAAATTGTCCCCCGCAGTTTCCCATTTTCACCCCAGACAAATGCTGAGGCTGTACCTTAATTCAACTTCTTGACCAATTAAGTAAGGATAGCATCGCACCTGTGCTCAACGCACTTGTTTCCAAAATCAAACATTTCGGCACACATATTAACATCAATGCACCTTCTACTTCCAATATTCCACAACCACACGGCACATTCCCTCAAGTTCACTTCTCCAACTGTACAATAAACTATTTGTATTTGAAATAAAGCTAGGTTATGATAACCTTCTACCAAAGCGTTGAAAACATATGACATTGTCAAGGTCTCTGATTCACTCACGGAAAATCAATAACTCAGAGCATGCGCTCAGCGCTCTGTTCAGTAAACTCAACTGTCAAGCGACATCGCGACAGAAATTTATGAATATTTAAAAAAATTGAGTTATAATTATCGTCGAGCATAAAGAGTCGTATGCAACTGGCCGATAATTATTGCCATTATAGGCTTGTTGCGTAATATACTATTCTGAAATTGATACTCATTATTACGTGGTTAACACTAACGAAGGCAATAAATAAATAAATAAATAAATAAATAAATAAATAAATAAATAAATAAATAAATAAATAAATAAATAAATAAATAAATAAATAAAATGTACAAATGTACGTCGAACCCCTGTCCCGTTCCTGTACGAGGCTGGGTATGAAGTGAGATGAATCTTCGTAGCGAGTCGTTACGACTGGATGCCCTTCCTAACGTCAACCTCATCAGAGGAGTTAATGAGATGATATGAAAGACGTGGTATATTATAGCAGGGGCTGCCTGGCCGAGGCGATAAAGGCGTGCTCGATTCGCCCGGAAGGACGTGGGTTCGAATCTCCGTCAGAATGTCGTTAAATTTAAGAAAACCGGGCGAGTTGGCCGTGCGGTTAGAGGCGCGCGGCTGTGAGCTTGCATCCGGGAGATAGTGGGTTAAGGACACGGCCGCTTCATTCCAACTCCTAGCCCTCTCCCATCCCATCGTCGCCATAAGACCTATCCGTGTCGGTGCGACGTAAAGCCAATAGCGAAAAAAAATTAAGAAACGAGATCCACTTCCGGAGGTGCGTATGGCCCTGAGGTTCACTCAGCCTACACCAAAAATGAGTACCAGGTTAATTCCTGGGAGCAAAGGCGGCCGGGCGTAGAGCTAACCACTCTACCCCATCACGTGCCGAGGTTAACAATGGTGGAAGCCTTTGCCTTCCACTCCTCCAAGGGCCTTCATGGCCTGTACGGAGGTGACTTTGCTTTTTGGTATATGATAGTAGGAAGGGAGAAGGTGAAACCCGGTGGTGCCACATAGCCTACTCCTGATGAAGAGCACCAAGGGGTCTGCTCAAGCCTTAACGATTCCCTCCTGTGGACGAATCACCATCAACAGCGTGCTTTGTGGGTCGTATCTTCATGCAATACATAAGATTTGGACGTATTGCTCTTCATGTCTGTGACGCATTATGCATTAATGATGAGCTGAAGTAGATAGAAGAGGTATTCTTGCAATCTGAAACTGCAAGTAACTGAAGCACAAACTTGCCACACCTCTTGCACACCTCTGCTTTAGTGCTTCCTTTAATTTATCGATACTATATACATTTTCCAGTTAAACTCTAGTAGAAATTAAATTCGTCAGCCTTTGTAGTACAGTGGTTAGTGTGATTAGCTCCCACCCCCGGAGGCCCGGGTTCGATTCCCGGCTCTGCCACGGAATTTGAAAAGTGGTACGAGGGCTCGGAAGGTCAACTGAGTAAGGGGCGTTCGATTTCCACCTCAGCCAGACTTCAAGTGATTTTCCATGGTTTCTCACTTCTCCTCCAGGCAAATTCCGGGATGGTACCTAACTTGGGCCACGGCCGTTTCCTTCCCTCTTCCCTGTCTATCCCTTCCTATCTTCCCACCCCCGACAAGATCCTTGTTCAGCACAGCAGGTGAGGCCACCTGGGCGAAGTACTGGTCCTCCTCCCCAGTTGTATATCCCCGACCCAAAGTCTAAAGGTGCAGGACACTGCACTTGGTAGAGGTGGGATCCCTCGCTAAGTCCGAAGGGAAAGCCAACCCTGGAGGGTAAACGGATTAAGAAAGAAAAACAGAAATTTAATGAATGCAAGCGGCTATAACTAATGAATGTTCAGCAGGTAACCAATAATAAAGTGGTTGTCTTTTAAGATTTATAGATTAGTGGCGTAAAATATAGTACCAAAATGTATATCTTCCAATAAGAACATGAGTCCACAAAATTTAAGAAAAATTTCAAGAGCAACATAAAACTGTAACAGAAAGTAAGGAAATACCGGGTCTAGTATTGCACTGATGGGAGACATCTCTACACTCGCCATTCGATGCTCAATTGTTTTATGCTTTTCCTGCAAAATGCGTTTCTTTCGTACCAATGTTGTTTATGCAACTATCAATTCAAAATCGTGTGATGTGGAATGATATTTTTATCATCTATAAAACAACGCTGACAGAGGATTAAAGCTGTTGTCAGAAAATATTAAAAAGCTCTTTAAAGCACAGCTTAAGTATTGCTCGTCCCAGTTGAAGTAACCACTGATTACTTCTTTCTTTCAGAGTAATGGCTCACGACGCTCAAGGACTAGAAATATTTGTGATTTATTGTATTTTCTTTCTCTTTTTCAAACATAGACAAAACTTAATTTATAAAGACTTTCTAAATAATGATGTAAACCCGCTAAATGGTTCAGAAAAATATATTTTAATACTCAAATTTCGAATTTTCTTTACTTGAGACGTCTTTCTTATTGGGATTGGAAGTCCTCAAGTGAAAAATCGATAAAACACTTCAAATTATTATAGCTTCAGAAATTAGCCAGAACTTCATCAACACAATTCCAGGAGTGTGTTTTCTACTCTAGCTGAGGAGCAAGCAGTTGTCTACAGATTTGTTATTATGGATATAATTGTTTCATATACGGGTATGGTAGAAACGTGTATGCACAAGACGTGCCAAGGTAACTTCAGAAGCGGCCGTCCGTATTCACTTACGTCGTGCTGAGAAAAGTTAGGTGTCATTTCATTTGTCTCAACAAGATCTATCAGAAAACACAAAACATTAAAATGTGACGGCAAAGACCAGAAATTTTAAGGTTTTAACAATCGTTATGGCTTTGGTCTATGTGGAATTGTCGTCAGCAATTCCGCAACACTATTGTAACCATAGCAACCCCTGTTCGTCTATGTAAACTCGGTCAGTAGCGACATCTTCTTACTGTTCGCTTTCTTCCGGTAACTAAGAGCGTGAGAACATCTCGTAACTAGTGAACCCCGTTCTACTCCTCAGTCCAGAATTAAAATCCTTAAACTGGCCGTAAAACGAACCCTTGCAATAAGAGACAGACACCACAGGGCTGGCTGATATTATTTACGAGCGCTAGAATGTCTTTCATTTCCTCACAATTCACGAGCCTTACCTTTCTTTTGTGGATACACTCAACTTTGTTTGGAATTATGGGGACTCTTTATCTCCCCTGTGGGTGGAGTCAAAGATGCATTATCTGTACCACTGTATGTCGTAAGAGGCTACTAAGAGGGGAGCAAAGGAAGAAGCTGTACTCGCTATCTCGTCATCCAAGTCCAAAAGCCATATCCTTGATTCCATAATTTTATATGTAGCGGAAAAAATGCAGCAGTGCGAAGTTCTTGACTGAAAATGGATTAATTTTGACTTACTTCACAAATATGTCCAATAATGGGATAAAAGCCTGTATAAAACATATGCATGAGGAAACTAGACAATAAAGGATTAATTAAGTACAGGTAGACCTGTAGTTGTGTTCCACGGAATTACCCCGCATACTGAATTCGCGTAAATCGAGAGTCATTTTATATGTTAAATGTAGGGTTAGGTTTCCGTTTACTCACATATTAAGTTTAAAATAGCAGAGATTCTTATTTTTACAAAAAAAAACAAACTATTATCATATTTCTGAAACGCATTTTATTGCAAACTTTATACATTTCAAAATTTAACACCGAAGCACGTATTAATAAATTAGACTCTGCACACAAGCTCTTGGCTTTAGCTTGATTGGCAGCTCCAGAGAGAGGCATGTGTTATTGGTTGTAGTGCTCAATCCATTCCATTCTTTCCATCGCTTCCGAGCGAGATTTCGTCACTTTAGTCACACTTAAGTTTGTAGAAGATTGAGCAGTTTCTCGAATTGATTCTGCATTGTCATGAATAGTTCTCACAGTGGATTCATTAAGTCCCAACTCACGCTGAATATCAATAATCCGCTCACGTATCTCAGCGATCCAAAATTCCTAACTTTGTTTTTAACGAATACGACTTTGGTACACGCTCCTTTCCTTCTACAGACACACTTTCCTTTTACCCGCCGTTTTAAATACGAAACCAGCCAAGTGCAACTTCAAAGCTCTACTGACCGGAATTGACGATTCACGTCTTGACAAACAGGACAGAGAGATGCGCTTGCCCTGACGCGACATAGTGTACATTACAGTGTTCGGCACGCATGCTTCTATCCCCCTTAAGACATTACAGCTTCCACGTACTGTTAACGGATGGCAGCACTAATCTTGAAACCAAAATCGTGTATATGTGAAATCGCGGATAACGAATTCGCCTAAAACGGGGTTTACCTGTAGCCTACATTATAGGCCACATCACTGATACAAACTCCCTGACCAGAGAGACGGGGTTTACCTGTACATTATAGGCCACATCATTGATACAAACTCCCTGACCAGAGATACATTATAGGCCACATCACTGATACCAGAGAGACGGCCCGCCCTACCCCATCAGGTTACGGACTGAAAACCTTTAACCCAACTCCGCCATCGAAAAGTACATCTGTGGAACGAATGAGCCGCAAAATTCAGCCCCCAATGCTGCCCTCTTGCAAAAACAAACGAAAAATAGTACATCTCTTAAGGGCAGGCGCACATATGCGATTTTTAATTATTGGACAGTTCAGTCGTATCTAAAAAGTCCACAGTGTGAAATCACGGTGCGCATATAATCAACACGACTGCAGATCGACATAACAGTCATAAACCAGTCGAGGAGGATTTGTGATTATTCAATCGAACAACTGTCGTGTCGCGTGCGCATACATCGACACAACAGTGGAGCAGGAACAGCTGTCGATATAGGCCTACTAGATGATCTATGATTATGATTGAATTTGATTACGGCGAGTATTATAACGGAGGATGCTGAGAACTTCATTGAAGCTGTGGAGAAGAGGCCTGCTAAAGGAGGTTGTTTTTTTTTTTTTTTTACAATTTGCTTTACGTCGAACCGTCTTATGGCGACGATGGGGCAAAAAAAGGCCTATGAGTGGGACGGAAGCGGCCGTGACCTTAATTATGGTACAGCCTGGTGTGAAAATGGGAAACCATGGAAAGCCATCTGCAGGGCTATGGGTCAAACCCGCTATCTCCTGGATGCAAGCTCACAGCTGCGCACCCCTAACCGCACGGCCAACTCACCAGTTGGTTAAGTATGATGTGTTTTAATTATCTTAATATAACACTAAGGCTCTCCTGTCGGTAAATAGACTTCTTCTCTTCAGTGTCCTGACGTAAATGTAGACCAATTAACGAGACAAGCTCATCGATCGTAACTACTTGATCTCATTCGACAGTACATGAAAAAAATTCTGGGTACTGTTGCAGCTCCGAATGCAATGACATGTGAAATTTTCCTCTGGATAACCTGATATTGAATAGTGGATGAACAATTCTTTATTTTCTTTTTAACATCTAGATACAGTAGTGCACACGCGAGAGCATTTTCTTTTCTTATTCATTGTACAACGACTTCTCGTCGACTGTCGTGTGTATGCGCACATCAACGACTGCACAGTTTAGTCGTAATGAAGTTGTAATGAGTTGCATCAAGAATCGCTTGTATGTGTCCGCCCTTACTTTTTACATGATTCACATTGTTCAATAAAATTGTGATCATTGCTAAAATTCGTGGATATGAACATTTAAATTATAAACAAAAAATTTCAACTTTTTTGTCATTTCTAATCAGAGTATACGAGATACATTTCTCGTACATAAGCACTGACGAGGGTGCCGTATGCCACTCTCAGCGCTTGTATACTTGTACCGATGTTATGGTGATTGTGGTGATGTGAACATAGATGTACACTGCCGAGATGTGTAAGCAGCTACGATATGTAAGTAAAATTAGAAGGATACGTCAGCAGTTTTCGGTTCCCTAAGGATCCTGATCTTCGTAGTAAATAGATTATCTCGGTCCCACGCGCAGAATGATTTCAACAAACAGATCAACAGTATGAAACATTGTCAGGACAGTGACTTAAGCTGCATTGAACAATCGATAAAAACGAAAGGAAAACATCATCACCTTGTATTGTGCGAATGAGGATCAACACTGCTGTTAGCATGTGAGTGCATTTGAACGGTCAACGGTCAATGAAGTTTTTACTAGATACATTTTCAAACTTGATAATCTGTAGAAATTCTTTAGTTACAGCAGGGAGCCAGGTTTCGACTTTTTGATGGTTATGTTTGACCGTATGGTAACAATAACAGATTCAGGACGTAGTTACTCCTTTCAAATTACAAATTATGCCATACAACTGTCCTCTAGACAATGTTCAGGTATTTATAAATATTCAGTAGGAAATAATTATTAGACAAGTATGAAAACGAAAGGAAATTATACATCCATCATCATCATCATCATCATCATCACCGCCATCCAATCAGATATTAGGCCAAGTATAATAATGTAATAATGTTATTTGTTTTACGTCCCACTAACTACTCTTTTACGGTTTTCGGAGACGCCGAGGTGCCGGAATTTTGTCCCGCAGGAGTTCTTTTTTGTGTCAGTAAATCTATCGACACGAGGCTGACGTATTTGAGCACCTTCAAATACCACCGGACTGAGCCAGGATCGAGGCCAGCGCCTCAACCCTCTGAGCCACTCAGCCCGGCAAGTGGCCTGGTGTGGTCTCCAACAGAGCGACTTCCCCTGGACTAGTATCGTAATGTTGAAAACCTTTCTTAGGAGACAAAGTAGGGGATTAAGCAATTTCCTCAATTGTGCCGAAAGTTGAAAGGCTAAAGGGCCTGTGACGTTTGGATAGCTCTATCAAACTAAAAAAAAATTGGAAAATATTTTTCGGCCTATATGCATTTCCGGAGAAACAGCCTAAAATCGCTTGTTTCTTTACTGGTTTTCTTTTTTATTCAAATCATAGCCAAATTAACTTATTTGTATAATCCTTTCTCTAATGCCCACAGACGTTTGTTGATTTTTTGAAAAATGTCCAGACCGAATGTAGTTATAAGGGCTTGAACGAAACTCTGCACTGACTCACATTAGCGTTCGTAGTGGTAGAAAAAGATAAACTGCTAATGTAATCACGGCCGTCTGGATCCCTCGCTGCACTCCTTATACATGATCTAATCGACTGGATAACGTCGATTAAGAAAAGGATTGTAATCTTTAGGAATAAATAAAGAATATATTCTCATACTTTGTTTTATTTTATTTACCTAAAATTAGTAGCACATATCCCTAGGATGTTTCCAACATTGAGTTGCTTGCCTGAAGGGCTAGAACTGTGGATTTTTTCCCTTCCCATTCTCCTCACACGGTCCTTTCAGTTCTTTCGGTATTTTCCTACGATTTGTTTTGCAAGTTGCTTTACGTCGCACCGACACAGACAGGTCTTCTGGCGACGACTTTCCAATTTTAACATTGATTCTATCTTTAGTTCTTTCATCACCTTCTCCTTCTTTTTGTGGTCTCATCGCGTGTATCCTGCTGCACGTCTGATGAATCTTATCTTCTCCTGATGGTCCATGCTTCACTTCCGTACAAGAAAAAATGTTTTTTTCTAGTGTTTTCTATTTCAGCCTTTGTGTGCTGGCGGTGGAATAACACCCACAGTATTCCCTAATTAAAAGGGCCCCAAGGGATCTTAACTTTGGAGCGTGGGTTGTGACCACGGGGTCCTTAGCTGAGCCCTGGCATTGCTTTCACTTACATGTGCCAGGCCCCTCACTTTCATTTATCCTATCCAACTTCACTTGGTCAACTCTTGTTTCTTTCCGACCCTAACGCTATTATGTTGCGAGAACTAAGGAGTCTTTCATTTTCACGCCCCTCGTGTCCCTCGTCTGTCTTTGGCCGATATCTTCATTTTATGAAGTGTAGGATCCCTTCCGTTTTTCTCTCTGATTAGTGTTATATAGAGGATGGCTGCCTCGTTGTGCTTCTTTTTTAAAACAATAATCACCACCACCCACCACTAGTGTTCTATAATTATCTGTAGTTTTGTGTTTCTCTGGACTATAGACAGTTTCATGACTAAACTGAGAGTACACATGATTTTATTAAATGTTGCAATTTTGTTATCGACATCGGTAGAGCAGTCCGAGGTAGTTCGTTTTACTGGCTTTTCAGGGAACTGGTTCTTTGCTTTTGAAAGTAGGCATTTTTGTCATAAATATATCTTATAGCTCGTGGTCATACGAAAATTTGTTTAACGTGACGCGACAAAATGTGTCACTTATGTGTAACCATAGCAACCGTCCAGGCAGTGATATAAGGTACGGATGGATATGTATGTATGTTCAGTCCGTCAGCGATTCCGCTGGTGGGATCCTCAACAGCTCTGCCATCAGCTGTCATAGATGGCCTAGGCATCACTGAAGAGGCGTACTAGGGAAATGAGGAGTGAGGCAGTTTCCCGTTGCTTTCCTCACTGAGCCAGAGTTGGTATTGCATAACAGTCAGCCAAGCCCACTGAAATATATACACTAACCGACTCTATGAGCAACATTTTCACACCATTCATAGCAGGGACTGGCTGCGTAAGGATTGGCATTACTAGCATCGCTCATACCTCAGACACTTTCATATTGTCAAAGCTAAGGATAAGACAGAAACAGATTTATGAAAGTAACAAAATTGCTCTAGCCTATACCAGAAGACATAGTGCACTGTAAACACTAGGTCCTGCCAGCAAAGGCATTACGGATGGATGGCCAGACAATATTACTTAGCGACTGTTGTGGATGGTTGCCATCTGAAATGAGCAGCGGTTCATGGACGGGAGACATGATCATTTGAGTTTCCAAGTCATATTTAGCAGCTATTCTATTAAGATGGTGTAAACCATCCTCTGAACAGGCAAATAGTACTTGGTCATCAGCATACAGCAGCATATCTAGTTGTAGGCGGTTATTTAAGGTGGTGCGGCAGTGGGGAAGGTGTCTCCAATCTTTTATAAGAGCGTTCATGTAGATTGTGAAAAGCAGAGGGAATGGGCCGTACCCCTGTGGTACACTTGTGGTGATTGGTTTCCATTCTGATATTCTTTTGTTTACTCTTATTGCAGTTAAATTGTTTACGCACAATTTGGATATTGCTGTGTTGTGGGATTTCATCTTTTTATGTCATAAATAAAGAAGTGTTTAATTGTAGCCTATTGTACGTTTATTAATATTTAAGCTTGCAAGACAATGTTGACAGCGATGTGGGTCAGCAATCACTCATCATTATTTTGAAATACAAGTATCTGGACCTTGATTTTAACCCCACCCGTGTATGGTTAAAGGACTGGGACTACCTCCCACTGCAAAGTTACTACAAACCGTAGGCTAAGGCATAACTAAAGATAGGTAGCCTTTACATAACTCTAATTCACAGTCTGTCACGTTGTTTCACATTTTGGCACTAAGTTTTCTTCGTACTGTGTCTGAGTTTGAGTGTACTCGGTTGTAACTCGCAGTACGAAATTGGAAATGACATCCCTAAATTGGCCAAACATTGAACCTAGGTCCTCTAGGTAAGAGACTGGCACGCAATCTCTACACCAAAACTTTATTATTGCTACAGATTCCTAGAATGGCCTATGGACAGGTTGTCTTGTGACTGGAAGTAGTAATTGACATTAACAGAAGGTGAGAGCTGCTGAGAGGGTGGCGGGGGCGGGAACCACCTCCACCACGAAGTGGGGACAGAGGGGCAGGGAGGGCAGGAAGTCGAGATTAGACACGCCTACCCCGCGCTTCTTTGCGCCCAGGTTCCGCATCAACAAACAACATTGGGCAACTTCAAGCTCGGAATAAAAAGAGAGAGAAATAACGCAGAAGAGGCTTGACTTTAAAGTCAATAAAAACTTGAGTGTTTTCTCGAGGTTCAGTAAATGTGCTTAAAGTAATTGCATAAGATATCCATCAGTGATTGTGATCGATAGGTTTCATAACTCGTAAATTTTCTAGTACTCTTTTTAATACGTAATTTATGTGCATTTAATTTGGTTGTACTATGTAACTTAAATATTTTGTTTCTGTTCTGAATTCTACATGTAGGTTTGAAATACTCTATTATCGCAGTGTGACGAACAAATCATATGACAAAATTAAAACACTTTTATTAATAATTAATCACAGAAGGAAGACTTCACATCACTCCTTCCTTAAGTGGCAACATGCCAAGAGGAGCACAGTTCATCTTGTAACATAGAAATACGAGCCTTAGCTAACATCTCTGATAAAACTGAGGCCGCCATTGCTCCATATAGGCTACAACTCGATTCAGGGGCTTCTGGCGCGAATAAGAATTTGTCCAACAAATCACTGTATTTTCTTCTCTTAACACTTGATGAAAGGTCTCGGAACAGGTTAAATCCCACAGAAGAGATCTACCACACTCCTTTTCCATGCCACAACTGTCATTCCATGTAGCCTCTTACCGTCTGAACTGCAGCAGCCAGCTAGCTCTTGTGTCGGAGGAACTTCTGCTAAAACGAGAGCTCGCAAGGTGATATTGATGTGTGTCTGCATTTTCTTCTTACACAGGAATAGCAATTTGGAGAGAGACCACGGGGCCTTTAGCTGGGTCCAGACACTGCTTCCACTTACTTGCGGCAGTATCCTCACTTCCTATCCGACCTCCCTTGGTCAACTCTTGTTCTTTTTCGACCCGGCGGTATTAGAGCATTCGAGGCCTAGGGAGTCCTTCGTGGCCCTTGTCTTTCTTTGGCCGATACCTTCATATCTCGAAGTGTCAGACCCCTTATTTTCCCTCTGATTGGTGTAATAGAGTATGGTTGCCCAGTTGTACGTCCTCGTGCAACAATAATCAGCACCATCATCACTTCAAGGCCATGGAAGCCCGCCGAAAACGTAGACTGCGTAACCTCGCACACAATTGCTCTCAAACGTAAAGCGACAACGATACGGAAACACTCACTGGAATGGTGAAGACCAAGTTGTTGCCTTCTGGGTGGCCCCTCCTCACACCTTCAGGGTGAGGAATGAAAGGAAAAAAAGGAAAAAAACTAGAGCAGAAGGTTATTTTTGGAGCCATGCACCAGATTTCGGAGATGAAGCAGGGATGTTGGTTTCACATTCCACTAACAATTGTTACTGGTTTCAGAGACGCCCACGTGCGAGAATTCTGTTCTACAGCAATGCAGACACCTTCATGTACCATTGGAGTGAGTCGGAGTTGAACCCATAAAGAAAGACAGCCTTCCACAGCCTGGAAGTTCTGTAACCTTATCAGCATATAAAGAAAGACAGCCCTCCACAGCCTGGAAGTTCTGTAACTTTATCAGCATATAAAGAAAGACAGCCCTCCACAGCCTGGAAGTTCTGTAACCTTATCAGCATATAAAGAAAGACAGCCCTCCACAGCCTGGAAGTTCTGTAACTTTATCAGCATATAAAGAAAGACAGCCCTCCACAGCCTGGATGTTCTGTAACCTTATCAGCATATAAAGAAAGTCAGCCCTCCACAGCCTGGATGTTCTGTAACCTTATCAGCATATAAAGAAAGACAGCCCTCCACAGCCTGGATGTTCTGTAACCTTATCAGCATATAAAGAAAGATAGCCCTCCACAGCCTGGGTGCTCTGTAACCTTATCAGAATATAAAGAAAGACAGTCCTCCACAGCCTGGATGTTCTGTAACCTTATCAGCATATAAAGAAATGGCTGAATTTTAATTTTCATTGCGTCTGCCACGTACAGATACAGTTTGTGTATTGGGCAGAAGAAAGGACACTAAAATTATCGGTTAGCTGCAGTCCATGTTGTCCTTGTGACCAAGATTATTTATTATCTATTGTACATAATAGTTTGACATGTTGTGAATTCACTGTTTTGTTGATTTCTACAAGTACGGTTCTCACACCAGAGGAGAAGGTGTTTGTCGTGGAGCAGAAGGAGTGGGGAGTCAGAATCGGTCGATATTGCTTCGCGATAAAGAAGACTACGAGGAGAGATTTAAATAAGGAGGCACCAAATAACAGAACAATGTTAACTTGTCGACACCAGATTAGTCTCATGTCAACGAAAGGGAACCATTGGGCGCCCAAGAACCGTCACCACAAAAGAGAATCATGGACGATTTTTCCAACAGGTGTTTTGTTGTGTCCGGTCATGGAAATGAAATGGCGTATGACTTTTGGTGCCGGGAGTGTCCGAGGACAAGTTCGGCTCGCCAGGTGTAGGTCCTTTGATCTGACTCCCGTAGCGACCTGCGCGTCGTGATGTGAATGAAATGATGATGAAGGTGACTCATACACCCTGACCCCATGCCAGCGAAATTAACCAATGATGATTAAAATTCCAGACTCTACCAGGAATGGAACCCGGGACTCCTGTGACTAAAGGCCTGCATGCTAACCATTTAGACATGGTAATGGAATATTGGGCCCTTAATTTGTTGAGGATGCTCCACAGGATCCAAAAACACTGCAGCAGATAGTCTACAGAGGCCTCATTATCGAGCAACATGGCGTTGTTTGCGTCGCGCAGAAATTTACCCCTCTCACGACAATGCCTGCAGCAAAATGGAGCTGCAACCCACACTTTCGATAACAACTAATATCACTTGGAACTCAATTCTAGTTCTCTTTTCTAAAGTTTTAAAGTTTTAAAATGGTGTATTGAACCCATAATTCTACGATGAGAAAATTATTTTTTAATTTTCTCAATATTTATTTCAAATAAAAGTTACTTGTTTGAGGGCGGCCATTTCATGAGTCTGGCTGTCTCGTCGGAGCGAGCGCCCCGTGCCGAGCCGAGCCGCAAGCTCGTGAAATGCCGGGACACGTCGGTGGACTTCGAATATTCAACAATTTTTCAAATTCAAGGAATTCTTCGTAACGAGAGATTTTGGCAACACAGTAAATCCAGAAATAAAGAATCTAAACTATTCTTAAACCCTACGTGAAGACAGAACCCACAGGGTAAATACACTGACTGACAGAGCAAATGCAACACCAAGAAGGAGTGGTTCGAAAGGGATGAAAGTTGGGGAAAAAACAGAGACGGCACGGACGAATAATTGATGTTTATTTCAAACCGATATGCAGGTTACACAATGCGCACGGCATCGACTCAGTAGGATGTAGGACCACCGCGAGCGGCGATGCACGCAGAAACACGTCGAGGTACAGAGTCAATAAGAGTGCGGATGGTGTCCTGAGGGATGGTTCTCCATTCTCTGTCAACCATTTGCCACAGTTGGTCGTCCGTACGAGGCTGGGGCAGAGTTTGCAAACGGCGTCCAATGAGATCCCACACGTGTTCGATTGGTGAGAGATCCGGAGAGTACGCTGGCCACGGAAGCATCTGTACACCTCGTAGAGCCTGTTGGGAGATGCGAGCAGTGTGTGGGCGGGCATTATCCTGCTGAAACAGAGCATTGGGCAGCCCCTGAAGGTACGGGAGTGCCACCGGCCGCAGCACATGCTGCACGTAGCGGTGGGCATTTAACGGGCCTTGAATACGCACTAGAGGTGACGTGGAATCATACGCAATAGCGCCCCAAACCATGATGCCGCGTTGTCTAGCGGTAGGGCGCTCCACAGTTACTGCCGGATTTGACCTTTCTCCACGCCGACGCCACACTAGTCTGCGGTGACTATCACTGACAGAACAGAAGCGTGACTCATCGGAGAACACGACGTTCCGCCATTCCCTCATACAAGTCGCTCTAGCCCGGCACCATGCCAGGCGTGCACGTCTATGCTGTGGAGTCAATGGTAGTCTTCTGAGCGGCCGCCGGGAGTGCAGGCCTCCTTCAACCAATCGACGGGAAATTGTTCTGGTCGATATTGGAACAGCCAGGGTGTCTTGCACATGCTGAAGAATGGCGGTTGACGTGGCGTGCGGGGCTGCCACCGCTTGGCGGCGGATGCGCCGATCCTCGCGTGCTGACGTCACTCGGGCTGCGCCTGGACCCCTCGCACGTGCCACATGTCCCTGCGCCAACCATCTTCGCCACAGGCGCTGAACCGTGGACACATCCCTATGGGTATCGGCTGCGATTTGACGAAGCGACCAACCTGCCCTTCTCAGCCCGATCACCATACCCCTCGTAAAGTCGTCTGTCTGCTGGAAATGCCTCCGTTGACGGCGGCCTGGCATTCTTAGCTATACACGTGTCCTGTGGCACACGACAACACGTTCTACAATGACTGTCGGCTGAGAAATCACGGTACGAAGTGGGCCATTCGCCAACGCCGTGTCCCATTTATCGTTCGCTACGTGCGCAGTACAGCGGCGCATTTCACATCATGAGCATACCTCAGTGACGTCAGTCTACCCTGCAATTGGCATAAAGTTCTGATCACTCCTTCTTGGTGTTGCATTTGCTCTGTCAGTCAGTGTATAAATGCAGTTAAGCCTGGAGACAAACCCGCGCCCGACCCGCGGACTACCGACACGTGCCAAGGTCGATGAATGAAGAAAACCCGCGAAACGCCCGGGCAGAAATAATGGGAAAATTATGAGATTAACACCTAAACAAATTGTCTGTCCGAAGTTATGGAACAAATTTCAGGAAAATCGGTCTACTGGATGCGGAATTAGCATATTGCACAACCAAGCTTCATGGTATGAGTAGCGTCACCCCATAGAGTATAAAAGAAACCTCCCTCCGTATATTTCTCAGTGTCTGCCTGGTTTCTGGAGCGGCGGAGCCCACATTACTCGGCGAAAGAAAAGTGTGAAAATTTGGTCTCCAAATAACTTACTACATGTTCGTGGCTATGGTTCAAATATACTGTTAGAATGGAAGATGATAGAAATTTTCTGAGCTGTCGCTAATAGCAACTTCGAAGGTTTAGATATTTGATGAATAAGTAATTGAGTTCATCTTTGTATTCAGTGCGTGCGTATAATATTTGTATAATATATGTCGTGCTGACCACACGACACCTGGTAATCTGCAGGCCTTCGGGCTGAGCAGCGGTTGCTTGGTAGGTCAAGGCCCTTTAAGGGCTGTAGTGCCATGGGTGGGGGGGGGGGTTATATATATATATATATATATATATATATATTTGTAAGGAGATGTATACGTTAGCCATGGAGGGCTGGTTGGAGTCCCGGGTTCCATTCCTGGTAGAGTCTGGAATTTTAATCATTGCTGGTTAAATGCAGCCAGAACTCCAGGATGACGGCTAAGATCACAGGTCTGTAACCTTTTAATCAATGTTGTAGTGAGATTATTGTTTGTCCCTACAAATTTTTAATTGCGTGTGTCGGGTTGATATTTTGTAATGATAAGGAAAATATATTATATTTCTGGTCAGCATGTGAAAATCTTTAGTTTTGTAAAATTCGCATCAAGAAACTATAAAATGCGACGTTTAAATCTTGTGTTAATGTTCTTTGAGATATTGTCCGAAGTGAGGAAAAATTAGGAAGGTGGTAGTGGTAACGTTGTCGCGGCGAATGTCTGAATTTCGAATATCGTTTGAATTCAGAATTTTTTTTATCGAAATAATAATAATAATAATAATAATAATAATAATAATAATAATAATAATAATAATAATAATAATAATGTCTACAGCGGGATAAAATTTTCCTATGTTGAAAAGTGGATTTAACAAGTATGTTCTACAAGGATTGCGGGCGTTTAGAAAATTTCCAGTGAAATCCGATAAAGTTATGTTTTATTCACGGGAAGTAAAGATTTTGTGACATCGTGTATGTCGATGATATGGAAATCACGGTGATAATTAAATTTTCTGTCAAGAATTTATGTAAATAAAGTTTTTTTGTGCCATTAAGAATTTAATAAAAGTTAGTAAGCACATATTTGCTCCTCATTTCAAGTAGTTAGGCTCTCTTCTGAACCCCATCGTTTGGTTAAGATCGTGATCGAATTTCTTCCCGCAACGACCCCAAGATTTACGAGTTCAATATTGCTCTACTGTGGCAGCTGTGGCCGACCAACGATGGAATGGTAAGTCAAGGGTTCAGTATACTGCAATGTGGCTCGTTGTGCCTGGAACACTGCACTGAAAAGCTTCATCTTCACTTAGATATTGACTGAGGATGTCGGGAGATACGTCTTGAGTGTACTGTTCGTTCATCTTCAATGCTGTGACCAGTCGTCAACTGCAACTACTTGAGAACATTCGTTTGATCAAATGCGCAATTTTACATCGGAAAGAACCCTACAGTCAGCTACAGCGACTACTGTATATTTGAGCGTTCCTACCAATTTTCATGCATTTGGAGCGTTTGAACAAAAATACTTCCCTCTATACCCTCTGAGGCACTCTACTTTGATTCTTCTTCTACTTACTATTATTACTTTGAATCACTTATGGATTGCGATTACATCACTTCCGTCATTTTCTCAAGTTGTCCATCTCTTTCCGCTTTCGCCGGTAGACTTCTTCATTCCTTGACTTACTCGTGCTCGTTCTTCTGCGGAGAATGCTCTGTTCTTTCTCGTTTTCTTCTCGGAGAGATTCTTCACCTTCGCAACTTTTATTGTGAAGACCTCTCTGTTTCGCGTGTCTTCTGCACTGATTCCACACTTCTTTAGATCCTGACGGACTTCTTTTTACCCGACCCCTGTGGGTGGGGGCGGTAGAATAACACTCTCGGTATCCCCTGCCTGTCGTAAGAACCGACTAAAAGGGGCACGGGGCTCTCTATTTGGGAGCGTGGGTTGGCGACCACGGGGCCCTGAGCTGATTCCTGGCATTGCTTCCACTTATTTTTGCCAAGCTCCTCACTTTCATCCATCCTATCCTACCTACCTTGTTAAACTCTTGCTCCTTTCCGACTCCGACGCTATTAGTTTTGCGATGGCTAGGGAGTGTTTCACTTTCACGCCCTTCGTAGCCCTTGTCTTTCTTTGGCCGATAGCTTCATTTTTCGAAGACTCGGATCCCTTCCATTTTCTCTCTGATTAGTGTTATATAGAGAATGGTTGCCTAGTTGTACTTCCTCTTAAGACAATAATCACCACCACCACCAGAGCCTTGCAGGTTCCATCCCTTTAATATGTCCACAGAAGGTTAATCTCTTGTCTTCATTGTAGTTGTGATTATTATTATATGGCCTCATCTGCCGTGTGCAGACATTTTCATTTGACCCCAGCTGGCTGTCTACTTGTCAGTTTGGACGTTCCGTTTTACTCCAGGCCCACTAGATGGCAGAATGAACCGAATCCTTCTTGGGCGTCTATGACTGAGTTTTAATTATTCTTCTTTCCTTCTTTCTCCGTTAGGGTCTTCTACAGGCCATGAGACTATTCAAATGCTTCATCCTTTGTTGTTCCTTCTTCTTCCTCCAATATTCCTTCATCTTCTCCCTATGTCTCCGTTTCCTGTCCTCGGACCATTTTGAGGCTGTTTTCTTTCCTTCCCGAACTTGAATTCTTCCATTTTTAACATTTTCTTTCTAAAAATGTGTTTCTCTGTCGCTTCTTCTCCTGTATTGTTTCTTTCCAAATCTTTCCTCATGAATACAGGTTGTTGTTGACTTCTTGTTCCATATATATGGAAGATCTGTTTGGTTACCCTGTTGCCATCCATTCTGTATAAATGTCAATTGTCTCTTCCGTATTTCAACATTATTTCCAGAGTTCATTACCTCGTAGAGGACCAGCACTTCTAATTTATTCAGCTTGTAATTCAGTACTAGACATTCCCTCGCGTATAGGCATTCCAGTTTGACTACTGTGTTGGAGTGTTGAATCTTGAGGTTTTTAGATAAACACCTTTTGTAGTAGATATTCCTTGTTACACCTTATGCTCTTTCCGTCTTGTGTATCCTTTCTTATACAGCAGATTATTTATTTCTGTAATAATAATAATAATAATAATAATAATAATAATAATAATAATAATAATAATAATACATTATTTTAATCGAAATTTGGCCGAATATCGACAGCATGGGATCTAAGGCTATGGGATCAATCTCTTCTTCTTTTCCCAGATCGTCTTCCTTCCTTCACTTCTGATCGTTCTCTGCTCAGCGGATATTATCTACTTGGGTGTTCAATTTGGCGGTTTCTCTTCAAATGTGTTGGTGTTGTCAGTTAGGCTTCTGAACTCCGTTCTATTGTTCATCAAATGTGCTGTAAATCCGGTTTCCTCTTCACTCCTCTTACAAGGGGGCATTTCCTACTCGTCATCACCGATTGCGCTCAAATTTATAGAACATGCAGGGCTTGGCTGGAAATGAAAGTACCCGAAGTGGGAACTCCAGATGGCCAAGCGTCAGTGGCGGCGCGTTCTATATGTTCAGTGGTTCAGTGAACCCCCTAGAAATAGATAAGTCTAGGTAAAATGCTTTATCAGAGGCTATTCCTTAAATTTGCTCTGTATATCAGCGCGCGTAGCGGTAGTTTTGACATCAACACTCGGTTGCTCTCCGGAACCAGCGAAGAGGTTCAATTTCAGGACTGAACGCGCGGGGCCGTGAGACGTAAGGAGGGTGCGCAAGGCGCGGGGTTATGAGAAGCAGGGAAAACATAGCCCAGGAATCGCTGGCAACTGGACCAGCGATAGACACGAGTTACATCGAGCAGCTCCGAAATTAGCCGAAGCATTGTCAGAGCGCGCGGTTAAAATTTGCCGTATGTGGTAGGTTTTGAAGGGATTTTAATTTGGCGATTTTGCCATTCTGATGTAATTAACCGCAATGAGCCAGAATAGTTCGCTAACTACGGTTTGTATAGCATCAATAGGCGTAAGTAGCCTAAGTTTATGTAATCAAATGAAACTTTTCATTAGTAATACGTGTTTTATGAAAAGTAAACAGCAAAATACGTCAACAAATAAATAACAGTAGTCTGCCTAACACGTTCCTGAAGAAGTTATTCCTACGTAAGCAACGTCTTCAAAATGAGGGGAAATTGGATCAGCTTAAAGTAATTGCACCTCATATCCTCTGCCTTTCATTCTTCATTGTTTTGGTAACTTCTTCGAGCTGTAGCCGTGTCTCTGCAAAGCAAAGTCATGTTTCTAATCAAGCAATGTCACTATTTTACATATATGTAAACATCAAGTAACAATAATAATCTGAACACCTTATTTTCCACAGCAGTGAACATCCAGACGTTTTATTCACGCGCCGCCACTGCCAAGCGTATAGAAAATAAATTAAAAAAATAATGTTGACGCGGCTGTCGCACCGTATAAGCCACTTACGTTAGCGCGCATGCCGAGCTGTTGTTGGTGTAGCGGCAAGAGCTTCGACTAGTAATTCGATGGGCGTGGGTTCAGCTCCTCGTGTGGAGACTGTTTTTCTGTCAACTTTTACATTATTCATTTTTCAATTAACCAAAACAGTGAATAATTAATTTTATTTATTTATTTATACGCAAAAGGCATAGAAAAGGTAAAAAAATTGGGATTTAATTGTCAGACTTTTTTCTACCTGCGCTAAGAATCTATTGTTTGTGTACAGCCGCTAGGAGCAACCTTCACTTGTCAGGTGAAAACGAATCTTACAGCGAAACGACTATTCACGTTTATGGCACATTTCCCAAGGGGGGATTGGGTATAGCAAATAAAAGAGAAAAAAGAAGAATTTCTGTTTGAACACGTCGGGAAAGTTCGCAACTCCAAATTTTCTACAATTATGCGGTCATTAAAAAATGACATCCTATATGCCTTTTGCATACAAATAAATAAAATAAATTAAAATAAATGAATATATAAAAATTGAAAAACATTCTACAAACGGGGAGTCGAACCCACGACCATCGAATTACTAGTCCAAGCTCTAACCGCTACGCCAAAACAACTGGTCGGCGAGCGCACTAACGTAAGTGGCTTGTACGGTGCGAGAGCCGCGTCAACATTATTATTTTTATTTTTATTTTCTATACGCTTAGCCATCTGGAGTGCCCACTTTGGGTACTTTCATTTCTAGCCAAGCCCTGCATGTTCTATAAATTTGAGCGAAATCGGTTTTGACGAGTAGGGAATGCCCCTTTGTTAGCGTCCTCCACCCACTTCGTTGTAGCCTAAGATGTACTTGTTCGTCACTCGGTTCATGTCCACTCTCGCCCGACATTCATGGTATTTCAATCCTCGTTTTCACGTTTTTACAGTGATATTTTCAGTGTGTCTCCGAACGTTCTCGTTCTTTATTTCCTACCATGTCCTATCTGTATATCTCAGTGCTTCTAGAATTTTTGTCAAGAGTTTCCTTCCATTGTTTTCCAGTTCCTGCAGCGCCCCTTATTTCCTAGTCTCTTATGAAAAGACTGAATATGTGGAGTACAAGAACCAAAGTGAGTGGTATAGGCTATGGAGGTAAAAGATGGCAAGATTAAAAGGACAGAGAAGTTTCAATACCTGGGTGAATGGATCCAACCGAATGTACTGGATAAAGAGGCAAACAAGTCAAGGGCTGGTCTACAAACCAACACAGAACAGGTATAACAAACGGACAATATCGTATCCGACATTATAATTCGGTAATGAAACGGGAAGTCCGCCTCTGTGGTGTAGTGGTTAGTATCATTAGCTGCCACCCCCAGAGGCCCGGGTTCGATTCCCGGCTCTGCCACAAAATTTGACAAGTGGTACGAACGCTGGAACTGGGTCCACTCAGCCTCGGGAGGTCAAATGAGTAGAGGTGGGTTCGATTCCCACCTCAGCCATCCTGGAAGTGGTTTTCCGTGGTTTTCCAATTCTCCTCCAGGCAAGTGCCGGGATGGTACTTAACTTAAGGCCACGGCCGCTTCCTGCCCTCTTCCTTGCCTATTCCTTCCAATCTTCCCATCCCCCCACAAGGCCCCTGTTCAGCATAGCAGGTGAGGCCGCCTGGGCGAGGTACTGGTCATTCTCCCCTGTTGTATCCCCCCGACTCAATGTCTCACGCTGCAGGACACTGCCCTTGAGGCGGTAGAGGTGGGATCCCTCGCTGAGTCCGAGGGAAAAAACCGACCCTGGACGGTAAACAGATTAAGAAAGAATAAAATGGGAAAGATTGTACGCTTCAGAATGTCTTATTTTAAATGAAAAAGGGGAGCTGCAAGAAGTCGATAGGAAGGAAAGGAAAATTCTGGGACGCCAGAAGACTACCGATGGGACTTGGAAGAAAATAAGAGCTTTACAGGTACACTGCAAAGATCACAGAAATTCTACGGACACCTGGTAATGAAATGACGCGTGGCCTCCGGAGAGGCCAGGTCCAGTTCATTTGATTTGACGTTCGTAGGCGACCTGCGTGTCGTGATGAGGATCAAAGGATGATGAAGACGGCACATACACCCAGTCCTCGTGCCAGGGGAATTAACTAATTATGGTTATTAAAACTCCCGACCGGACCGGGAATCGAACCCTGGACCCCTGTGACCAAAGACCAGCACGCTAACCATTTAGCCATGGGGCCGGACACGGACACCTAGTAAGAATGGATGATAACGGCTGACCAAAAAGATCATACCGAGCTCGATAGCTGCAGTCGCTTAAGTGCGGCCAGTATCCAGTATTCGGGAGATAGTAGGTTCGAACTCCACTGTCGGCAGCCCTGAAAATGGTTTTCCGTGGTTTCCCATTTTCACACCAGGCAAATGCTGGGGCTGTACCTTAATTAAGGCTACGGCCGCTTCCTTCCCACTCCTAGCCCTTTCCTGTCCCATCGTCGCCATAAGACGTATCTGTGTCGGTGCGACGTAAAACAACTAACAAAAAACATGAAATACATCCCTCCGAGAGTGATGCAGTAGGAGTTGGAATAGTATTACACTAGAGATGATCCACAATGGTTCACAAGATGAGTCGAGTCTAAAGTCATTTAAAGAGAAACCACTATAACGGAGACCCGAACGGGTCCCAGGGGCTCTGAACTTTGCAGCGTGGGTTGACGATCACGGGGCCCCCAGCTGAGTCCTGGCATTGCTTCCACTTACTTGTGCCACGCTCCTCACTTTCATCTATCCTATCCTACCTCCGTTGGTCAAATCTTGTGCTTTTCAGACCCCGACTGTATTACGTATGGAGGCCTAGGGAGTCTTTCATTTTCATGCCCTTCGTAGCCCTTGCTTTCTTTTGGCCGATACCTTCATTTTTCGAAGTGTGGGACCCCTTCCATTTTTTTTATCTCTGATAGTGTTATAGAGGATGGTTGCCTTGTTGTACTTCCTCTTAAAACAATAATCACCACCACCACCTTACAGATATAAAAGAAATGTGTTATTCTATTACCCGATCAAAGATAAGCTAAAAATTACAGATTTGGACAAGAAAGAAAGCAAAGTTAAACAAATAAAATAAAATGAAAGAAAAGAAATCCGGAGCATAAAGGTAAAAACCGAGAGAGAAAGTCGTAATGAAACGGTAAGATACAAACTGAAAGATATAAGCAGTGCATAAAGAGAACACAATACGCAATAATGTAAATGTGAATTTACACTACTACAACAACAACAATAACAACAGTAATAATAAAATTAACCACAATCACACATTCTATCATACGTCATCATACACACGAAACAGTCAGCGGTATTCAACAGGTAATCTCTACATGCAGTCTTATATTTTGACATTGAGTCTGAGTTCCTGACGGCAGCTGCAAGTGAATTCCAAAGTCGTGACCCAGCCACAACGAAGGATCCATTATACATTGAAGAGTTGTTGACGAGAATAGCGAGGGAAGTGCCAGATCTTGCGTTACAATTATGGAATTAGTATAATAAATGGAATTTTGAAGAAATGTATTTGGGTAGAATTTCCTTCTGAGTTCGATATATCAACGTAATTTCCGTCGGCTCTCGGGTTTCAGCCAGGAAAGAACTGTGTAGCTGTGTGAGCATCAGAATGAAGAGGTTTTGGGAAGAGAAGAGAAGAGAAGAGAAGAGAAGAGAAGAGAAGAGAAGAGAAGAAAGACCGGTAAGTGTTAAATTCTACGAGGTCCATACTTCACTAAATTCCGAAACAAAACAAAAAAATCTATAAACAGTACCATCGCACTAATTTTGCCCATAATTGAAAGATAATTACACAATTGCACGAAAGCAGAACCGTTTCTGTACTTTTATCGTCGTTCTGACAAATGCCTGTCAATATGATTAATTAGTCTGTTTGCTGGAAACAGGAAGTTCATGCTACCTGCGACGGGATTAATAAAGTTTATGGCGCAGCAGTAAGCTACCGCTATAAATAATGAGTGAAGGAGCCGCGGGCGGTTAATTTGAAACCCATTGATCAAGAATGCATGGGCAAGTTGCGGGGTGTGAACCAGCGCCTATCTAAAGTGGTCGCGCACTGACGCGGAACATTTCTCAGTGCCTAGAAATGGAGCTGCCACCTACCTGGTCACCGTTTTCAAAAAAATGTTAACAACACAGGAGATGTTTATGAACAGCTGCCTGTTCTGGCTTGTTTTCTCTTAGCCCACACACTCGGGTCAATATAGGCTTGCATAACTGCAACTGCAATACATTTGTTGTGAAACTCACGGCTGGCCCATTACTGAAAGTGGCCGGATGCCTCTATCTCACCAGAGATCAGACTAATTTCTCTCAAGCAACAATAATTTAATTAATTTCTTACCTTTCTTTTTTTCTTAGTTTGTTTATCCTCCAGGGTTGCTTTTTCCTTCAGAATCACTGAGGGATCCCACCTCTACCGCCTCAGGAGCAGTGTCCTGGAGCATGAGACGTTGGGTCGGGGAAATACAGCTGGAGAGGAGGACCAGTACCTCGCCCAGGCGGCCTCACCTGCTATGTTGAACAGGGGCCTCGTAGGGGGATGGGAGGAGAGGAAGGATAGACAAAGAAGAGGTAAGGAAGCAGCCTCGGCCTTAAGTTAGGTACCATCCCGGCATCTGCCAGGAGGAGAAGTGGGAAACCACGGAAAACCACTCCCAAGATGGCTGACGTAGGAACTGAACCGCCCCTCTACTCAGTTGACCTCCCGAGGCTGAGTGGACCCCGTTCCAGCCCTCGTCATACTTTTCAAATTTCGTGGGAGAGCCTGGAACCGAACCCGTGACTGTGGGGGTGGCAGCTAATCACGCTAACCACTACACCACAGAGGCGGACTTCATTAAATTTAATGGTGATAATAATTTTGTCATATATTCGAAGACAGTATTATAATCGCTTTTATAATTGCTGAAAAATAGGTTGGCGAATCGGAGCAGTTAAACTCATGATAACATAGTATGAATGATCTTGTATATCAGGGGTTTCCGTTTAGTGGCCCGCGAAAGCTTTTCGAAAAAAATATCTTTAAAAATATGAAGAACACTTACGAAAACTATTTCATATCTTGTTCAAAAATTTACTAAATTTCATACTCACTACATACCCTAGTGAGAACTAATTATTTAACATGATTTCCTATTTTTATGTAAGCACTTCATCCAAATAGATTATAAATGATTGGTTTTCAAATTAAAACCAACATTTGATGGGAAATGAGAAGTCACAAATGTCAGTGTTAGGTGTTAACCATTATAAAAATGGTTAAGAGATCCATTCCAAGCTCAGCCCTGGAAATTTTGTGTAACCAAACATACAATGGGTACCGAAAAATATTTTATTTTCTATTGCCTTAGGAGGCGATTTCAGTTATTAATTCTTGTCTTGTTGGTAGTACTAGCTGATACATAGTGTTGCACAAACGAATAAATTTTCGTGGTACATTGGTGGGATATTAGTGCCTTGCAACTGAATATCAAAGTTCTCCTCACAAGGAAGATCTTGGGGCTTGGACCAGATAAGGATAAGGAATCAGAATTTTCAAACCTATATCCAGCGAAAAACTTATGATCATTTAGACTAAAAATAGTTGTCATTGCATGGGAGTACGTACATATGATAAAGTGTTTTTATTTATCTTTCTTTCTTTCTTTCTTTCTTTCTTTCTTTCTTGGTCTGTTTACGCTCCAGGATTGTTTTTTCCCTTGGACTCAGCGAGGGATCCCAGCTCTACCGCCTCAAGGGCAGTGTCCAGGAGCTTGAGACTTTGGGTCAGGGATACAACTGCGAAGAAGGAGCAGTACCTCCCTCAGGTGGCCTCACCTGCTATGCGGGCCTTGTCAGTGGAGGAGGCGATGGGAAGAATGGAAGGGATAGACAAGGAAGAGGGAATGAAGCGGCCGTGGCCTTAAGTTAGTTACCATCCCGGCATTTGTCTGGAGGAGAAGTGAGAAACCACGGGAAACCACTTCGAGGATGGCTGAGGAGGAAGACGACAAACCTCATCAAACAGACACTAACGGACACTAAATCCAAAATCAAATTCATGGGGGAACTATCACATTCATTTGGAATTAGAACGGGAGTAAGACAAGGTGATGGATGGTCTATCACGTATTCTTTTCAACATAATAGTGGACAAAGTGATCGGCGAATGGGAAAAGGAACTGAAGGCACAGTGACTTCACAAACCCATCAGGTTAGGAAGAAAGAACAAGGGAATAGATATCAGTTGTCTAGCGTTTGCCGATGGTATAGCAATACTTGCAGATACCATAGAAACAGCAACAAAACAAATCAAAATTCTGAAAGAGATGGCTGGGAAAACACAACATCTGTCGAACCTGAAAGACGCACCGGAGGAAATTACTACAAAATACGGGAATATCAAGAGGGTTCACACATGCAAGTACCTCGGAGAGATGATACCAGGCCAATGGGATGGAGAAATCAGCTTACGAGTAGAAAAGACAAAAGATAACCAGAGCATTCTGGAAGACTGGGAACATCTACAATAAGTCATGTCTATCACGTAACACTAAATGGAGACATTATAACACGGTGATCAAACCTGAAACCCTGCACGTATCTGAAACATTGGACTTGAATCGAAAAGGTGAATTGGAAAACATCAAGAAACTAGAGAGACGAATTGTCAGAAAAATTCTAGGACCCAAACAGACACAAGAAGGATACCGGTTGCGAAGTAGACAAGAGACTGAGCAGATATCGAACATAGTCCACGATGTGATGAAACGTCGAGGTCACATCAAGAGAATGCCGGACAGCCGACTGACAAAACAAGTCTTGGAATACACCGAAAGCATAAAGAACATGAAGTGGATCGCCGAAGTTAGAGAAGACTTGGATATAAACGACAGACGGATATTCAGACAAAAAGTACATAAGTGGAAAGTGGGCCGGGAGGTCAAGAAATTGAAGACTGCAACAACTTGGTCTGAAGAAAGGAAGAAAGCACACAGTGAGAAGATCAAAGAAGTGTGGCGCCTTAGGAAATCTCACATCAAGTAGACGCTTTACGTGGTCCATTAGTGGCCTATACGAATAAATGAATAATATTAATAATACCACTGCAGTAGGCTATTAAAATAACATGAAGTTCTTCTTTTCTTTCTTGCAAATGGGTCTATTTGGTGCCACGCTTCTTCAACTTCCCCTGCTGTAGATCCTTTCTTCTTCATAGGGTTTTACCTGAAAACCACGGACGTTCTTTAGGATCTATTTCGCAGCCTGTCTGTTTCGTCTGTTTCTGTGTCCGTCAGCCTGAAAGTGAACGGGTGGTTGGTGAATATTAACACACGGCAACAGAAAGCTACCCTACTTTTCCTAGCACTGTCAGAGAGCCTCTCCGTCTGGCAGTAGAGCTCTGAACTGTGTCGCCTCCTCTTTTTTCCTATCTTCCAGTACCAGGCCTAGGATTTTCCCGAGAATCCTTCTCTCCCAAATTTCCTGTTTGTCTATCTGTTCAGTGATAACCACTGGGCCTCCGAGTGGATGTCTGTTTTGCATTGTTTCAGTGGCAGATTGCATCACAGGCATCGTTTATTGTAGATGGTTTCAGTCACGCACAAGTGTTTCTATTTTTATTTATTTATTTATTTATTTATTTATTCATTTATTTATTTATTCATTTATTTATTTATTCATTCATTTATTTATTTATATTTTTGGCTGAATAGTCAGCGTATTAGCCTTAGCTTCATATGGTTTGAATTTTAACCGCGTATGGTTGTTTCTCTAGCTTGGGTCTGCGTCTTTGTGTTCGTCTGAATACACATCTTTTCTTATACAACACACCACACTACCAACCGCCACAGAAATACATAATACTGAATACATCCCTCTACGCAGGGTTGGGATCAGGAAGGGCATCAAGCCGTAAAACAAGGCAAAATCCACATGCATTCCGACCCCATAAAATTTTTAAAAATGCCAGGAAGAAGGGTATTTATTTATTTATTTATTTATTTATTTATTTATTTATTTATTTATTTATTTATTTATTTATTTGGAGCCTCCATAGCTTGGGCGACAGCGCATCAGCCTCTCGGCTTAAATTCCGGTCCCTCCATGTGAGATCTGTACTGGGCAAAGCGGAGGCGAGACAAGATTTTCTCCGGCTACTCCAGTTTTTCCTTTCATCTTTCATTCCAGCCACACTCCCCAATATCATTTAATTTCATGTCAGTCATTAGTCATTGCCCTAGAAGAGTGTGACAGGCTTCGGGAGCCGGCACAGTTCCTATTCTCGGCGCTAGAAGGAGCTTCATTCATTCAATTCCTGACCCGGTAGATTGACTGGAAATAGGCTGATCGGGCGAGTTGGCCGTGCGTATCCGGGAGATAGTGGGTTCGAACACCACTGTCGGGAGCCCTAAATATGGTTTTCCGTCGTTTCCCATTTTCACACCAGGCCATGGCCACTTCCTTTCCACTTCTAGCACTTTCCTACCCCATCGTCGCCATAAGACCTACATGTGTCGGTGCAACGTTAAACTGTAAAAAAAAAAAAAAAGGAAATAAGCTGTGGATTTTCATTTTCCGTTTATTTATTCATTTATATCAATATTCCAGCTAACGGCATCATGCAACATTCTACATAAATTTAGCCGACGACTGTGACTGTGTGAGATCAGAATGGCTCACACATAAACATTACATTCCATAATGTCACTTATAGACCAGCTTCCACAAGCACGCCCACGCCTACACACGCCATAATGCACGCCCCAGTGCTGGGTCCTCCATACTCTTACGAATTTGACTGCAGTAGAGCCAAGGCCGTCCGTCAGGCTGTTAAATGGTGGATGTAGTCTACATATTGTTTTCTTGTTGTTCTTGAAACACGACCACTAACCAACCTGTTTAAAACGAGGAGCAGAAGAAGACCTTTTCTTTGTGGTCACTGATACTGCTGGTTTTCTCACGCTTCGCGGACAATACCTACCTGCTATCGATTACACGTCTTGCTGTCGATATGACGGCGGGTTTCTTCTGGACAATCACGTGACAAACACAGCTTGAAATTGCAAACCACTTTGAGGGTGTCTGCGAGGCGTGTCGCCCGCTTGCTCTGGTTACACAAAGAGCTGTAATAAGATCGCTGATGACAAACCTGTTGAAATTGAGCTGTCTTCCTTCGAGTCTCAGTATTGTACGTGCCGGTACCGGAAAGAAACTAGAAAATGAATACCGTAAATATATATTATTATATTTTATTTATTTGCGTTGTTCTGCTTGGCGTAGTTACGGCTATGAAGCTTTCTTACATAAACCCAGGTAAACAACTACATGACATTAGTACAATTTATAGTATGTGAGAAATAATTTAAAAACTATCCTATAAAATAATTACAACTGTGTTAGGAACTTGAAGATACTATTATTATTATTTAAATATTTTTTTACAATTTGCTTTACGGTCTAGGAAGCCCAGAATAACGGCCGAGAGGATTTGTCGTGCTGACCAAATGACACCTCGTAATCTGCAGGCCTTCGGACTGAGCAGCGGTCGCTTGGTGGGCCATGGTCCTTCGGGGCTGTTGTGTCATGGGGTTTGGGTTTGGTTTACGTAACACCGACACAGATAGACCTTATCGCAACGATGGGATAGGAAAGTGCTAGGAGTGGGAAGGAAGCTGCCGGGGTCTTGATTATGGGAAACCAGGGAGAACCATCTTCAGAGCTGCCGACAGTGGGGTTCGAACACACTTTCTTCCGAATACAAGCTTACAGCTGCGCGACACTAACCATATGGCCATTAATACATTAATACATTAATACATTTTTATTTTATTTATTTATGTGAAAGTAAGCAGATTTAACACCAATTACGAGTAAGTACGTTCTTAACATTAACTATCCATCCATATTTATGAAATAAATTAAGAAAAAACGAAATAAAAATGCATAGTAACATTTTCCGTCTCTGTGGCGTAGTGGTTAGTGTGATTAGCTGCCAACCTGGAGGCCTGGTACGATTCGTGGTTCTGCCACGAAATTTGAAAAATGGTACGAGGGCTGGAACCGGGTCCACTCAGCCTCGTGAGGTCAACTGAGTAGAGGATGGGGGTTCTATTCCGTCATCAGCCATCCTCGAAATGGTTTCCCGTAGTCTTCCACTTCTCTCCAGGCAAATGCCGGAATGGTACCTAACTTAAGGCCGCGGCCGCTTCCTTCTCTCTTCCTTGTTTATCCCTTCCTATCTTCCCATCCCCCACAAGGGCCCAGTTCAGTATAGGTGAATCCGCCTGGGCGAGGTACTTGTCCTCCTCTGCAGTTGTATCCCCGACGAAATGTGTTACGCTCCAAGACACTGCCCTGGAGGTGGTTGAGGTTGGATCCCTTGCTGAGTCCGAGGGGAAAACGAACCCTGGAAGGTAGACGGATTAAGTTAAATAAATAAATAAATAAATAAATAAATAAATAAATAAATAAATAAATAAATAAATAAATAAATAAATTGTAATATTATTTGAAAGAAATGAAAAATGCTCAATGAAACCACATGGTAACCAAAAGCAAAATAAAAATAATGAAATCAAAATTAAAACGCAAATTTTTACACTGGAGAATATGGTGAGTACCAGAAAGAAATATCGAAAAATAAGTAATAAATAAATAAATATTATATAATAATAATAATAATAATAATAAGTAAATGACCAATAATTCTAATAATAATAGAATTATTATAACTAGACAGATAATAAGTATTTCTTTTACTGGTTTTTGACCGAGGAGCCTAACGTCAGCTATGTAACTCGTCCAGTATGGAGTTCCGGACTCGCGGAGCGCCAACCTCGAAGGAGTTGGTGTACCGTTTGGTGATGTGTGTGGGGTATATTCCTGTTGTGAGAGCTGATGTTTGGTTGATGTCGATGAGTCTCAGATAGCCTGATAAACTCGGATGCTACGTACTGAAGAGAATATTGTGTTGTGCAACAGGCACGGGGCATTAACTTGCCTTCTCATTTGTAGGTTTAGCTTAGACAATTTGTTGAATACTTTATATTTCTGTTATATTTTGGAGACAAGATTCCATAGGTCTAAGTGTTGTAATATGTGTAAACGTATCAACTTCCACAGCAATCAAAGCTCAATTCTCCGAGCTCCAATCTTCTGTCTAAGCTACGGCCGTGAGTTTGAGAATAACTTAGTTCACAGAAGATCTTTCACTAGAGGTATTTGGTCTGAATAAATGGAAAGCCACCCTTGAGGAAATAAATAGTAACATTATTTGAAAGAAATGAAAAATGCTCAACGAAATCACATGGTTATCGAAAGCAAAATAAAAATCAAATTCTGATGACCTTGTCTTCAATTCTGTTCGCACATATTTAAAATATGTCAATTTTACAGTTATAATTAACAGTGGAGATACATCACTAAAGTTAGGTATGATCGAATTTTAAATTTGGGAACTTATCTTAACGAGTTTACAGAGGAAGAATTCAGCATCGACGAAAAATTCATTTTCTGTAGTGTGCGCAAAAAAAGAAAAAAAAAAGAAAAAAAAAGAAAAAAAAGTAATGGCAAGGAAAGGTCTTAATGTATGGAAGCACTGCGATAACTCGGCAGTCTGCGTAAACCAAAGAGCTAACTTTTCTCGACACAACTAAAGCTCGACGTCTTCCGAATTATATATAAAAATGATTTCTCTCCAGACCCACAACGAGAGTCACATGTTATTTCAATATATACTTTAAAGGCGTTCTTTTTCTTTAAACAGAAAACGTATACCGGACCGCAGTTATTGACGAGTGAATGAGTAAAAGGAAAATCTGTTGCTTCCTATGAAACACTTACGACACCCTTCTCCACACCTTCACGTTGAATACCACTGAGCAAATAAGCTGGATTCAAAAGCACCACCTATAAAGGAAAGAAAATACTTTACACTAAATTGAAACCAAGTAAATTATATCAATTGCCCTATTTTTATTTCTAGCTTAATCTTAATTTATAAATACACTGACTGACAGAGCAAATGCAACACCAAGAAGGAGTGGTTCGAAAGGGATGAAAGTTGGGGAAAAAACAGAGACGGCACGGACGAATAATTGATGTTTATTTCAAACCGATATGCAGGTTACACAATGCGCACGGCATCGACTCAGTAGGATGTAGGACCACCGCGAGCGGCGATGCACGCAGAAACACGTCGAGGTACAGAGCCAATAAGAGTGCAGATGGTGTCCTGAGGGATGGTTCTCCATTCTCTGTCAACCATTTGCCACAGTTGGTCGTCCGTACGAGGCTGGGGCAGAGTTTGCAAACGGCGTCCAATGAGATCCCACACGTGTTCGATTGGTGAGAGATCCGGAGAGTACGCTGGCCACGGAAGCATCTGTACACCTCGTAGAGCCTGTTGGGAGATGCGAGCAGTGTGTGGGCGGGCATTATCCTGCTGAAACAGAGCATTGGGCAGCCCCTGAAGGTACGGGAGTGCCACCGGCCGCAGCACATGCTGCACGTAGCGGTGGGCATTTAACGGGCCTTGAATACGCACTAGAGGTGACGTGGAATCATACGCAATAGCGCCCCAAACCATGATGCCGCGTTGTCTAGCGGTAGGGCGCTCCACAGTTACTGCCGGATTTGACCTTTCTCCACGCCGACGCCACACTCGTCTGCGGTGACTATCACTGACAGAACAGAAGCGTGACTCATCGGAGAATACGACGTTCCGCCATTCCCTCATCCAAGTCGCTCTAGCCCGGCACCATGCCAGGCGAGCACGTCTATGCTGTGGAGTCAATGGTAGTCTTCTGAGCGGCCGCCGGGAGTGCAGGCCTCCTTCAACCAATCGACGGGAAATTGTTCTGGTCGATATTGGAACAGCCAGGGTGTCTTGCACATGCTGAAGAATGGCGGTTGACGTGGCGTGCGGGGCTGCCACCACTTGGCGGCGGATGCGCCGATCCTCGCGTGCTGACGTCACTCGGGCTGCGCCTGGACCCCTCGCACGTGCCACATGTCCCTGCGCCAACCATCTTCGCCACAGGCGCTGCACCGTGGACACATCCCTATGGGTATCGGCTGCGATTTGACGAAGCGACCAACCTGCCCTTCTCAGCCCGATCACCATACCCCTCGTAAAGTCGTCTGTCTGCTGGAAATGCCTCCGTTGACGGCGGCCTGGCATTCTTAGCTATACACGTGTCCTGTGGCACACGACAACACGTTCTACAATGACTGTCGGCTGAGAAATCACGGTACGAAGTGGGTCATTCGCCAACGCCGTGTCCCATTTATCGTTCGCTACGTGCGCAGCACAGCGGCGCATTTCACATCATGAGCATACCTCAATGACGTCAGTCTACCCTGCAATTGGCATAAAGTTCTGACCACTCCTTCTTGGTGTTGCATTTGCTCTGTCAGTCAGTGTATTTAAAAGTTTAAATAATAAGAATCCACAAATTAAATACGGCTTATTAAAAAATGCAAACCCCATGGCGCAACAGACCCTAAGCGCCATAGCCTACAAAGCGACCGCTGCTCAGCCCGAAGGCCTGCAGATTTCGAGGTGTCGCGTGGTCAGCACGACGGATGCTCTCGGCCGTTACTTTTGGCTTCCCAGACCCGGGCCGTCATCTCACCGTCAGATAGCTCCTCAAATGTAATCACGTAGGCTTAGTGGACCTCGAGCCAGCCCTCAGATGCAGGTACAAATCCCTGACCTAGCCGGGAATCCAACCAAGGGCCTCCGGGTAAGAGGCAGGCATATTACCCCTATACAAATACGACTTATACTTTTTAAATATGTTAGCAAGATAGGATTTAAAGCAAAGGAAGTGTAGAAGACCAGAACAAAAAGTAATAGTAAGGTATGAAAACTTTCTCTCAACGTTGCGCGCACGAGAGAGAGAGAGAGAGAGAGAGAGATTCATTGGAATCATTTGTCGTCCACTGAGTGAGAATATGAGGATCCGCAATATTGTATTGTAATTACAGCCATTATGTACGCAAAATGACCATATGGAAAGCAACTAAAATACCGCATTAGGCCCTACATAAGGAAGAAAAGTTGGAAAAATTGAATCGGTTATTTGAGAAAGCACACATGTCCTCTACTACTAATTTTGAGAACAGTGGATAAATATTTCTAATGTTTGTAATTTGTGTCTGGTTTGTATATCTATTATTTATCAGATCTTTTGTAATAAATATGACGATTTTCGAAAAAGAAATAAGTTTCCAAAAATGAGTGTCATAGGAACGGAAACTTACTGGACAAGTGTGATTTCTGAAATAAACTTCTGCGAGAAAAAAATATTTTAAAAATGAGGTTATTTAATGCTTACCAACATATAAGCCCGCTACACATCTCACTTTAATTATTAAGTTTCATATTGAAATTTTCCTCCATTAAAGTCAAAATTCAGAACGTTTTCCAACATTGTCTGTCTGAACAATATCACTTATTGCAGTTACTCAGGGACATCCACCCTGTTAACAATAACACCAAGAGAATGTCTTATCATGCCTGTTATTCCAGTTCCTCAGATATGTCCTGCCTATTAAAAATAGGTCACGATTACATTTTCAAGGTGCCAGTTCAGTAGAACCCTTGTAACGAGGCGGATATGTATGCTGTCTGCCTGTAAGTTAGGAATACATACAATTTTAACATTTATATGCAGTAGACCTATTTTATCCGAAAATGGAAATGTGTGGTTTCTCAAATAACCTATTCAATGGTAATTGTGCTTAAAATGCACCAATGGGGCCGATGACCTTCGATGTTAGGCCCCTTTAAACAACAAGCATCATCATCATCATCAAAATGCACCAACATATTTTAATAAAATAACTTAACGTTATCATTTCAATCTCATGCGGCTTATTGTTATGTTTCTATGTTCAAATACAACATTCTTGATTTTAATAAAAATAAATTCTATTAATCCTAAGGAAATAATACTCTGACCTCACTGGTAGAGTTTGATATGCAGTACTGAGGCGGACTGGCAGGAAAAGTAATCTTTACATGTGGTTCGGTAATGCACGCTACTAAACCAGCCTCTTATACAGACATATTGTCATTAATATTTTCAGCATAAGCTAGTGGCAGTTTCGGTACGCTTTTAAAATCAGACGATATTTCAAAATTTCTTCTAAGAATATTCTGGTGTACCATCCGATCTACCAATTTCTCACTTACCAAACCAAACCAAACCCCAAGGCACTTAAGCCCTTGAAAGGGTTTTGGCCTGCCCAGAGACCGCTGCTCAGCCCGAAGGCCTGCAGATTACGAGGTGTCGTGTGGTGGTCAGCACGACGCATCCTCTCGGCCGTTATTCTGGGCTTTCGAGACTGGGGTCGCCATCTCACCGTCAGATAGCTCCTCAGTTCTAATCACGTAGGCTGAGTGGACCTCGAACCAGCCCTCAGGTCGAGAGGAAAATCACTGACCTGGCTGGGAATCGAACCCGGGGTCTCCGGGCGAGAGGGAGGTACGCTACCCCTACACCACAGGACCGGCTTTTTCACTTACCACAGACGGAAAATTTCTGCTTTAGGGCATAGGCCTACTTGGTTTAATTTTTTCACATTTTCAGGTTATAATAATGATGATCACCAACCTCCATGGAAAATAAATCTGGCATATGCAATAATTCTTGGTCCTCTATTTGTGAGTGAGTGAGGCTCGGACATTACACTGCCCGGACGAACCGAGAGTCTACGTGCTAACCATTCATCCAAGGCCGTACATCCTGTTCATTTCTTGTGGCCTCTCTTCCGAACTTGGAATGAATGGGCTTCAGTTGAGGGGAAACTTCCGTCAAAGTCTAATGTTTACTAAACATTCGTTACGTCCAACAACAATTCAACATTCCTAAAAGGTAAGAAATTAACCTCCATTCATATCATATTATTGAGAAGTTAAACAATACGCATTTTACATTCTTTAGAAAAGATGGTTCTGCTTGAAATCCCTTCAGCTATTCTTTCTCTACGGTAACGCCTTTGCATTGTTAAAGCTGTGCTTCTTCTTGGCATTTCTTTCGCGCGCTGTGATTGGCTAACGGAATGTTTGTTCGTCTGAGAAGCACGTCTAATAGGACCTACACATACGCCATTCTTCTAGCGTTGGGAAACACGATTCGCCGATAAAATAACGTCACGGAAATTTCAAGATTTACAAGCGTTTAAAACATTTCGTTCTGAAATTAGAGAACATACATTTATTTTTATCTAGAAACCAATTTAATGGTATTTATATGGAATTTGTTTCTACACTGTATTGAATGCTGTTGTGCTCAAAAGAAAGTTCTGCTATTATTATCGAGAACATTAGCTTTGTCAGGAGGAGAGAGAACTACTCGTCAGTTATCGTCTATTCCAAGAGTGCACAATCTTTCTTGGACTTGAACCATGAAACAATCTTTTGAAAATACTTGGTAACCAATTTAAACATACTGTTAACTGTTCTTAGCTAGCCAGCCTGGTGGCCATGATCTGTGGGTGGGGGAGGTAGAATAACAATCACGTACCTCTGCCGGTCGCAAGAGGCAACTAAAAGACCCCACCTTGGGAGCATGGGTTTGGTGACCACGGGGCCCTTAACTGAGTCATGTCATTGCTTCCAATTACTTGTACCAGACTCCTCAATTTCATCTATCCTATCCGTCTTTCCTCGGTCAACTCTTGTTCTTTTCCGATCCCGACCGTGTCAGATCATTCGAGCCCTAGGGAGTCTTTCATTTTCATACCCTTGTCTTTCTTTGGCCGTTAGCTTCATTTTTCGAAGTGTTAGATACCTTCAATTTTTCTCTCTGATTAGTGTTAATAGAGGATGGTTGCCCAGTTGTACTTCCTCTTAAAACAATAATCACCACCTACCGGGCGAGTTGGCCGTGCGGTTAGGACCGCGCAGCTGTGAGCTTGCATTCGGGAGATAGTGGGTTCGAACCCCACTGTCGGCAGCCCTGAAGATAGTTTTCCGTGGTTTCCCATTTTCACACCAAGCAAATGCTGGGCCTGTATCTTAATTAAAGCCACGCCCGCTTCCTTCCCAACCCTAGGCCTTCCTTATCCCATCGTCGCCATAAGACCTATCTGTGTCGGTGCGACGTAAAGCCAATTGTAAAAAATAATAATCACCACCATCACCACAACGCCATGATGATTATCTGAAAGTGGTCTGACACCGTGGTTAGCCGGTTTCATTATCAGAAGGTACGTTGGAAAATGAGGTGCTACCAGTATACAATTTCTAATCACTAGAGTGCGTGTCAAAAGCCTGGATTAAATTCCAAATCTCTCCGCAGTGCTCACATGGAGCGAGGGAATATGACGCTGTTGATGATGATTCGACCGTCGGATGGGGATGTAAAGCTTTGAGCAGGCCCTTTGATGTTATTCAATAGGAGTAGGATATGTGCCTACACCGGGTTTCACCCTCTCTCTTCCTACTATCATCCCACGTCCAGGTGTTCACGTCGTCCATGGGCGTCAAATAGAAATACCTGCACAAGACGAACCGAATTTGTCCGCCGACATTCCAGGCACTATAAGCCATAAGATAAATATACTATTATTTACTACAAATGGGGTCATTCTGTACGCTTTTGCAAAATATTCAAATACATGTAATTTCTAAACAGCCACATGATAAAATTATGCACACAATATTGAAAAAATATTATATTATTATTATTATTATTATTATTATTATTATTATTATTATTATTATTATTGTACGTTCGTTGCCACAGTAGTTTTACTAACGTGCAATAAGTATGATTTGTTGGGACATACAGTAGAGTAGATGAGTACATCCTTCGTTAAGCATTCACCACTTTGATCGCATTTTAAACCTACTTTTCTTAAAATTACATAGACCTAACTTACGAGATATTAAACAGTTAGAGGTGTTAATGATCTCACCTGTTACACGAGGGTCGAGTCATAAGTCATGGCAACTGTTTTTTTTTTTCTCGCGAACAGGAGACAACACGGAAAATCTAAGATATGCATTTGGAAATATAGGGCATGTACTTCTTTTTTTTTTGCTAGGGGCTTTACGTCGCACCGACACAGATAGGTCTTATGGCGACGATGGGATGGGAAAGGCCTAGGAGTTGGAAGGAAGCGGCCGTGGCCTTAATTAAGGTACAGCCCCAGCATTTGCCTGGTGTGAAAATGGGAAACCACGGAAAACCATCTTCAGGGCTGCCGATAGTGGGATTCGAACCTACTATCTCCCGGATGCAAGCTCACAGCCGCGCGCCTCTACGCGCACGGCCAACTCGCCCGGTGGGCATGTACTTATGCATAGAGCCTGAAGACAAATTCTGACTTAAGGAGATTCTCGTAGGCAAGTGACAGAACACAGGCCATTGGTAAACATTGTTTATTGTGGTATAGACAGCAAATACACAAGGACAGGTCTCCACTGGTTACAGACCTTCGAAATAATCACCCAAGGTTTCCACTGTGTGTTGCCAGCGGTGGGGCAGGCGCTGAATACCATACGCTGCATGTGTATCGCAAACGTGTGATACTTCTTTCCGAAATGCTGTTACGATGTCCTCTTTGTTAGCAAACCGTGGTCCACGTAATGGTTTCTTGACTTTGGGGATTAGATCATAGTCACACACCTAATGCTTCCCGCAGCTCTGCATGGCATTGGTGTGCACTTCTGCCGCGGAGAACCGCTATTTTAATATACGATCGTTGGTCCTGCCTGTTGGCTTTAATTTTGTGACGCTCTCACTCACACACTGAAATTGGGGGCATGCTTAGCCTCACACTGTTGTTTACATACACCATCTAGTGGCATCATACGCAAGTACATACCGTTCATTTCCATATGCATATCTTAGATTTTCCGTGTTGTCTCCTGTTCGCGAGGAAAAAAAAAAATAGTTGCCATGACTTGTGACTCGACCTCCGTATTATTTGGGAATATTTCTTGACTGCAAAGCATATGCATGCATTGTGCGGGTCGGACGTAGGAAAATGCTCGCCTCTTTGCGTGACGTCATCGGAGCTACATCTCGAAGGCAGTGTTACATGCGTGTTGCCGTCGTCCCTTGCATCTTATTATGAAGTTCAGAGAATGTTTGTAATTTCAGTACTGTTTATTGTGATCTACTTAGTTTGTACAGTCCTAGGAATATTGTGGGGAAGCTTATGAAAAAGAGCAACTGCATCAGACGTTCAACTTTTTGGCATAGAGATCGTAGTGTTGCCTTTAGGCGGTCTATCATTGTAGGAAGTGCACATAAACCAACATGCCCGAAAAGAACAAACATGCTTTTGGTGATATTTGACCTCTGTCAGATTATGTTTGCCAGCCCCGTGGTGTAGGGGTAGCGTGGCTGCCGCTTACCCGGAGGCCCCGGGTTCGATTCCCGGCCAGATCAGGGATTTTTACCTGGACCTGAGGGCTGGTTCGAGGTCCACTCAGCCTACGTGATCAGAATTGAGGAGCTATCTGACGGTGAGATAGCGGCCCCGGTCTAGAAAGCCAAGAATAACGGCCGAGAGGATTCGTCGTGCTGACCACACTACACCTCGTAATCTGTAGGCCTTCGGGCTGAGCAGCGGTCGCTTGGTAGGCCAAGGCCCTTCAAGGGCTGTAGTGCCGTGGGGTTTGGTTTGGTTTAGATTATGTTTATAATACAGAGGCTTAGTTGATTGCATGTTTTCCGGTTTATGAACACCCCAACCCCGGCGAGGAAGCCTAGTAGGAGAGTAGCTACTTGAGGGTGTGGTTATTTAAACTCCACGTCAGGTACTTTGTTCTCTGACCTGTTACACATAGGTCCTCTCAACTACCGTGTTTGCAACAATTAATATTAGTTGTAACAATTTGTCAAGTTGTTCTCTATCCGATGGCAGAAATAATAAATCGAGAAACGATAATTTCCTTCTTGTAAAGAACCTGACATAATGTAGTGCACACACCTACTTTCACTTGCTTCATTCTCGTGAAATAGTTGACGAAAGTTTCCGGTTCGTTTCTGACAAAGTTGCTGTTGTTAATTCAGATCCTATCAGCAAACATTAAAATGTCAGAACGTATATCTCAAGTTTGTATGTGATACAATCACGTGTATAGTTTGTATTGGGTCAGAAAAAGTGTTATGCGGAGGTCCCTCAGGTTGTAATAACTCGTTCGGCACAAGACATCTTTATACTGCTCGTCTGCAGCCAGCAGAGATAACGAGTTTAACTTTATTGTTCTTTCGAAACTAGAGAAAAAGCTTATAATTCCCCTCTCTGTCACTAGATTCAGAAACTACTTCTTACAGCGATAATTTCCTGTCTATGTTGTTCATTACGCGCTCTTTTTTCCGTTAAAGCTTTTCGTCTCTTCTTGTGAATTGATTATTTATTTCAGCAACGACCTTCCAGGAATGTTTCTTCATCCTCGGAATACACTACGTGTACAGACGATTAGCAAAGCAAAGTCACCTCCGTACAGGCCATGAAGGCACTTGGAGGAGTGGAAGGTAAAAGCTTCCACCATGTACAGACGATTAGAGGGCGTATTATGATGCTGGCTGCTGCTATACCGAGCAGTACACGCATCTAACGATGAGCGCCAGGAGTAGAGGTGGCCTGGTAGTTATTTTTGTTTTAAGAGGATGTGCAACTGAGCAACCTTTCTCTATTAAAGCTAATTTTGGTGGTGATCATCATTCTAAGAGGAATTACAACTGGGAAGGCAACAACCCTCTCTTAACAGTAATGGTGGTTTGTGGTGTGGGTTACTGTAGTCACGTCCTAGTTCGTGAAGCATGGGCAACGGCTGAACGGCCTAGTAAGTGGTCTTGAGAGTGGGGATACCAGTTGCTATGAGTGGGCATCTCGGACATATCCTGAGTCATATCCCTCCTTGTGCTCAGGCGGCTAGGACTATAGAATCCACCGGTGGTCCCTAAACCGTTCGAGGATATGCCCTCACTCGGACTATGTGCAAGTAAGGGTAGCTTCCTGCTTCACAGAATTTTCAGAACGCTTTAAGCAAGCCTCGGACGTTTGGGAGTAACGGAATCTTACTCACATTTCACTGGCGAGGGATCGTTGCAAACAACTCAGCGAACGAGCTGGAATTCGATGGGGAGCTATCAATACTAGTGGGGCCTGTGGAAGAAAGAAAGTAGAACTGGCTGAGTCAGCAAAGGGGATGCATCTGGATGTGTTAGTTGTTACTGATATTCGGATAAGGGGAGATACCGAAGAAGAGAGGAGAATTGGAAGTGTTCTTGACGGTGTTGAAAAGGAAGGGCAGAGTGTGGGGTAGGACTGCTCATCAGCAGGTAAATGAGCGAATGGTGTGCGTAGCTTAGGCAGTTGGAGGAATTAGGACGACAACTGCGGAATTTGGTGAATAAAGTACTCAGGAGAAATGGCATATCTAGGTAGGTGAAGGGTATGCCTATAGAACGGCGGTAGAAATTCAAGACAGTTCGATTGTTGAAAGAAAGTTGTACTGTTGAGGGAAAGACAACCTGCTAAAGCACGGAACATCTCGGTGGGAGAATGAAAGAAGACGAGCGTGAAGTTGAAGGAGGGGTAGGACAGAGAAAGATAAGTGATAGGTAGCTTGTGTGGTTGTTTATGTGGCGTTATACAAATATACCAGGTGAATGCGTCAGTTTTTGCCGCGTCTTGTGGTAAAGAAATCACGTAATTTTCAAGGGAAATTAATTTTTTGTTTATACAAAGTATTGACCATCGGCTTCTATACACTTCGCCCATCTTTCAGGTAAGTTATGAATACCATGCTAGAAAAACTGCTTGTCATTTCCCAATTTCCTCGAAATTGCTGAAGTGCTGCTCTGCGAGCGCGTGTCCCATTGATGCGAAGAGGTGATAGATGGCGCCAGGTCGGTCGGGGCAGTACGGCGTGTGGTTTTCACTGGTTTTGCTGTGTGAAACGGCGCATTGTCGTGTAACAAAATCACTTTCCCATGTCTTCTGGCCCATTGCGGTCGTCTTTCGATCAATGCGTGATTTAAATTAATCACTTGTAGGCGACAGCGTTGTGCCCGCAATTGTTCGTGTTCGCACTTTCGTGGTCTGCCAGAGCGCACTCTGTCTTTCACATTGACATCCCCACGTTTAAACTGTCTCGCATGTTCTAATCGATGGAGCGAGTTCACCAGCAAACGATCACTTTCCACAAACTTTTTCTTTTCATTAAATAAGAAAAGCAATGCGTGCCGCAATGTTCCTTTTCGGGCACAAACGTCGACATGATCACTGAACGATAGAACAGAGACGCTAGTGTTTGGCGGACTCAACTTGTGTGTGTTGGTAGGTTATTGTCAGACGAACGAACAGGCGTATGTGTCAAATTCATAGGCCGCGTACTGTTCGCTGGCGCCATCTCTTAGTGAAACTTGAAAAGACTTACGCATTCACATGGTATACAGTATCCATAACGAGTATCTATAACTTGAAACTTAGTCGGATTGTTTTTTCTCTCTTGTACCATCAGTGAATTTTTCATTTCTATACATTTCACTGTATTTGGTCTTCGTTTTCTCAGGGGTTGTTACAGTGCCTGCCACTGAATACCACCTCCTGTAACAGACTGCCTCTCTTATAATCCAGTCACATTGTTCTTGTTTAGACAATATTCACTACAACCAACAATGTCACTCGTTTGGTTTTGATATTGCCCATTCTCTCATTAGTTGTTCTACTGTGTTAAGGAGCAGTCTCCTTGTTGACTTCTGTTTTAATTTCTGTATGGACTGTAGTACCTGCATGTATTTCTAAGATTACGTCAGTTTTATTTCATATGATTTGGGGAAAGCCGCCTCTGTGGTGAAGTGGTTAGTGTGATTAGCTACCACCCCCGGAGGTCCGGATTCGATTCACGGCTCTGCCACGAAATTTGAAAAGTGGTACGAGGTCTGGAACGGGGTCCACTCATCCTCGGGAGATCAACTGAGTAGAAGGGAGTTCGATTCCTTCCTCAGCCATCCTGGAAGTGGTTTTCCGTGGTTTCCCACTTCTCCTCCAGGAAAATGCCGGGATGGTACCTAACTTAAGGCTACGGGCGCTTCCTTCCCTCTTCCTTGTCTATCCCTTCCAGTCTTCCCATCCCCTGACAAGGCTCCTGTTCAGCATAGCAGGTGAGGCCGCCTGGGCGAGGTACTGGTTCACCTCCCCAGTTGTATCCCCCGACCGAAAGTCTCACGCTCCAGGAGACTACCTTTGAGGCGGTAGAGGTGGGATCCCTCGCTGAGTCCGAGAGGGTAAACAGACTACGATACGATACGATGATTTGGGGAATCTAAAGGTTTCCACTTGATGGAATGAAACATGCCAGTCAGCTCTTTTATGTCTTAAATGTTCTTTCAAATTAAGGCTTCTGTCCAATATTAGCTAGGTAATAACACCTCATTCGAAAATTAATTTCAGTCTTTGGATACAACTACCACAACTAGCTATTCGTGCGGATGTAGTCTCCTTTCGAAACACCCCCTAATCAGGATGTACAATACAATGACAATTTTTGCCGCATTGGACTCAGTTTTGTTTACGTTTCCAATGTAATCTGCCATCACAACTAAACTAAGCAGATAACCAGCCTTACATTCAGTTAAATGGGGTATATAATGCCCCATAAAACAACATTCACCCATCCAAGTCCCACCCAATCAGCGTCATTCAGAAAATAGAATGTGAAAACTAAGGGAAAAAGGATATATCCTTACGGGACTCCCTTATAACTGCTTTGAAAGTTACTGCTTGGATATCAATGTGATTATCAACTTAAAAGCCCTTGATTGTGTAATGCATATAAACTATAAAATGTTAGCTGCCAAAGATGAATACCCACGTGACTCTTTGATTGGTGCTGACATCAGGTGCACGCGAGGAGGAACGAGATAAGGATCAGGATGAAATGAAGAGCACTTTGTGCTCCACACTCGTGCAGCCAGTCAAAACCTGCGCCGGGCTGCTGAAGACATAATCAGACACTTCCATCGACCTGGGCATTTACAAGACCTGATGTCAATACCACTCGACACGAACAGGTGTTCGGTCCCGGATCTGCATCGTGCAGTGTTCAGCTGCCCCCACAACAACTCTATATCTGAGTTACTAGGCCAGTTTGTAATGCCTTATCTCAAGAGTAGATTTGTGAACGCTCAGGTTAATCCACAGTGTAATAAAGGTTTGATCTTCATTAAGTTTAGTCAGCTTAACTTACTCTCATAGTTTAATTTTGTTGTGAGCACTCCGCGGCATGCACGCGTATTTAGCGTTGACAATCAGTGACACATTCAATATTCCGATATCGCTAGGTAATTTAAGGCCTCATTTAAATGTCACAACAAAAATTCAGCACGAGAATATAGCTCCCCATGCGAATCCCCCTCCACGGTGCATCCCTTTTAGGTGCGCGCATCTGTGAAATTGCATTCGTGAGATAGTGGGTTCTAAACCGACTGTCGGCATCCCTGAAAATGGTTTTCTGTGTTTTCCCATGATTTCCCACTTTCACACCAGCCAAATACTGGGGCTGTATCTTAATTAAGGCCATGGCCGCTTCTTTCCCACTGTAGCCCTTTCCTATCCCATCGTCGCCATAAGACTTTTCTGTCGGTGCGACGTAAAGCCAATTCTAAATAAAAGCTTCCTTTCTTGCATGCAACACTGCGTGTTCTCCAGCGAGTGGGGGCGGTATCACTTCCGTGTCGTAAAAGACGATTAGAAGCGAGTCTAGGAGCTTTCATCTTGGCGGCGTGCGTTGGCAAACACCGTCTCCTATCTGAATCTGGCAATGCTTCCACATACTTGTACCAGGGTCCTTGCTTTCATCTTCCCTATCCGACCTCCCTTGGTCAAGTGTTGTAATTTTCCGTTCACTTTGGTGTTAGGTTTGAGAGTCCTGGGAAGTATTTTATTTTCATGCCCTTTGTAGACATTTCCTCTCTTTTGCCGATACCTTTGTACTTCAAAGCCACAATGGACTAATTTTTATTTACGTTTCTAATATAATCTGCCATCACAACTAAACTAAGCAGATAACCAGATTTACATTCATTTAAGAAGGGTAGATAATGTCCCATAAAAGAACAATCACCCATCCAAGTCCCACGCAGTCTTCAGAAAATAGAATATGAAAACTAAGGGGGAAAGGATATATCCTTGGGGGACCCTCTAATTACTTTGAAAGTTACTCCTTCAACATCAAAGTGATTATCAACATAAAGGTCGTTAGTTGTTTAGTACACAGAAACCATTTTCCTGCTGATTAGGATGGCCGTCTTAAAAGAATAATCTCTCCACCACCGACACTCAAATCTTCGTACATCTCCAGGGAAATGATCAAATTAATAACTTAAGGTCAGAGTTATATCTTTCGCTAGCGTAAATTTTGAATGTATTAATATTTTATAGTTGAACAATAGGAAATAGAGCCTCCGTAGCTCAGGCAGTAGCGCGCCGGCCTCTCACCGCTGGGTTCTGTTGTTCAAATCCCATTCATCCATGTGAGATTTGTGCTGGACAAAGCGGAGACGGGGCAGGTTTTTCTTCGGGTTCTCCAGTTTCCTCAGTCACCTTTAATTCCAGCAACACTCTTCAATATTATTTAGTTTCATCTGTCAGAGGAGTGCGTTCCATTGCCGACCCGGTCAAATGACTGGAAACGGGCGGAGGATTTTCATTTTCAACAATTAAAAATGTCCGCTCTGTAGTGTAGTGGTTAGTGTGATTAGCCGCCACCGCCGGAGGCCCGCGTTCGATTTCCGGCTCTCCTACGAGATTTCACGTGTAGTACGAGGGTTGGAACGGGGTCCACTCAGCCTCGTGAGGTCACCTGTGTAGAGGAGGGTTCGATTCCCATCTCTGCCATCCTCGAGGTGGTTTTCCGATGTTCCCCACTTCTCTTCCAGACAAATGCACGATGGTACCTAACTTAAGGTCACGGCCGCTTCCTTCCCCGTTCCTTGCCCATATCTTCTAATCTTCCCATCCCCCACAAGGCCCCTGTTCAGCATAGCAAGTGAGGCCACCTGGCGAGGTACTGGTCCCCCTTCTCTGTTGTATCCCCCGACCAAATATCTCACGCTCCAGGACCTGGCCCTTGAGGCGGTAGAGGTGGGATCAATCGCTAATCCCGAGGGAAAAACCAACCCTGGAGGGTAAACAGATTAAGAAAGAAAGAACAATTAAAAATACCACTCAACTACTTTTGAAACAATTCACTAAGTTTTCAAGTTACTAGTGCGAGGGGTCAAAATTTGGTTTCTCCAACAAAGCGTTACTCAGCTATATGGTGGTGATAGTGTATATTACTTCAAAAGTATTGTAAGTGTAGGTTACTCGAGAAGTAAAAAGAACTTATAAAAATAATTTGCTGTTAACCGACGCGACATTTTCTAGACGCAAAAAAGCGTAAAGCAGTCGTTGAATGTTAAAATAATGTGAATGATGGGATTATGTTAAGATTCTCATTAAGTACTCTTAGTGTAACGAATTTTATTGTGAAATTTAGCTCTCTATTTATCATACTTGGCTATTCTTAGCAAAACTGTCTGCATCCATGGCTAAGTGGTTAGCGTGCTGCCTTTTGTCAAAGGGATGCCAGTTTCGATTCCCGGCAGGGTCGGAAATTTTAACCACAACTGATTAATTCCGCTGGCACGGGGGCTGGATGTATGTGTCGCCTTCATAATCATTTCATCCTCATCACGACACGCAGGTCAAAAGACCTGCATCTGGCGAGCTACACGCCATTAACAAAACTCATTAACTCATTTCTGTTACAGGAAGTTGGCAACGCTGATTCGGTGAAACTGGCAAGGAAGGATTCTGTGCCCAGTCCAGTTGTCACATGGAGCCGCTGAACGATTGTTTTAGTAAACAAGGAATAGACGTGGAGAAATCGCTCCATTTCATCTTCTTGAATTCGAAGTTCAACTTCATATCTTTCGTACTTTTGAAAACTCCGCTCAAAATGATTCGCTTACTAATGTCATTCCACACCATATCTCCCCTGAAAACTCGGAACATACGGAACATACCTCTTAGTCGAGCTGCTCGTCTCGTTAACCCCAAATCTTACGAGTCCAAAGTACGCAACATTTTCGTTAACTGTACACTTTTCACTCTGAGGAGTGATGTAACAGCGAACAGAGAATCATCACAACTGTTTTCGGCTCTATGGCTAAATGATCAACATCTTAAACTTGACAGTAATCACCACCACCACTTTCAGGCCTATGGGAGCGTAGGTTTCTGAGTGTTTCTGTCACACAACACAGGCAGTACTACCCCTATGTAACATCTACCTGAATTATAATTAATTATTTATTTAATTATTTATTTCTCCTTTAGGGTCTTCTAGGAACCACGTGCCAATTTCAATTCTTTACATTTTGTTGTTCCTTCTTCATCCCCCAGTACTACTTTTCACTATGTCTCTTTTTCCTATCTTCGGATCATTTTGAGCCTATTTTCTTTTCCTTCCGACTTTTGAATACTTCAATTTTAACACCTTCTTTCTAAAAATCTTTCTCTCAATCTCTATTGCTTCGTCTTTACCTATATTGTACCTTTCCAAATCTTTCTTGACTTTATGAATTCAGGTTGTTGTTGTCTTCTTGTTTCAAATATATTATTATTATTATTATTATTATTATTATTATTATTATTATTATTATTATTATTATTATTATTATTATTATTATTATTATTAGTATCAATTTAGGAAGGCTCGGCTTGTGCCGGTAACATAATGGGCTGACTCGGCCTAAGCAATGAGTCACCCTTTTGATTATAAAACTACAGGTAGGCCTACATATATCTACAATTATTATTATTATTATTATTATTATTATTATTATTATTATTATTATTATTATTAGTGTTGTAATATTCTGTATTTATGCGACTATGATTTTTAATAAAAGGAACTGGGCGGGGTGAGGTCAGGTTGTGCAGATGATGTTGGGGGGGGGGAGGGGGGGAATACTCGAGGTTTAGAGTCTGTATCGGTACCATTTTATAGCCTGCCGGCACGACTGGTGAGATACATCACCGCTGGGTTCGGTCTTTAGCCAGAGAGCTAGTGAAGCAGATGTTGCAGACAGTGAAGAGCAAAGACGTAGTCCAGTGCTCGTCCGGCGTCATTGCTGGCCTATGTTCCAGGCGGTCTCAGTTTCGATTTCTGGCTGGGGTAGGGATTTGAACTACCATAAGTTGATTCCTCTGTCTCGGGGGATGGATGTTTGTGCCGTCTTCAGCCTCAGAATCCATCAAAAGTAGGGCCTCGCTCTGACAAACGTGCAAACCTGCAACAGAGCTCTCCGGAGACCACACACTTGTTACAGCCCGTCATTACTGACATTAGTTGACAATAGTGTTGGTAAAATGCAGAACGTGTTTAATGATAGGATAAATGGATCAATGGAGGTAGGAACGGTCGGCGTACGGACAAATAGAGCGACAGTTGGAATGGTGAACAGATCTTGGGAAGGATGGTGGGGACAGGATGAAAAGGAAGAGGAAAGGATAGACAGACTGAGGGACAATCGGAGGGACCGATGAAGGGACACAGGGAAGGATCGACAGACAGAAGAACAAACGGAGGAATTAAAAAAGGGACGGAGGTAAGGATGGACAGATGAAGGAGTAGATGGGCGGACGGAGGAAGGGACAGAAAGGACTGATTGATGCATGGAAAGAAGAAAAAAAAAAAAAACCTAACCCCATGGCGCAACAGCCACGAAGGACCATGGCCTACCAACCGACCGCTGCTCAGCCCGAAGGCCGAAGGTCGTGTGATCGGCACGACGAAGCCTCTTGGCTTTCTAAATGGGCCACTATTACATAGGTTACCAATTGTATGCTCAGTGGACAGTGAACGAGCACTCGGATACAGGTAAAGAAATCGCTGACTTGGCCGGAAATCGAATCCGTAACCTCCGGGTAAGAGGTAGGCACGCTCCTCCGACACCGCGGGCGGGCGATGAACCACGACGCACTTCATAGAACTGTTCCACGTATAGATCAACATGTTTTTGAAAGAAAGAAAAATCTCCGAATCTTCTTCTTCTCTTCCACTGGCCCTAATTTACGGCCGGATGCTCATCCTGACGGCAGCTTTATGTACAGGAACTTGTTCGCTACTGGAGGTTTCTCTGGTGTTTGGAGTTATGAAGTGTTGTGTGTGTATTGACACAAACACAAACACCCTGTCCCCAACCCGGTAATCAAACACGGGATCCTCTGAACGGAAGGTTGAGACCCTGACAGTGCAGCCAAGGATACAGGTCAAGAATTCCAGAAGAGTAAACATGGAAGGTTACTAAGTAGTAGAGGAACACGCACATGCGTGAAGTGCTGCTTACACTGTGGATGGAATAAGTTTTAATATGGCCAGATATTTTGTTCAGAGAAGAGCTATGGGGAAACAAGGAAGAAATCGATTCTGGTTCGATTCTAGTTCAAATTAGGAAGAAGAAGTATTCATTCAGAAAACCAGAGGAAAATATAAAGAAGGCAGCACTGTCATGATGGAACTTGGTAGAGCACAGGAAACATAGAGGCCGTTTGGAGACCTAGAAGTCGCTCGCTGGCAACATATCAAACTGATTATTCTTGCCGCATATTTCTTTTCTTTTTTTTTTTTTTTGCTAGTTGCTTTACGTCGCACCGACACAGATAGGTCTTATGGCGACGATGGGACAGGGAAGGGCTAGGAGTGGGAAGGAAGCGGCCGTGGCCTTAATTAAGGTACAGCCCCAGCATTTGCCTGGTGTGAAGATAGGAAACCACGGAAAACCATTTTCAGGCTGCCGACAGTGGGGTTCGAACCTACTATCTCCCGAATACTGGATACTGGCCGCACTTAAGCGACTGCAGCTATCGAGCTCGGTGCCGCATATTTCGGGACTTCAGTGAGGGAATGGACGAGTGGCGTTTGTGGGCAATTTTCCAGTCCAGATTTGATAAGTTAATTGTCGACCGAGTTGGTGAGTTTGTGTTTCGGATAGTTTAAGCTATAAGCTTGTACCGGGAAGAAGGAGGGTTCGAACCTCAATGTTGGCAGCCCTGATAAATGGGTTTCGTTGGCTTCAACACACTGCCAAGCAACTAGACGACATTGAGATAACTCAGCGTCACACGTCAACTGAGTGTCTCAGTCAGATCAGAAGCTCCTTTGAGGACAAAGTAATCTCTAAGAATTCGTGGCCGCCAGCATCACCAGATTACTATTTCCTGCGAGGCTAACTAAAGAATGAAATGTATCGAAGTCCACCACGAACAATTGAAGATCTGAAGACCAACATAATGACTGAAATCAATGGAATGTTGCAGCGAAGCATGGAATGAAGGGTACAGCTGTGTTTACAGGAGGCTTGATCTGCTGTGATGGTCATCGAATCTTCCACAGTTTCCTCATATTTGGAACGTAGTTGCATCTTCCTCTATGCTACCAAACAGAAAAGGGGTCATTCTGGAAACCACCCGGTTTCTGTAAATTACTCTGTATTTGATGTTCAACTCTGCCCTCCTTCCCTTTCAATAAAATCGCAAAATCCCGGTATTAAAATCAAGTGTCCGGAGAGAAAGATGATTAATTACATAGATACACCATAATTTATGTCAATTAATTAGGTTAATAACTAACTACATGTCTTAACAAAGTAATCAATTAGACTACGGTACGTAGAACTAGTGAACTACAGCTAACAGAAATTACGTGTACGTTAATAGTTATACAAGTCAGTGGGAAAGAGCACGATAATACCGGGCTAGTTGGCCGTGTGGTTAGAGGCGCCCGGCTGTGAGCTTGCATCCGGGAGATAGTGGATTCGAATCCCACAGTCGGCAGACCTGAAGATGGTTTTCCGTTGTTTCCCATTTTCACACCAGGCAAATGCTGTGGCTGTACCTTATTAAGGACGGCCTCTTCCTTCCAATTCCTAGGCCTTTCCTATCCCATTGTCGCCATAAGACCTATCTGTGTCCTTGCGACGTAACGCCACTAGAAAAAAAAAAAGCACGATATTAGTGAAACATAGTACAGTTTTCAAGACATACGTAAACAATAACGTTGTAAAACAAAGAGAGAATTACGAAACAAAGTAGAATTCTAATTTTAGGCCTATGTGAAATCAAAGTTTTTTCTTGTACTGTGTGTTTCCAGCGAGTTGAGAAAGGGAAAGATGAAATACAGGGTAGACGGGGTGAAGATAATAAAAGAAAAGGAGGTGGAGGAGGAGGAGGAGGAGGAGGAAGTATGAAAGTGATTCTATCTATCTATCTAATTGCAAAGTTACAGGACAGTCAGAGAAAGACAACAGTAACAATAGTTTTGTCTGGACTCTTTTCTCAGAATATAAAAAACAGTTTAAAGAATGTCCGCTTTTCATTCGCTGTAAATTAATTTTCACTAACGTCATTAAAGTCACTCATCGTCATTCCCTAAGGGAACTGTAATTTTACTCCATGCTTTCTTTACACCTGGATGCGACCATGTTGAAAGACGGAACACAGCTGTCGATGTCTTAGTCGATGTGTATGTGTTATCTATACCAATATAATTGTAAAGAGAGACTGTCAGTTTGTTTATATTGTTTTAACATCAATCAATCAATCAATCAATCAATCAATCAATCAATCAATCAATCAATCAATCAATCAATCAATCAATCAATCAATCAATCAATCAATCAATCAATCAATCAATCAATCAATCAATCAATCAATCAATCAATCAATCAATCACTACTGATCTACATTTAGGGCAGTCGCCCAGGTGGCAGATTCCCTATCTGTTGTTTTCCTAGAATTTTCTTAAATGGTTTTAAAGAAATTGCTAATTTATTGAACATCTCCCTTGGTAAGTTATTCCAATCCTTCACTCCCCTTCCTATAAAAGAACATTTGCCCAATTTGTCCTCTTGAATTCCTACTTTATCTTCATATAATGATCGTTCCTACTTTTAAAGACAGCACTCAAAGTTATTCGTCTACTGATGTCCTTCCACGCCATCTCTCCACTGACAGCTCGGAACATACCACTTAGTCCAGCAGCTCGTCTCCTTTCTCCCAAGTCTTCCCAGCCCAAACTTTGCAACATTTTTGTAACGCTACTCTTTTTTTGGAAATCACCCAGAACAAATCTAGGTGCATTTCTTTGGTTTTCTTTTTCCAGTTCTCGAACAAGTAATCCTGGTGAGGGTCCCATACACTGGAACTATAATGTAGTTAGGGTCTTACCAGAGACTTGTATGCCCTCTCCTTTGCATCCTTACTAAACCCCTAAACACCCTCAAACCATGTGCAGAGATCTATACCCTTTATTTACAATCCCATTTATGTGATTACCCCAACGAAGATCTTTCCTTATATTAACACCTAGGTACTTACAGTGTCCCCATAAGGAAATTTCGATCAACCAACGCAGTAATTAAAACTGAGAGGACTTTTCCTATTTGTGAAACTCACAACCTGACTTTTAACCCCGTTTATCATCATATCATTGCCTGCTGTCCATCTCACAACATTATCGAGGTCATTTTGCAGTTGCTCACAATCTTGTAACTTATTTATTACTCTACACAGAATAACATCATCTGCAAAAAGCCTAATCTCTGATTCCATTTCATTACTCACATCATTTTTATAAGAAAACACAAAGGTACATTTATACTGCCTTGAGGATTTCCCCTCTTAATTATTACAGGGTCTGATAAAGCTTCGCCTACTCTAATTCTCTGAGATTTGTTTTCTAGAAATATAGCAACCCATTCAGTCACTCTTTTGTATAGTCCAATTGCATTCCCAGCAGTCTCCCATGATCCACCCTACCAAATGCTTTAGACAGGTCAATAGCGATACAGTCCATTTGGCCTCCTCAATCCAGGATATCTGCTATATCTTGCTGGAACCCTACAAGCTGAGCTTTAGTGGAATAAACTTTCCTAAAATCTAACTGCCTTCTATCGAACCAGTTATTAATTTCGCAAACATGCCTAATACCATCAGAAAGAATACTTTCCCAAAGCTTACATACAATGCATGTCAAACTTACTGGCCTGTAATTTTCAGCTTTATGTGTATCACCCTTTCCTTTATACACAGGGGCTACTATAGCAAGTCTCCATTCACTTGGTATAGCTCCTTCAACCAAGCAATAATCAAAAACGTACTTCAGATTGTCTTTAGTGTATCTCCAGAAACCTTATCAATTATTCCAGCCGCTTTTCTAGTTTTTCAACTTTTGTATATTATAGCAAATGTCATTGTTATCATATTTAAATTTTAATAATTCTTTACCAATAGTCACCTCCTCTATCTGGACATTATCCTTGTAACCAACAATCTTTACATACTGCTGAATGAATACTTCTGCCTTTTGAAGATCCTCGCATACACACTCCCCTCGTTCATTAATTATTCCTGGAATGCTCTTCTTGGAACCTACTTCTGCCTTAAAGTACCTATACATCCCCTTCCATTTTTCACTAAAGTTTGTATGACTGCCAATTATGCTTACCATTATGTTATCCTTAGCTGACTTCTTTGCTAGATTCAATTTCCTTGTAAGTTCCTTCAGTTTTTCCTTACTTCAACAGCCATTTATAAGTCAATTTATTTCTAGTCTACACCTCCTTCTTAGTCTCTTTATTTCTATATTATAATAAGGTGGGTCTTCAACACTCCTTACCACCTTTAAAGGTACAAACCTATTTTCACATTCCCCAACAATTGCTTTAAACTCATCCCTCAGTCTGTTTATATTTTTATTTACCGTTTTCCACCGATCATAGTTACTTTTTAAAAAACTTGCTCATGCCTGCTTTATCAGCCATGTGGCACCGCCTAATAGTCCTAATTTTAAGAACTTCCTATCAGGTTTATTTTTTACTTCGACAGAAACAGCTTCGTGATCACTAAAAGCATCTATTACTTCAGTTTCCCTATAGAGCTCATCCCGGTTTTAGCAACAGCACATCCAGAATATTCTTCCCTCTTTCTGAATCAGCTGTCCTTCCCATATTAACTTATTTGCCATTTGTTGCTCATGCTTTCTGTCGTTCTCATTGCCTTCCCAATTGACATTTCGTAAATTAAGATCACTAGCTACAATCACATTCCTTACCATGTCGTTTCTCACAGCGTCAGCGCTACCCTTTCCCGGTCTGTACACTCTAAAGACATCAAGTTGCCTATTATCTTTAGAAATGAGCCTTACACCTAGAATTTCATGTTTGTTATCTTTAACTTTTTCATAGCTTCAAATTCTTCTTTCACCAGAATGAATACTCTCCCTCCCACCATTCCTATACTATCTATACGATACACACTCCAGTTGTGTGAGAAAATTTCCGCATCCATTATATCATTTCTCAGCCATGATCAACTCCTATTACAATATCAGGTAACTATATATATAGTAAATCCCGTAATTCTACTCCTTTCTTTACAATATTTCTACAGTTTAACACTAAGATTTTGATGTCATTCCTACTTGACTTTCAGATCCTTGTACCCTTATCGTCGGTCCCTAGACCAGAAAATACTGGACGAATTTTGAAATTTCTTTCACCATTTGTAAGATAATATCATTCCGGATAATAAAGGCTATGTAAAACCGTGATTTAAGGAACAGATTTCAGCAATAATGTACGCTTGCTAGTCTGTGTTTTTTCACATTTATTACTTGACAGGTGGAGCTCAAATTTTTCAAGCGTACAGCTGATACCTTTGGTTATCACGCAGGCTACTGTGGTCACGTGACGAGAAGTCGCGTGGATGGGCGGTAAGATGTGCGAGGGGTAAGAATGGCCCCTGCGCATGCGCCGGTCTCAAGTTTTAAGGCCTGACTTGCTAACTGAGGCGCTGTTGTGAAGTTTCAAAGTGATTGTGCTTTCTGAGTAAGTTCTGAGTAATGCAAAGTTTCAGAGAGCTATCACGTCTAATGTTTGTAGCTACCTGCAAGCTTCTTCTCACACTCAGATAATACTTACCATCACGCGATGTGGTGAAAGAAAATATGAAGCAAGTCAGTGAAAAGCGTACGCTTGGGATCCTTGCAATTGAATACACTGCTTAAACGGTAAGCTCTGTTGAACAATGCAGCGCACCGAGTGTACCTGAAATTCGATTTCCAAGAAAAAGTTATAAGAATTTTTTCGTATCTTTTAATAGTTTTGAAAAGAAAAGATTTACTATGTTTTGGAGCATGCTTTATCCTTGGTCTCTTTGTCTTGGTTTGTTTCACCTAAAAACTGTCTGACCCGTTGGCTGAATGCTCAGCGTACTGGCCTTCGGTTGGGAGGGTCCCGGCTTCGATTCCCGGCCGGGTCGGGAATTTTAACATTCATTGGTTAATTCTACTGGCTCGGGAGATGGGTGTTTATTCTGTCCCCAATATCCCTGCAACTCACGCGCCACACATAACATTATTCTCCACCTACACATGGTAGATGGCGCCCACCCTCATTGGAGGGTCTGCTCTTTACGAGGGCTGCATCCGGCTAGAAATAGCCACACGAAGTTATTATAACTAATAACTACTTGACGGAAAGTGCTCAAATTTGATAAGTGCACAACTGGAACGTTTCGTTAACATATAAGTTACTTACTACATTACAATGTATCTTACGGGGGACCTGCAGGGAAATAAAATGTGAAGCAAGTCATATGAAAATGCATTACTGCCACCCTTACAAGTGAATACCCTCCCTAAATCATTTGTCGTATTAAATAATGGAGTCAGAGAATGTACTTAAAAATATATTTCCTAGAACGAAGTTTCTAAGCAGTTTCTTCGTAAAAAGATATATAAGTACTGAATTGTGGTGTCAGACGAAAATCCGGACTGGAAGACAATGCGTCATTTAAAATTCGAGTTAACGTATCCTAGGGACAGCGGAAGATGTGTATTGACTTATGGCGGTTTGCAAATCGTAAGATTTAAGTTTTCACATAACGATGTGTAGTGTGCTAATACTGTATTCCGTGAGATATCCTGTACATGGTGTGGAAGAATCATTTGCGTGGTTCTACTTCCCACTCAAGTAGTAATTCTGAGCAGATGTTCCGCGCACTAAACGGCCTGCCATCCTGCAGCGAGCGACTGAGTAATAGAGCTCTTACAGTGGTAACAGCGTGAGGTATTGACTTTAGAACTCAAGCCGTACTTGTTCGGTCCGTAAGTACTGCAAGACAGTCTTAATACAGACCTAAAAGTATAATGGCCTTGCGTTCCCAGGACGCCTGGGTCGATTCCCGGCTGGGCTGGGCATATCAACTCTGCGTGGTTACTCGGTCGATTTTTTAAATCTAGGCTTGCGACGTAATGCTCAACATTTGCATTTTAATGTGAAATTCTGATTTTTCGACGACTCATTTTATTTTCCTGGGCATACATCGAATTTTTGCGTAACATTTAACGAAAAATAGTGACATAAATCGTAAAGTTTAGTGATGTGATGAAAGGCCAAACTGGCCGGGACACCATAGTGCCTAATCATACCAGCGTAGTGCAGTGTACCAGGTGCTTGATCTTTTCGAGTAGGAATGGTAATCAATTGAAATAGTGAACATCACAGTGCGGAACAGTTGTTATTTTCGTGAAATGTAGAGATGTATAGGCAATGGATTGTTAGAAAATCATCGAAAACTTGTTGGAGACAATAAAACGGTTCGTCAGAATTAAAAAGTCCAAAATCACCGAAGGGTTATCGGAAGTGTCAATCGGAAGGCGGCGGGGTGTACTGAGACGAGTTCCGCGCGTCTGGAGCCCCGGCCAAGCACATCTACCGCCTTAGTGGGGAAAACTGATTTCGAACCCACGATCTTCAAGATGTGTACATTTGTCTAGATTTAAGAAACACGCCTGCAAGTCAACAAGAGAATTGGCAACTAGTAGACGTCGGCGCAGGCCCTATGTGATTCGTTTCTCATACGGCTGCGGCTCATCTGAAAATTTGCGACACGAAATTAGGGATTAAAAACTTGCGTGATGTGATGTTACCTAGCAACAGTGCAGGCTGTGATGAGCAGTACTGATGTATGGTTATAAGTGAGAGTCACATTATCAAAGAGTACAGGTGATCGATGTGATCTTACAGGCTGTGATGAGCAGTACCTGATGTATGATTATAAGTGAGAGTCACAGGTGATCGATGTGATCTTGCAGGCTGTGATGAACAGTATCTGATGTATGGTTATAAGTGAGAGTCACAGGTGATCGATGTGATCTTGCAGGCTGTGATGAGCAGTACTGATGTATGGTTATAAGTGAGAGTCACAGGTGATCGATGTGATCTTGCAGGCTGTGATGAGCAGTACTGATGTATGGTTATAAGTGAGAGTCACAGGTGATCGATGTGATCTTGCAGGCTGTGATGTGAAGTATTGAAATATATTTATGATCATTTGATTTTCCCAATGACAAATTTGACACCATTTCATGAATAGGTTTTCTTTCGTTTTTATGCGAAATAGCGCCAAATTTATGTTTTTCACGCGCAAAATTACCGAAAGCAATCCCATTTTTCTATCAACATTTCACCACAAAATAGGGCTTCTAATTATTATGTCTTAAATTTGGCGAATCCGTTTGCTGTCTAATGCATACTACGTACTTATAACCAAAAAGTGCACTTCTATATATATATATACACACTGCTGTTTGTTGAAAGTGAAACACCAAGACCAAGAGCTGTGATCACAATGCAATGTATTCCACATATTAGGGACATGACAAGACACAAAAGATTACAAGTACAGAACTGTACCTGCACGGTGACCGTGGAAATTCAGTACGGCGTAGCGCCACCACACGCTGCAATCAGAGCCGCTAGACGTCGTGGCATGGAATCAAAGAGCGCCTGAATATGCTGCTGGAGAATACTCTGTCACGCGGTTTGTAGGCGCGTCCATAAATCATCAACAGTGGCTGCAGGAGGACCTGAACGAACAAGCTGCCGACCGACCATATCCCACACATGTTCAGTGTGTGACATATCCGGCGAACGGGCAGGCCAGGGAAGCAGTGGTATCCGTCGTTCTTCGAAGCAGGCTTGCATATTCTTCGCCACATGCGGCCAGGGATTGTCCTGCTGGAATATGGCGTCTGAAACGGCCTGCAATAGGGGCAGTGCTTCGGGCTGTAAAACATCCCTGATGTAGCGGTAGCTGTTCAGATTGCCCTCAAGACGTAGGAGGCGAGATCGCCTGTTATAGGCGATTGCGCCCCAAACCATCACACTTGGCGTTTGTCCGCTATGCCGCTCAACAATACAGTCTGCCCGATGGCGTTCACCATGGCGGCGTCTAACGCGTATGCGGCCATCACTGTAGGACAAGTTGAAGCGGGACTCGTCCGGAAACACCACTCAGCACGCCAGTGTCGGTGTTCACGTGCCCATTGCAGTCTATGGCGTTGGTGGTTACTGGTCAATGGACGCCGGCACAATGACACGCGTGCCACCAGTCCGGCCCTCGGAAGACGGTGTCGAACCGTCGATGCAGACATCCCCACACACCTTCCAGTGTTCCAATGTCGAGCCAACACCGTGGACGAAGCTGTTCTGTCCGTTACGGCCAAGCGGACAAGATGGCGGTCATCTCACGCAGTGGTCACATTGTTTCGTCCAGTACCTTGTCAGCGCTGTGTACGACCCTCTTCTCTCCACTGGATCCACATACGCCTCATTGTTGAAGCAGCGTACCCTGTACGAACCGCAATGTCACGGACTGACAGACCCATCTCCCGGAGCCCTATCATTCTGCCCCTTTCGAACGCACTCACATGCTGATATTCCCTCGTGTGATGTCGGCGAGGCATAGTGGCACTTACGTACACGTTTCCACTTCGTATGACGCCTCCGTACTGACTGAGCGTTGCGTAACACTGACCTGGCCGGTCACACAGAGAAGGGCATTGCTAGGCCTACGTGCACGCCATCTCTCTGCATTTTAAATCACTCATTATGGTTCCACTGTTCTACATGTCCTCTGATTTCGGCTTCTGAGTGTTTCACTTTCTACAAACAGCAGTGTATATAATAAGATCTTTGTCTGTACACTACTCCGAATTTCAAAATAATTGTATTTCTGTATCGGTCATGCCATCAGTAACAAGGAAAAGCACTTTTTATTTTTCCGTCATCTCTGTCTGTCTGTCTGTCTGTCTGTCTGTCTGTCTGTCTGTCTGTCTGTCTGTCTGTCTGTCTGTCTGTCTGTATGTATGTATGTATGTATGTATGTATGTATACACGCTCATCGCGAGAAAATGGCTGCAGAGAATATAATAAAAATCGGTATCTAAAGTCGGGGAATGAGGCACTATAGTCTAGGCTATAAATAACTTTCTTAACGCTGGATGAAATGGTAGTTTAGAGGAAGGAGTCTAAAATTTTATTTTTAAATATCTATGTTATTATGCAGTTTAATAAAATCTCATTCACAACGTGTATATGGCTTCGTCTATAATCTATCTATCTATATATATATAAAGTAACTTGTCCTGACTGACTGACTGATTCATCATCGCCGAGCCAAAACTACTGGACGTAAAGAAATGAAATTTTGGGGATACATTCATATTAAGATGTAGATGCTCGCTAAGGAAGGATTTTTGGATATTCCGTCGCTAAGGGGGTGAAAAGGGGGGTGAAATTTTAAAATGAGTGAATCTATATCTCAAAACTTTAAAAGTTTACAGATATAAAAATTGGTATTTAGAATCTTCTTTAAAAATAAGGAAACACGTATTTTTTGTTTTCAGAAAATCCCAATTGGAGGGGTGAAAAAGGGTTAGAAAGGGGTTGAATGCCTTTAATCAGGATACCGGTACTTATATCTCAGAAACGGAACATATTACAGACCTGAAAATTTGCACGTTTCATCTCTTTTAAAAATAAAGAAACAAGTATTTTTTGTTTTTGGAAAATCCAATTAATGGGAAGGTGAAAAGGTGGTGAATTTTTAAAATGAGTGTATTGAACCGTTTAGGTCCATATTGAGGGATACCTACCTTCCTTACCTATCAGCAAAGTTCATGAGATCTGTCTCTTGGGTCGTATCGGGTTCTTCGTCACTTGCTGAGGTAAAGGTAGGGTTCAGTAATTCTAATCTATCTACTGGAATGAAAGGTCTATTTAAAAGATTCCTATTTATTCAGGAAAATTATGAAGCAATCTGATATGTCAACGGTATCATAGAAGTCAACTGTGTCCACTGGACACCACAATCATTTTAACATAAAGGTCAGAACACTGGTGTGAGACTTTAACGTAACTGCCTGACGGGCATTCATACTAGAAACCATTGTCTCAATTATTAATCATTAAAGAAAGGAAAGTCTGGAAATCCTTAAATTCGGCTTCCAGGTGAGACCACATGTACCATCATAGTGATTCGTTATGGTCCAGCCCTCGTAACACGAACTCTGGACTCTGGGTATAATTAAGGCCGTCCAATCGGTGTGTGCCACACAGTGGTTCTACGGCATGGACCCTTAATTGAATCGATGTGACCTGCGTCTATGTCATGGACCGACATCTAATCTTCTAAGTTACTTTAAAGTCATTGTGGGTGATGACCGCAAGGAAATGATGCTACAATGGCATATGGCCCTAATCCAAGTCACTGAGGTTGATGACCCCCTGACCATCCAAGTTTCTAGGCTGAAGGCTAAACCCAATTAAGTTACATCGGTTGATGACCAACGTTTCCACTTTACTATCCCCAGCACATTCACTGCTCAATCAATCAAAGTTCAATAATTACAGCAATAGCAATGCTCACAAACTTTGTGGCAGTAAAATCCATTTCCTTCGGATATGTCCCCTTAATCGTTACTTTATATTTAAATATTCCCCCAGAAAAACAAACTAAAATTTCCAGAATGCATCTCCAAGTTATTCGCTTGATTAAAGTTATTTCAAAATGCGGTTTCACTGAATTTAATAATTTAATAAATTTAAATGATTTGACGAAATGTTAAAGAACAGTAAATTTTATCTCCGCGGACTCTGGTTTCTTCACAAATTCCTACGCAGCTGTGATGTGAATTCAATCTAGTGATATTTATCTGGCTGGAAAAGAATTGTTACATAATTCATGTCCAGTTATATATCTTGTCTCATGATTTCACACTTTAAAATCTAATCTAGTCCTAACAGTTGTTAACACTTGGATATCCTAAGAATCTACGTACAAACCAAACAACTCGCCATATAATTACGATGTCATATCTCGTCATACCATTTATGAATTTTGCACACCCCTCACAGACAAACCGATCATCACAACCATCGCTCTATATTTTGGACAACCCTGAATTTGGTTACTCTGTTCCTTATACTCAAAGTTCGTGATTTCAAATGTTCAATACGTCCCCAATTAAACAAATTTTACAGTATTTCACAATACTCAGATCATTACCGGCTATGAATTTCAACTAAATCCTGCATTTTAACGTTTTCCCCGGCCGAGAATACAGTACAATCTCAATTCCACGCCTGTCCCGTTATCACAGCTGAGGCCTCTCGTCCCCAAGCTCGCTTGGCAGTTACGTGAAACACCTGGTTTATTCCATTTGACTGGCTTCTCAAAATGCCCTCTTTAAACTCTGCCGACAAAATTAAACAAATACGATATTCTAACCAACAAAATGCACTGATTAAACTTCAAGATGCCCACACTAATTATACGCGTCGCCAATTAATACCGCTATGGATTTCTATGTATTTCATACCATTCCCCACAATATAAAATATACCTCGGGCTATCGTGTCCCGGCTTCAATGACAGGACTCTAACCTGATTCGCACATCTCATCTCAACTCATATAAAACATTCCTCGGGCTTCCATGTCCCGGCTTCAATGACAGGTCCAACCTGATTCACAAATCTCATATCAACAAAACGAACCTCTGTTTCCCAGCTCCACAATTATCATCGACAAAGAACTGGAATAAAATCCTCACTAGAAATCTCGACGTCTAATATCGCACAATGCATTAATCATGAATAACTTCGCATAAAGGATATCGTATTTAATAACTTGATTTTTACGAGAAATGACTGAAACATTCTACTAGATCTTTTACTGTCAGTCAGACACAGTTTAAAATGGGCCTAGAAAAACGTTTCTCTCCGTGACCAAATTCATCACCCTAGGTTCTCACCCAACAGCGCGCTTCCACTCGATTGAAAATGAGTAACCATGGATTATTATTAACGTCAAATTGCAGACAGAAATTTTTTTACGTCGAATGAACATCTTAATTTGACATCACAAAATATAGGCAGTACACTCACACGGATGACGATCTACATTGGACGTGATATCACTTCGAAACCCTATTCAATAACTTTTACAACAGTATACGGCACCCGCAAGACTTCACAAATTTATCCAAGTGGGAAATAAAACAAATTACTCATTTAGTCGTACTCTCACATTTACACAACTTAGTAGGGGTGACCACTGCGTCGTATATCCCCATTCAAATACACTTTTAGAGATCATGAGACAAGATATAAGAGGTAGTAAGATGGAAAGTCACCTACCTCATGTAGTCACACCATTGTTCGTCATAGGGCTCACCTGCGACCCTGGCATTTTATTTAGCCATTTTTACATTCATGGCTTCACATTTCATTATTAATTTTCTTCAGGTTTCCTGGAATAAAGCATTAAAAAAAAGAAAATACCCTTCACTTGTTTGCTGAGCGCACACGATGGACTATAATTATTTCCGTACACGAATTACTTAATCACATTAGAATTTATTCAGTACTTTGACCGTCCTATCTGGTACAATTATTTCACTCAAGAAAACTATCTCCACATGGAGACAAGACCTAGCCACAATGGCTAAAATCTGCAGTTGAACTCAGTCTACTTTCGTTGGTTTGATTTCGCAGAGCAGCTCAACAATTTTTCGTCCGCTTTGTATCACAAATGCCGGAGAAGGAGACTTCGTCATGGCGTCCCTTCATATTTAAAGCAGTTACCCCCTCTCTTCGGATATCTCCCTTTGCCACCAAGAAAATTTCTATAAATTTTCTGACTTAACTAAACTGTAATTTCAAGAGTTTTGAAAGTGACTACATGCTTGCTACATTTCTGGCGGTAGTGTTCATGGACATTTAAAATTTTTACGGGTTCGATTTGTGAGATGATTGACCCCCTTTGATAGGCACTATATATTTTTTGACTTGGCTTGGTTCACGCCATGTACACGCGCTTTGAAATAGTTCACAAAAATGACTTGAGATTCTTCCGCCGTTGACACGTGTGGCTGAGGTCACGTACCCCAGAGCGTGGGACCGAAGATAATCACCCCCTCGTCACGTGTCAAATCCATGCTATCAAGAATCCAACTTTTAAATGATTGTCGATTTATGCATAATGTTCTTAGGGCACAAAGGTCATGGGTTCAGTTTCTACATCTCAAAACTTTTAAAGTTTATAGATGTAAAAATTGGTAATTAGAATCTCCTTTAAAAATAAAGAAACACGTATTTTTTTGTTTTCGTATAATCCCAATAGGAAGGGTGGCAATGGTTCAAAAATGGGTTGAATGCTTCTAATGAGGCTACTTATATTTCAGAACCTGAAGATATTACAGACCTGAAAATTGGTATTTGGGATCTTCTTTAAAAGTAAAGAAACAGGTATTATTTTCGTGTTTGGAAAATCCAAATAGGGGGGGGGAAGGGGGGGTGAATTTTTAAAATGAGTGTATCTACATCTTAAAACTTGAAAAGTTTACAGATGTAAAAATTGGCATTTAGAATCTCCTTTAAAAATAAAGGAACATGAATTGTTTGTTTTCGGAAAATCCCAATAGGAGGGGTGAAAAAGGGGTTGAATGCCTTTAATGAGGATACTTATATCTCAGAAACTGAAGATATTACAGACCTGAAAATAGGTATTTGGGATCTCTTTTAAAAATAAAGAAACTCTTTTTTGCTTTTGGAAAATCCAAATTGTGGGGGTGAAAAGGGGTGGAATTTTAAAATGACTCAAAACTTTAAAAGTTTGCACATGTCAAAATTGATATTTAGAATCACCTTTAAAAGTAAACGAACACGTATTTTTTTGTTTTCTGTAAATCCCAACAGGAGGGATGTAAAAGAGTGAATAATGGGTTGAATGCCTTTAATGAAGATACATATAACTCAGAAACTGAAGACATTACAGAAGTGAAAATTTGTATATGGGATCTCCTTTAAAAATAAAGAAACGCGTATTTTATTTGTTTTTGGAAAATCCAATTAATTGCGTTTAAACAGGAGTGACAAATTGGGGTGAATTTTTTGAAAGACTATATCTACAGAATACCTGAGAAACGTAAAATGTTACAGAGGTAAAAAGTGGTATTGGGAATCTCCTGTAAATGTAAAGAAACATAGGTGATTTGTTTTTGGAAACTCCACTTAAGGGGAACTAAAACGGGGGTGAAATTTTTAAATGAGAATTTCTACAGTAAATCTCAAAAAACTTCAAATGTTACAGAAGTGAAAAATGGTATTTCTTATCTCTATTAAAAATCAAGAAACATGTATTTTTAGTTTTCCGAGATACCACTTGGGTGGAAGGGGGGGGGGGGGGTAAAAGTGACTGAAAATGGTATTGAATTCTTTTAATTAGGCTACTGATATCTCAAAAATGAAGATGTTATAGACGTGAAATTTGATATTTGGAATCTGCTTTAAAAGTAAAGAAACACATATTCTCGGAAAATTCAATGAAGTGGGGGGGGGGGGGTGAAAGAATTGAAAAATGAATTGATTTAATTGTATGAGAATACTTACATCTAATAAAAACTAAAGTTGATACAGGCGTGAAATTTGGTATTTGGATCTCCTTTAAAAACAAAGAAAAACGCGTTTCTTGGGGGGGATCATCTTGAGCGGCGGGAGAGAAAAGCAGTTGAATTCCTTTCATGAGTACACATAAAACAAAAATTGAAGAAGTTAGATTCGTGATAATTGGTATTTAGAAGATCCTTTACTACTAAATAAACAAGTATTTTTTGCCGGAAAATTCACTTAAGGGGAGGGGAGGAGTGTGAAAGGAAGTGAAACAAAAGTGAATTATTTTTATGAGGATACTTATATCTCAAAACTGACGGTAATAGACGTGAACATTGGTGGTTTTTTGAATCTCCTTTAAACATAAATAAACACGCCTTCTTTTAAATATTTGTTGGGGAGGGAGTAAATAAACTTCGGCGGTGGGGTGTAAAAGGAGGTGAGACCAATCGATTTTACTGTCCATAATGTACTTATAAGGAGCCTCCGTTGCTCAGGCGGCAGCGCGCCGGCCTCTCAGAGCTGGGTTCCGTGGTTCAAATCCCAGTCACTCCATGTGACATTCGTGCTGGACAAAACGGAGACGGGACAGATTTTTCTCCGGATACTCCGTTTTCCCCTTCATCATTCATTCCAGCAACACTGTCCAATATAATTTCATTTCATTTGTCATTCATTATCCATTGCCCCAGAGGAGTGCGACAGGCTTCGGCAGCCGGCACAATTCCTGTTGTCGCCGCTAGATGGGGGCTTTATTCATTCCATTCCTGACCCTGTAGAATGACTGGAAACAGGCTGTAGATTTTCGATGTACTTATTCTGATCATAAACCGATCATTTTTAATCTTTCCTGGGTTCGTTTTCAAGAGCCATCGTTTTCTTCGGAGAATGTTCTTAGATTACAATAGATTCTCCTGGCATCTAAATAAAAATTTGAACACCTTTGAAATAAACGATAGGAATGAGATTGACCGTCCAATTGTTCTCCTCTATAATAAGGTCTTAATGTACGGAAGTATGTCATTCGTATCGCCAGAAATCCCGCACACTTGCCTACGCGCGACAATGGTGCTGGTCACATTGTCAACAATGACAATGGCAACAGATGTAATTTACCGCCAAGTAGCGGTCTTGAATCTTGCTATGAGGTCCACAATATCTATAATAATAATAATAATAATAATAATAATAAGAAGAAGAAGAAGAAGAAGAAGAAGAAGAAGAAGAAGAAGAATGTACTGGCCCGTCGTCAAAATGTACGGATAGCGCTGGAATCGTTTCCTGGCCGGGTAATGACTACGATTGCTGTACGGCCGCGGGTTCAGTACCGCCAAGGCACCCAAGACGGCATCACGCCGGATCTCCTCAAGGATTTGATCCATATTAAAACGCTTATAGGAAAGGATGGCAAAGATTTAGGGACCCAACTGTCCGGGTGGAATACCTGGATCTAGCCCGGGAAGTACGAAATCGATTGCTGTGGAAAGAAAGATAATAATAATAATAATAATAATAATAATAATAATAATAATAATAATAATAATAATAATAATAATAATAATAATGTACTGGCCCGTCGCCAAAATGTGCGGACAGCGCTGGAATCGTTTCCTGGCCGGGTAATGACTACGATTGCTGTCCGGCCGCGGGTTCAGTACCGCCAAGGCACCCAAGACGGCATCACGCCGGATCTCCTCAAGGATTTGATCCATATTAAAACGCTTATAGGAAAGGATGGCAAAGATTTAGGGACCCAACTGTCCGGGTGGAATACCTGGACCTAGCCTAGGAAGTACGAAATCGATTGCTGGAAAGCAAGATTAAAAAATTGGGAGAAACCTTGCCGTAATCTCTCAGAAAACGAGTCAGATCGCGAATTTTGGCGTATTTTCTCAGAAAACGAGTTAGATCGCGAATTTCGGCGGATTATATATAAAACGTTAAGCATTCAATTATTAATTTCATTATAAAACCGTAGCGAAGCACGGGTATCTTGCTAGTTCTGTGTACAGTGCGGAATTCCGTAGCGATGCACGAGTGCACCAGCTAGTTTAATAATACATTTGGCGCATGGCTAAATGTGTCTTTTTTTTTTTTTTTTTTTTTTTGAGCGCCACCTGTTTATGTGGGGTTGGGGGAGTACCAAGAGTCAATTTAGAACTTGGCTGCGGGTTTAAGTCCTGCTGCTTTCACCTGATCTGAATGAATACCTCGCCGAACTCGCCGGTAGTCAGCACTTGGGTTGGGAGTCGGTGACAAGACTATTGCACTTTTTAATATATAATAAGCAAGTACAGCCAGTTGGCTGTGTGGTATGGGCCGTCAAACTGTGAGCTTGCATTCGAGAGATGTTTGGTTCGAACACCCTGGTCTAAATGTATTTATCCGTGGTTTCCCATTTTCACGCAGGTAAATTCTGCGGCTGGACTTTAATTAAGGTCACTGTTTCATCCTTTCCTTTCACATCGTCACCGAAAAGCTACCTGAGTCAAAAGGAAAAGAAAGAACCTACTTAGCGCCCTCCTCCCCCACCACTAGTTGTAACTTTATAATAATCTCTTATGATAGAAGTCCAACTGTGCTTGAAATAAAATAATGTCGTTATATTCTTGGAGTAATAGAAAATGGTGACGATTTACTTACCTTAATGGCTGCTTGTGGGACCTAATGTTACAGTGCACTAGTGTGGGCTAGAACAAATTTGATATTTTCATTGATCTGTCTTAGTCTCATCCTTGGCTTTGACAATATGGAAGTGACCAAGGTTTGAGCGCAGATTTTAGGATGACTCCAGCCGTATTAAGACATCTTCTTCTTCTTATCTACATAAATAAAATCGTAACGACCGTGTGTCTGTACATTGACGATTTTGGCGAAGGTTCCCCAAAGTTATCCGTTTCGGGTGTAATAATGACCATTTGCATATTTTTTTGCTTTGGTGTCTGTTTATCAGTTTGTTTGTTTGAGTTCTTGTAACTTGAAAACTACTGGATATATTTCTACCAAACTTGATATTTAAAGTCCACCTCTCCTAGGGTAGGCTTTAGGGCCCAAATTATTTCTGAATACCGAAATTTATTGGTGGTTTATCCGAAACCGAAACCATGATTTTGCACTCCCGCAAAATATGCACATCCAAAATTAATGGACATCTACCATCCCTAATGGAAAATAACTTCCAAAACTTTTTTCTCATGTGCATCATTTCGATAGGAGGATTAATAAGGGAGATATCATGAACGGTCGATTTTGCAGGCTAAGTCCGGCGGGCATAGCCTAAAAGGTGTTGTACGTGGAGCAGATTCCTTATCAACCTATATAAATATAATCGTAACGACCATGTGTCTGTACATTGACTATTTTTCGAAATTTTTGAACAGCTATGCGTTTAAAGGGTAATAATGACCATGTGCGTATTTTTTAGCTTTAGTTTCCTGAAAGTCCTAATTTTTACTCCCCTGCCACAAAATCAAGATTGCGGCACAATCTGCCAGACGATCTAGAAAATTGAAATTTGGCAAGATTATATGTTTTAGCCTCTAACCGACGGAAAACTTCCAAGACCTTTAAATTTTTTACTTTTTATCCTCGAAGAATATCGAAATATCGAGGCAATTCTAGTGATCGTGCAGACTTTCGATTCGAGGTATTTCATGGCTAAATGGTAAGTCCTATCGCAAAACGGATGGCGCAATCTCCGTTCAAATTGGAGTGATCCACAACTTTGGTCCTGTCTATTTCCCTTATATGTTAGATTTGTCTCTATTTCTCAATTCTAAGTAAATTGTGCACTTTTACACGCATGATACATACTTTGAATCACGTATAGGAAAGACAAAATCATCAAATTCTACATGATCATTGACCCACATAGTAGCCATATGTGAGCCAAATGCTATGTTTGTAGCTATCACATAATTATCCGAAAATCTTACTCAAATTTCACCCTATTCAACGTTTCTAACTCAATATGACCGATGAATAGATGAGATACGAGAAAATAGCATAGGACCGCTAAATACGGCGTTTTATGGTATAATCCGTTTGTCGAAATTACGTACCATTTAGCGGCGGGTAATATGTCAATGAAGGTCTACAATATTTTAAACATGTATATGTTTTTGTATGTCGATATATATATAGTGCACCCAAATTGCCTTAGGCACTATGGCGGAATACATTAATTTATGTGATTCTTTGTTTAAATCTTACATTCGACAGTTTTAGCGAGGACTGCAGATTGCTTACAACCCACCAACGTGGAAGAGCTAAACCACCTTGGCAGAGGTAAGGCACGTTCTGTTGGGGGTTGTTAAACAATTATGTCATAAATGCACTTAGCCAGATATTGCCTTAGAAATTCCGCCCGCCGCACCCATGGGACAGATGGTCACCACACCCTGAGAATATTTTTTGAATACTTTCTACAAGGCCGTGTAAGACCTTGATACGCGAAAAGGACAGAAGATGGCTGAAATCTTTAGAATTGGATGAGTAGACCCCAAAGAAAAATGGCGCGACCAATCACATTGCTCCATTCTAAACCGCCGAGATTCCCGCTGGGAGTATTTTAGTCTATCTTATGAATTTGTGACAGATAGCACGTAAATTGGGTTTCTAGTCACAGTACTAAAATGAAGATAATTTTTGGTGGACCTAATGGAATTAAGTATAACGTGAGTGAAACAATAAGCATTATGCGCAACTCATCACGTGGGTGCATCCGGAAATAGCAACTTTCGCGCCACTAAGCACATGGCCGACGTTAGTTTAATTCAACCGACGCCAAGTGAATTAGGCAAAACGGTACGATCGTACTCAGACTTTCTTCTCTGTACCGTGATACAGTAAAAATAAGAAACCACGGACATGGGTTCATAACCTAGTGATGCCAATGGATACAATTGTGACGCTCCGCAATATCACCGGGATTTGGGCGAGAATCACGTAGTTGGACCGTAGGAATATAATATCCGTGCATTGGGCCAGTCAGTCAGTCGATATTCTGCAGTCATCAGCTCAACACTCGGTATTCCAGCGTTCGGTAGTGAGCACTCAGTACTTTGTTGCGAGTACACTACAGCACTTCAGTTTACAAGTGAAGTCCATCGTGTGAGGAATACGAGAGGGAACGCCGGGTTAGAGAATAGTCAGGAATTGCAACCAGATAATCAAAATGTAAGTGAATAATTCATAAACTTTATTTATTCACTCACCGGGGAGAAAAAGGATTTTCTTAAAATAACCATTGGCAATTGCTGAGGACAATGTTTATATCGCAAGTCAATGGGAGAAATACAAGTTGCCGGTTTGTTTTGGGACAGTAAAGGGGAGAGAATGACATTCCAATTACCAACCTAGCAGAGGACAACGAAGCGAGCAGAGAACAATGCCTAGCCAGACGTCAGAACAGGGACAGATATGACCGAGATTTCAAGAGTGACGCTTTGTCGCACATTCAAACCAGCTGAGAGGAAGTAGATGAATATAGGATCACGTTACAAGCTGTGCAGGTTGAGCGAAGTCATTCCTAGGAGTGTATTATAAGTGATAGTATTAGAGTTAGGATTAAGTGGAAGGAGAGTGTATTTTAGATCGTAGGTTATTGAAACTCAGCCGTCTCTTTCGTTTTATCATTTAATTTGTTTTCTTTGTATCATTGCGAGTGTAAATAAGTTGTGTCACAAGTGAAAGATGTGCCAAATCGGATACACCCCAGTCATCACCACGGAAATGTTAATGTTTAACATGGATTAAGCACCAGGAAGGTACCACAGAGTGCACGGGGAAGTGTGACTGAATGCAACTTTGCAGAAATGTAAATACCAGATTATTGAAATGTTGTTTTAAATAACTAACTATAGCCGCAACCACGCTGTCATCGCCAGAGATATTTATGCTTACTTTTGATTTATTTCAAGGTTTTATAAAGGACAGCTGATTTGATTTAGATGTAAAATCGTAGATCACATACCACAATTGGCGAACATGGTGTCAATTAATGTTGAGGGCCCAACATTATATCAGTCTATTTGCTTAACGTGTGGATTTCATTGTGTGCTAGAGGATGAAACAAACACGGTCTAAATTTATATCTATCCGTGTCCAGGAATTTTAAGTCATGGTTGAGAATTGTAAATTGAGGTCAAATAATAATAATAATAATAATAATAATAATAATAATAATAATAATAATAATATGTTCTGCTGCGGACTATAGTTTTCTTTTAGTGAAGGATCGCAACAAACGAAATGATAAATTTGTTATGATGTTTTCTCTCTTTTATGACGACGCGCTTAACAAGTATTTATGAACATTTGGTAAAATCAGGTAATTATAATGCCGTTGCGATTTCCATGTGCGATTTAACTGGCCCTCAGTTATGAATTTTACGAGGTTCCCATCCCAAGGTCAGAATAGGTGGATAATTTGATATCCCTGTGAGGATCAGTCATTTTTTTGTTTGGCCACGCAGTAATACAAATAATTGGGAATTTGTAACAAGTAAATTATAAATGTGATACATTTTCACGTATCGTTGAGTGAAATAACATGGGGCAGATCGGATGTCTAGATGGGAACTGAGGTCTGAGGTAAATGAAATACCGAGCAATAAACGAGAAATATTCCCGCAAGAAGCGGGAATAATACGTTGAGATGCCAGTAGACATAGTCTAGGCATTAGGGAAGTTTCGATGAAATAATAAGAGAAAATGAGAATTTACGAGGAAATAAGAAATAAAATAAGGAAGAACTAGCCGGTGTAGAGACAGGCAGAGGTCTGCCTAAGAGTCTCGCATACATGAGATGAGACCCCATAATCACATCCAGAAGCACTGTGAACATTTAATCGATATTGAATTGATTCCAGATTGTGTACTATGATATTGAAGCAGGGTTGAATTGATACCCAATTATTTTACACTCTAAAATTTACACTCGCAAATTGTAACAATAAGCCATTACTCAAGAACATTTGCTACGGACGTTAAATTAATGTTTGTTTATTTGTCCAGGCATTTTGATTGACTTTTTCATTCGTAACCTTGTTATTGAAGGATAATATTGGATAATTTTTGGATTTCCCAGTCGTACGTATTTTTATGCCTATTTGTTTTTGAACCTGATTTTCTGTGATATTGTAGTAAAGCGACGTTCCAGTCATTTAAATGGCAGGTGCCTTCAGCACCTGAGCCTGAAGTTACTTTAGTTTGTACGTGATCTTTCTGCTTGATGTAAATACTATAGGTTAGTTATAATAGGATGCCTTCTCTTTCAGAAGTTTATTTTAGATCGTAGGATATTGATTATTGAAATTCAGCTGTCTCTTTCATTTTGTCATTTAATTTGTCTTCTTTGTCAACGTGGGAGAATTCACCCACACTCTAATGTAAATGTAATGACCTTAGGTGAGAAAGACAGTTTGGTTACATTTTTAAAACAACATTTCACTTACAGCATCCAAGCATATTGCAACTCATCAAATATTAAGTCGCTGAACAGGCCTGTGTAGAGTTGTGTGTAGGACTATATGTGTAAAACAATGGAATTAAGACATGTGTTAGTAATGAAGGTAAAAGGTATGTGAGTCACGCAAAACTGGTAGGGTTAAACATTTCAATATTTAATTAATGAGTAACTGCTAGGCAGGTCTGTTCAGTTTACTTCGTTATGTAAATTTTAATTTAGGTAATCCGTGGTGACTACGCAGTGATTCATGAAATGCTCGGGTATAAAATTATTGGGTATCCTTCCGATACCAGTGCATGAACGGTCAGTTGAGACCACATTTAAGGTTAGGGGAATTTAAATAGTAATAAGGTAGCGGGGAGCAGTGAACTCCAAAACTCAGCTGTGTTCTCAGGAAACTCCTATTTAATTTTGTGGAGCATTGCAAATTCACAGGAGTCAGTGTAATCCTTTTGATGTTTTTTATTTTTGATATCTGCAAATTAAATTAACAAAATATAATTTTTTGAGACTGCTTGGAGTTCTTTTATGTAACAATAATGTAATTGGCAATGTAGGTAAAGGTAATTAGATTACGTCAGTCATTGGTCCATGTTGTACACCTGGGGTGTCAATAATTAATTTCAGTTTTAATTACTCGCTTATGAGAGCTCTTATTTATGACATAACTGAGCTACTGATGGCCGTTTTACAGCCCAAGTCTACTAAAACTTGGTGTGCTTACTTAACATTTCTGATTTTTAATTAATCTCAATTTTAATAAATTAATTAGTAAAACTTTAACCTGGTCCGTTATCATTTAGTAGTGAATATAGTACCCGTAGTTCTTGATCCTAATGCACCTGAAGAAGAAGGAGAAGAGGAATAGCGAACTGATCGCGCCCCAAGCAGATGAGAGTCTCCTAGCGGTAAGTATCATATTTTATTACAGAGCACCGTGGCAGGAGAAAATGATAGAGGAGTTCACCGCTGATCGACATTCCCAAGGGTACAATATATTGATGTCGATTTGTAGCGACCAAGAAAGGGTGTAATCAGTACTCCCCACATCGACTTTGACTGGCAGTGGGCATGGATACCTTTTCCAACTCCTGTGTAAGTGGTATTAGTAAGGAAGGCTCACGTTTGTAAAGAATAATTCCCTTCTCAATTTCACTTGCAGAAGGCAGGGGAGCACGCAATTTTGTTCAAAACTCCCTTACGCGATTGTGTTTGGCTTTGAGCAAGGGCGCCCATCTAAAATGTGACTGGCATTAGGCATAGTGGCCTGCTATTTTAATGGAAACTCACCGACTCGGTGTGACTAAAAGTAAGGTGGCTGGCATTAGGAAAATGGGCCTGTCTCAATTTTGACCGGCAGTAGGGCAGTTGCCTGCCATTATAATAAAAACTCTTCAACTTTAATCTGTCTGGAAGTAGGAAAGGGGGCCTGGGATTGTAACGAAAACTTTCCAAATCTATTGTGACCCCGCATAGGCAATGGGGCCTGCCATTATAATGTAAACTTCCCAACTCAATTGTGAATGGCAGTAGGCAAGTGAGCTTGCCGTTATCATCACAACTCCCCAGTTCACACTATACACTGGAAACAACGTGCGGGGACCTCCCCATGCTGTTTCTCGGATAACGCTAGGAGACATGCAATTTAAAAAATAGTATTCATTGCATGTACAGTAATTTACTTCGATATCCGTATACAATATAGAATACCGTAGCGAAGTACGGGTACATTTGCTAGTAACATATGAAAATTGATATTTGTTTGTTCATCTCGATTGCATTCGAAACCTACAGGACCGATTCCGATGAAAATTTCACAATTTGTTCTTATTACTCCTGGGAGGGTTTAGGAAGTGGTTTGAACGAAATAGGATGGATACTATTTTATGATGAGCAATCTTATGTAATTAATTTAATTGAAAAGTTGCACCAACATTGGATCGACTTGCACAGACTGTCGCTAGGCGACAGTGTCTTAATCTGTATCATGATAGCCCGGTAAGAAATGCTGTATATAGGAAGAGGGAAACACGCTGCCATGTTTAATAAGGTACAGTACGTTTCTTGCTAGGATTTACATGACCGTGCAAATAAAGATGGCAATTCCTGTTACCTAGGCAACGCCGTGAATAGAAAGTGGAGTGCACATCTTCTTCGTGGTTTCCATGTTAGCGATGGCAAAATAAACAAAATGGCTGCTATTGGTAGATCTGCCAGCGGAGCTATGTATCCCCATCATTTCCACCGACATGCCATTTAATTTCAAAAGAATGCAGTTACCCGTTCGCCTTGCATTCTCAATGATCACCAACAAGGCACAAGGTCAATCGCTTCAAGTGTCTGGGTTAAATCTGGAAAATCCATGCTTTTCATATAGTCATTTATATGCTGCATACTCAAAGTGGGACAGCCGAAAAATATATTTATTTTTGCAGAAGACAGAAAGACCAAAGATACTGTACATTACAAAGCACTTAATTAAACTTTTCAAATTGAATTGAATGCATAAAATGTTATTGTCTTTCATATATTTTTTTCATACAAATGTGTCTGCTTTCTTTATGTGTACCTAGTTACGACAGAGAAGGAGACATTGCAAAAGCGAGTCAAATTTTGGAAAATAACCGATATTAATGTCGAATTCATTGTTTTTGTGTCGCCGAGATGAATTGTGACATTCTGGATCCCGTTTAAATCCACGTTTAGCCACCATTGGGACGGGGGCTGAGAAGTAAATAGTGTAAAATGCCCGAGATAAGTGTTGAATCCAAGGCTGATTGGTGACAGTCTTAATGGCAGTTGGAATATCTCACTTACTATTATTTTGAAAGGATCAAATACTTCACAGTCAATTCGGGCTTGAACATGTACAAAGTTTTCTCGAAAATGAAATAATCTAAAATTTGAAATCGAACGCATATATTTAGCTTTAAAACAACATAATGGATAGTAAAATATCAATCAGTGTCTCAATAAGGAATTCTACAACATTCACTTCATACATAATAAACAAATGATTTAAATCTTGCAAGTAAACACGCAAAAACTATCCGGGCAACGCCGGGTACTACATCTAGTATTTATATAAAAAATAAATAAATTTAACTCAGTATGGTAGTGTACTCATAACTTAATTCATGCGTAAAACACTTCATTCTACAACACTGATAACTTGTAAACAAGTTCTTACAATTCACCTCCCAGCAAAACTAGAATATTTATAGAAGTGACGGAATTCCTGACCGTCTTCACTGAATCCGGAAATAACAATAATTTCACACAAAAGAGATGAAACTCGTAACGTGATAAGTTCAGGGGGCCTTTCTTTTGAGCCAGCTAGTACATCAGTAATTGTGCTCAGCGGGAACGCCAACCAATACAAATTCGTTTCATTAGCACAGCTCTTAAACCACCCCCCGCAGAGTCCCAGCAGCTGTAGATAATGTGCAAGTGCGGCGTGTTTTACAGGAGTCTGAGAGAGTGCTGCTGTTTAACGACACAATAATAGTAATAATAATTACCTGCCTCCTTACCTAAACAGCTAGCGTGGTAACCTTCGGGTTCGTTTCCCAATTGTGCCCACACATTTTAACTCCATGCTGTTAATTCCTCTTTGTTTGGGACTAGCTGTTTGTCTTCATATTAATACACACCCCTCCACATAGGCTTGGCGTCAGAAAGAGCACCAGCTGTAAAACTGCCGACCTCAATAAATTGATAAAAATGCTAGGAATAATAATTATAAGTAGTAGTAATAGTGTTATCTACCAGAAACCTCGTGTGGTTGGGGACGGTAGAATAACATCCATGGTATCCCCTGCCTGTCTTAAAAGGCAACTAAATGGGGCCACGAGGGCTCTTAACTTGGGAGCGTAGGTTAGCGACCACGGGGTTCTTAGCTGAGTCCTCTTCCACTTTCTTGTGCCACGCTCCTCACTTCCATCTACCCTTTCTGATCTCCCTTGGTCAACTCTTGTACTTTTCCGACCCCGGCAGTATTAGGTTTGTAACGCCTGGGAAGTCTTTCGTTTACACACTTTTCGTGGCTCTTGTCTTCCTTTTAGCCGATACCTTTATTTTTTGCAGTTGTATTTCCTCTTTAAACAATAATCACCACCACCATCACCTGCCTGCCAGCAATTTCATGATATTTGAAAATCTCTGAACTAGGTACCTCAGTGAAACTTCTGATGAGAGTTCTCTCGTTTATTAAAAACTTCAGTTGTATTCAAGTATTATGTTGTTTATTAAACGTAATAAGAACGAAATAAAAGCAGAACGAAATAGTCCGAATATATATTTTTGAGTTTATATGCCAATGATATGAACCAGTTGGGTTCAATATATACATACAGTAAGACTGCCTTCCAAAAGACTGACCAATCGCCTGTCCATCTTCTGGCAGAACGAGATCCGTACCTCTTGGCCGATAGAAACAGAGGAGGACATTAAAGAACTTCAAGATAGACGGTCTGTACGACGTACCCTGAAGTAAGTTAAGTCCATGTATTTCAGGAAAAAACGCGGAAGAAAGGTACCTCTGCACAGATGAAAGATCGTGACCGATAGAGCGGCAGATAGCTGTTGCGAGGTCGCAGCAACCAGCCAGCCTTATTATTATTATTATTATTATTATTATTATTATTATTATTATTATTATTATTATTATTATTATTATTATTATTATTTGTTTTGTATCGAGTTGAGCCGCTGTCGTATAAATGATAACATCTATTTCAGTGTCTAGATCAGTACTCGAGGGGAGGTCAGAAAATGCGCCAATGTTGGGCAATGATCAAAGCGCAACAGTTGAACAAACGTGGTCCAAAGTAAGCCCTTTCGAACCAAGAAGAAGAAGCAGCAGAATAATAATAATAATAATAATAATAATAAGAAGAAGAAGAAGAAGAAGAAGAAGAAACAGAATGTCTGTCTGTCTGTCTGTCTGTCTGTCTGTCTGTCTGTCTGTCTGTCTGTCTGTCTGTCTGTCTGTCTGTCTGTCTGTCTGTCTGTCTGTACCGTTTCACCAATCAGAACGAAATTTTGAATAATTAGGCCTTTTAGGACCCTACGGGTAATCCCACGTACAATAAAAAATGTTAACACCCCTCTCAGTTCCCTAGAATTAGGCCCTTTGGCATATTAACAAAGGCTAATATGTATAGCCAAAAAGGGGCTGTCTGGCCGTGGCGATAAAGGCATGCTCGGTTCGCCCGGAAGGACGTGGGTTCGAATCCTCGTCAGGAAGTTGTAAAATTTAGGAAACGAGATTTCCACTTCCGGAGGTTCATATGGCCCTGAGGTTATCTCAGCCTACACCAAAAATGGTTACCAGGTTAGTTCCTGGGCGCAAAGGTAGCCGGGCGGCGAGCTCACCACTATATCCCATCACGTGCCGAGGTTACGAATAGTGGAAGCCTTTACCTTCCACCATTCCAAGGGCCTTCATGGCCTGTACGGTGATGACTTTGCTTTTTTAATATAGCCAAAATATCGAATTTGTCGTGAAGGACGAGACACAGCTCATAATAAACCTCAAGACGCGAAGAACAAAACTCAGTGGGCCCCGAAAACTTTTAAGGACCTAAAACCAACCGTTATGGAGATATTGGCATCACACTAATCCGCTTTTGAAATCGGATAGGATGAAGAAATGACCAGCCATAACTATGACAACGTCAGATCGAGGATTCTACAGCAGAACACAATGTAACATCGCGTTACACATTTCAGATGACCGCCAGCTATGGGATATACTACTGTATGTATTTATGTCAACAAGAGTAGATACAAATTGTGTATCCCTCACTGTATCATCTCTAGAACTCTGTATTTGTGGGACTTACCGTCGAGCCAGGGGCATGACGACGGCTTTCTTTGTAGAGTTCTGCAATAGATTCGAAATCAAGAAAGATGTCTCCCATGCAGTAGGTCTCAAAGCATTGAAGACATTAATCAGGATAATGGGACATCATTTACGTTCTTCCTCATACAGTATTGCGATATTTGTATTTCATTTCCTTTGTACGCTATTGTATTTCCTGTTGTAGGCTATTCATTTACGCATTTGTTGTAGTATTGATTGTAGTCGCCTGTAATTTCAGACAGATTAATTAATAAAATGTCATCGATAGACCATCTTATCAAAGTCCAGTACCTGCTGATGGGTAGTAAGTAAAGAGGCGAATCACCAATTGGAGATCACAGTTTTCTTTAAAATATGATGAAAATTTCAAGCAACAAAATTCATAAAATGCTTTTAGGGCCAAAGCAAAGCAAACACAATTTTTCAAATAGTTGTGTTATGCTAGCCGACAAGCGCGCAAGGTGTGTGCATTAAGACGTCTGACCGAGCGCTCGGGTGGAGCGCAGATCCGCATTTGTCACGTACTTGCGCGATCTCGTGACCGATAGAGCGGCAGGTAGCTGTTGCGGGGGCGCGTCTCTAACAGCAACCAGCCATTAATATTATTATTATTATTATTATTATTATTATTATTATTATTATTTGTTTTGTATCGAGTTGGGCTGTTGTGGAATAAGTGATAACATCTACTTTTATTTCAGTGTTTAGATCAGTACTCGAGGAGAGGTTTGAATAAATCAGCGAACCTGAGCTCAACCAACAGAGGCGCCTTTTAAATAAATGTCTACAGAAAGTAGCTGCTGAAGCGTAAACTGTTATTTTCCGTTCAGTTTTTAATTTGTCGTTGTATGAAATAAATAGTAATTGTTTAATAGAACGATATAGTAAGTGTAGTAATAATTGTAAACATGTATTAAGTAGTTACGTGATATTAATAAGACAATAACGTCCGAGCTTAATCAATTCATAGTTGACTCTCAGAGGGGCTGTCTGACGGAGGATCGGTTCACCCGGGAGGATGCGAGTTTGGTTCCCCGTCATAAAATATAAACATTAAACATACGAGTTTTCCACTTCTGAAGGTGCACACGACCATGATGTTCACTCAGCCATCGCCGAAAATGAGTACCAGGTTAATTCCTGACGGAAAAGCTGACCAGGAGTAGCTAAGCACTCTACTCCATCAAGTGCTGAGGTTACGGACACTAGAAACATTTACACCCCCCCCCCCCCACGTCCAAAAGCCTTCATGGCCTGCAAATAGATTACTGTTTCTTTTTAGTTGACACGTCGAATAAGCGAAGGTTCCTCTGGAAAGGAGTGAGTTCGAAGAAAGAAATGAAATGGCGTATGGTTTTTAGTGCCGAGGACAAGTTCGGCTCGCCAGGTGCAGGTCTTTTGATTTGACGACCTGTGCGTCGTAATGAGGATGAAATGATGATGAAGACGACACATGCACCCAGTCCCCGTGCCAGCGGAATTAACCAATAATTATTAAAGTTCCGGATCCTGCCGGCAATCGAATCAGGGAACCCTGTGACCAAAGGCCAGCACGCTAACCAGTTATCCACGGAGCGGAACAAGGATCACATATATATATGTACAGTGAAATATTATATTTGCAAAACCAGCTATTTCCAAATGGTTAAACTTTTAGGAAACGAAAAGAACATATAAAATCTAAATAACGAGATTTAGGATTATTTTTATTTGCTTAATGAATTAATGTAATGAATCTTACAGAATATCAATGTTTTATTTATATAATGATTTGGAATACTTAAATTTCAAGTTTGGAGATGGCCGTGTTTGCACTGAAGGAAAGAAAATGAAGGACTCAAAATGTACAAAAAATGCTTAATTTAAAAGTAAACTAAAATAAATCAATACAGGGTAAAAAGCCTAAGTACTTACACAAAATGAACCAGAATAAAGCATTAATTAATGTCATTCTCTACAGTGTGCTCACATGAATCTTCCCCATCTTCTGTTTTTATCTTTTCTTTGTAAAACTTCGGCATTTCTATATTATAGTCCACAAAATGTTTCGTCATTAGAGGTTCAACATCTTTTTCCTAACCCTTTATTCCATGAATTATCTTCAATGTTCAACTTACATTCAGCGTTTTAGATTTACCAGCAATTCTTAACTGGGGCTAATAGCTTAACATTCGTATGTGATGTGGATTGCCATAACGGGGTATATAAACTTTTTTTCACGATTTTACGCCAAGCTTTTAACATTTAAAGACCGAACATTACTGCCTACTGGCCATGGGTACGTATTGCAGGGCGCAAGTATACTTGCACGACCGTAATTCTGTAATGTCTTTGAGGTTGAGCCAGAAGTACTCCTGAAGCCTGTGGTAATGTGATGGGGAGGGCCACAATCTGTATCATTTATACAGGTGAAAAGTTATATGTTGCCTGAGGGCAACAGTAAGCAGTAAAGGATTAACTTCAATTTTCGATTAAGAAAATAAGCTGGTGAGAGACCAGTTTTGCAGCTAATAGTTTGCTGTCTTGTGTGAAAGTGGATAGAGAACAGGCTTCAGCACAAAAAGCGAACTTTATTTCTTTTCTTGGAATTGGCAGGATTTGCAAATAGACTAAGCAAATATGTTTTCCAACTTTAAACACCGTTAAGGTAAATAACAATTATCAATTAAAATACTGTAGTAGTAGTACTAACTGGGGGAGGGGGTGATTAGCTCATCTGCTTACCTGCAGGCTTTCCACCTGGAAGGACGAGGTTCGTATTCCGGTCAATTCTGAGTTGAGAGTTTCGTTTCAAAAATGAGGTGGCGCCAGGAAGGGCATTCGGTCTTAAAACCCAGGCCAAAACTAAAAAGAACCTGGGTGGCTCCAGCGGCGACAGAAAAAGAAAACACTTACCCTTTGCGAAAATCAAATGATCATATACTATATTTGTTTCAAGGTCATGGCCATCCATCCATACCGTACATCACAGGCTGCACGGTTGCTAGGAAACACTGGCTATACATCCACCCATTCCTTACATCACAGCCTGCACGGTTGCTAGGTAACACTGGCTATACATCCACCCATCCCTTACATCACAGCCTGCACGGTTGCTAGGTAACACTGGCTATACATCCACCCATTCCTTACATCACAGCCTGCACGGTTGCTAGGTAACATTGTATAGCCATCCACCCATACCTTACATCACAGGCTGCACGGTTGCTAGGAAACACTGGCTATACATCCACCCATTCCTTACATCACAGCCTGCACGGTTGCTAGGTAACACTGGCTATACATCCACCCATTCCTTACATCACAGGCTGCACGGTTGCTAGGTAACACTGGCTATACATCCACCCATTCCTTACATCACAGCCTGCACGGTTGCTAGGTAACATTGTATAGCCATCCATCCATACCTTACATCACAGCCTGCACGGTTGCTAGGTAACATTGTATAGTCATCCATCCATACCTTACATCACAGCCTGCACGGTTGCTAGGTAACACTGGCTATACATCCACCCATACCTTACATCACAGCCTGCACGGTTGCTAGGTAACACTGCCTATACATCCACCCATTCCTTACATCACAGCCTGCACTGTTGCTAGGTAACACTGGCTATACATCCACCCATCCCTTACATCACAGCTTGCACGGTTGCTAGGTAACATTGTATAGCCATCCATCCATACCTTACATCACAGCCTGCACGGTTGCTAGGTAACATTGTATAGTCATCCATCCATACCTTACATCACAGCCTGCACGGTTGCTAGGTAACATTGTATAGCCATCCACCTGTACCTTACATCACAGGCTGCACGTTTGCGAGGTAACACTGTCTAGCCATCCATAACTTACATCACTGGCAACACGGTTGCTGGGTAACACTGGCTATCCATCTACACATATCTTACATCACAACCTGCACGGTTGCTAGGTAAAATTGTCTGGCCATACATCCATACCTTACATCACAGCCTAAACGGTTGCTACGTAACATTGTCTGGCCATCCATCCATCCATACCTTACATCAAAGCTTGCACGGTTGCTAGGTAACACCGTCTGGACATCCGTCCATACCTCATATCACAGCCAGCACGGTTGCTAGGTAGCATAGTATGGCCATCCATCCATACTTTACATCAAAGCCTGCACGTTTGCTAGGTAACATAGTATGGCCATCCATCCACACCTTACATCACAGCCGGCACGCGTGCTAGGTATCAACGTGTGACCATCCATCCATACCATACATCACAGCCTGCACAGTTGCTAGGTAATATTGTGCGACCATCCATCCATACCCTACAACACAGCCTGCACGGTTGCTGAGTAGCATAGTATGGCCATCCAGCCACACCTTACATCAGACCTTGTACGTTTGCTAGTTAACATTATCTGGTCATCCATCCATACTTTACATGACAGCCTGCACGTTTGCTAGATAACATAGTATGGCCATCCATCCACACCTTACATCACAGCCTGCACGTTTGCTAGGTAACATAGTATGCCTATCCATCCACACCTTACATCACAGTCTGCACTGTTGCTAGGTAACAATGTGTGACCATCCATATCTTACATCGCATCCAGCACGGGTACTAGGTATCATTGTGTGACCATCCATCCATACCTTACATCACAGCCTGCACAGTTGCTAGCTAACGTGTCACCATTCATCCATACCTTACATCACAGCCTGCACGGTTGCTAGGTTACATTTTCTGGCCATCGATCCATACCTTACAACACAGCCTGCACGGTTGCTAGGTTACATTGCCTGTCTTTCCATCTACACCTTACATCACAGCCTGCACTGTTGCCAGGTTACATAATCTGACTATCCATCTATACCTTACATCACATCCTGCACGGTTGCTAGGATACATTGTCTGAATATACATCTATACCTTACATTACAACCTGCACTGTTGCTAGGTTACATTGTCTGACTATCCATCTATACCTTACAACACTGCCTGCACGGTTGCTAGTTTACATTGCCTGGCTATCCATCTATACCACACATCACAGTCTGGAGAGTTGCTAGGTACATTGTGTGGCCATCCATTCATGGCCTACCTTACATCACAGCCTGAACGGTTGCTAGATAAGATTGTCTGGCTATCCATCCATACCTTACATCACAGCCTGCACGGTTGCTAGGTTACATTTACTGGCCATCGATCCATACCTTACAACACAGCCCGCACGGTTGCTAGGTTACATTGCCTGTCTTTCCATCTACACCTTACATCACAGCCTGCACTGTTGCTAGGTTACATAGTCTGACTATCCATCTATACCTTACATCACATCCTGCACGGTTGCCAGGATACATTGTCTGAATATACATCTATACCTTACATTACAACCTGCACTGTTGCTAGGTTACATTGTCTGACTGTCCATCTATACCTTACAACACTGCCTGCACGGATGCTAGTTTACATTGCCTGGCCACCCATCTATACCACACCTCGTAGTCTGGAGAGTTGCTAGGTACATTGTGTGGCCATCCATTCATGGCCTACCTTACATCACAGCCTGAACGGTTGCTAGATAACATTGTCTGGCTATCCATCCATACCTTACATCACTGCCTGCACGGTTGCTAGGTAACATTGTCTGGCCACAAATCCATACCTTATATCATAACCTGCACGGTTACTAGGCAACATTGTGTTTTCATCCATACATATCTTACATCACAGCCTACACGGTTGCTAGGTAATATTACCTGGTTATCCATCCATACCTTACATCACAGCCTGCACGGTTACTAGGTAACATTACCTGACTATCCATCCATACCTTCAGTACATCACAGCCTGCACGTTAGCTTGGTAACTTTATCTGGCTATCCATCCCTACCATCACAGCCTGCACGGTTGTTAGGTAACATTACCTGGTTATCCACCCATACCTTACATCACAGCCTGCACTGTTGCTAGGCAATATTGTCTGGCTATCCATCCATACCTCACATCACAGCCTGCACGTTTGCTAGGTAACGTTGTGTGGCCATCCATCCATACCTTACATCACAGCCTGCACGGTTGCTAGGTAACAATACTTTACATCACAGCCTGGCACGGTTGCTAGGTAACGTTGTGTGGCCATCCATCCATACCTTACATCACAGCCTGCACGGTTGCTAGGTAACAATACTTTACATCACAGCCTGGCACGGTTGCTGGGTAACATTGTCTGGCCATCCAGACATAGCCTGCCTTACATCACTGCCTGCACGGTTGCTAGGTAATATTGTGTGACCATCAATCCATACTTACATCACAGCCTGCACGGTTGCTAGGTAACTTTACCTTGCTATCCATCCGTACCTTACATCACAACTTTCACGGTTGCTAGGTAACATTATCTGGCTATCCATCCATACCTTATATCACAGCCTGGCATGGTTGCTAGGTAATATTGTGTGACCATCAATCCATACTTACCTCACAGCCTGCACGGTTGCTAGGTAACTTTACCTTGCTATCCATCCGTACCTTACATCACAACTTTCACGGTTGCTAGGTAACTTTACCTTGCTATCCATCCGTACCTTACATCACAACTTTCACGGTTGCTAGGTAACATTGTCTGGCTATCCATCCATACCTTACATCACAGCCTGGCACGGTTGCTAGGTTACACTTCCGTCACACATTTTTTATTTTTTTGCTATTGATTTACGTCGCAGCGACAGAGATAGTTCATACGGCGACGATGGGAGAGGAAAGGCCTAAGAGTGGAAAGGAAGCGGCCGTGGCCTTCACTAAGGTACAGCCCCAGCATTTGCCTTGTGTGAATGTGGGAAACCACGGAAAGCCATCTACAGGGCTGCCGACTGTGGGGTTCGAACCCGCTATCTCCCGGATACAAGCTCACAGCCACGCACCCCTAACCGCACGGCCAACTCACCCGGTGTCATACATTTTGGGACGCTAACTTCCGTAACGGAAATGTTCAGATGACCGTAATCTAAAGACATATTTGTGTGAATGCCTGGGATGAGCTAAAGGACGAGAGTGATATTAGTAGTACAGTAATTACTGTATATACACATCGGAAGTTGTGCCTTGGTACTTATGGTAAGTTCCTGTAGCAAGGAGGGGATTGAGATGGATAATAAAGTATTAGAAATAAAATATTAGAAATAATGATGTTCGTTTTTCATGTTTGTATCTTTCGTTGTCTGAAAAGACATGGGCGCATTATATTTACATGAAAGCTGTTTAATTTTGTGTGCGTATAGAAAATAGTGGTTGAGTCCACACCGTTCATAAAGCAGGTTACATAAGACGTGAAGCAAATCTCTCTCTGTGTTGAGCTCTTCCCGTCTCAGGCATACAGAAAGGAATAGCCATTGACAGAGCTCAAAGTGACCAACAATAACCGATGAACGTTCTCAAAGAGCTTTTTGGTTTATTGTCTGACGTCGTGCTTACAGAATCTAGTATTTTGCTTGGTTTTCAACTATTTGTGTCCATGTAAAAATTCCAGACCATGAAGAAATGGTTACAGATCCATACATGACAATTTTCAAAGTTACTCCATCAGCTGATGTACACAACTTGGCAGATGCTTATGAAGGACAACGAAAAATAGGTAAGATCACGATTTGATTTTAATTTCTGGTAACAAATCAGAAGAAGGAACATTAACATGGAAGAATAAGGGACACGTAGTAATTTACTTAATATTCTGGCGTTCAAACAAGAGACTTTTATAAGGTTTACTACTCAATATTTTGTCGTTTAAATAGCATAGCACGGGGATGAGTAGCTCACACGGTGGAGATCGCGGCTCAGTCCGGTTGTACTTGCAGGTGCCTGTCCCGTCCCGTATAAGACATCCTGCGGACAAAATTCTGAAACCTCGGCATTTTTGAAAATCGTAAGAGTGGTTAGTGTGACGTAATAATAATAATAATAATAATAATAATAATAATAATAATAATAATAATAATAATAATAATAATAATAATAATATGTAAGTATGTATGTATGTTTAGTCGTCAGCCCGAAGGCTGGTTGGATCCTCAACAGTTCCGCCATCAGTTGTCATAGATGGCCTAGACATCACTGAAGAGGCGTACTAGGGAAATGAGGAGTGAGGTAGTTTCCCGTTGCTTTCCTCACCGAGCCAGAAGTTGCTATTACATGTCAGTCTGCCAAGCCCACTGAAATGCATGCACCAACCGACCCTATGAGGAATATTTTTACACCATTCATAGCAGGGACTGGCTGCAGAAGGAATGGCATTACTAGCATCACTCATACCTCAGTCACTTTCATTTTGTCAAAGCCAAGGATAAAGCTGAGACAGATAAATTAAAGTAACAAAATTGCTCTAGCCCATACCAGAAGACATAGTGCACTGTAAACACTAGGTCCCGCCAGCAAAGGCGTCTATCAGTATGTAATTTCGGCTATGATTGACCGAATGGTCAGCGTGTTGGCCTTCGATTTAATGAGCCCCGTGTTCGATTCCCAGCATGCTTGGTGATTTTAATAATGTTTGGTTAATTCCTCCAGGTCCGGGACTTCGTGTTTGTGGTCGTGTTAATCTACAACTTAATTTGCGCACAACACATTACACTGCTAACAGTGACAGAAACACGCAATAGTGAAATGATCCCGAATGGCTTGCGGCGTAAAACAGGCTGAAACTCACCTACAGTACCGACCCCAATAAATAAAGAAACGTTTTCCTTTCTAGTGATCATGAATATGTCTTTCAAACTGAATGTTATATCGGGGAGAGATCTTTGACCACCAGGACTACGGTAACGACTAATGTGACGTCACTTCCGTCACACATTTTCTCACGTTACGTTTTGTATGATTCCCAGCCACGAAGAAGGAGATGAAGAATGGGGATTGAGTAGATGTATAGCCTTCTCCAGGGAAAGTAGACGTTGAAAGAGGAAACTCTTGATTTGCCAGTGGGAGAAGGCGGTGGCTCAACTGAACTCTTCATACACCTAGCAATTAACGTCTCATAGGCAACATTCGGAATAACCACAAATTTATTAGTAACACCATTCTGTGCTTTTTCCGATCATTCTTTCAATTCCTCTACGATACAAGCACACTATTCCGTATCTCCTGAAGCTCATTTTTTCTTCTCTCTTGATGTCCGCATATACTTTTTCCTAGCTTGAACTCTACCTTTTTTTCATAGAATATTTCTCCGAAAAGATTAGTGGTGAAGATGTCGTGTCGAATGGCACATCCACTTAATTTAATTACCAATTTTCGTTTATTTTAATAACCTTCTGTCCCCTCTTGATACTTTTCGATTTGCTTCTATTTCATCCGCATCCCACCTGCCTCGAGTGTTTTCCTAGCGACCAGCTTCCACTTGCATAAAGCAGTCTACTCCATACAAATGGCTTTGTAAAATAATTTTCTACACTGTATATTTATGTGCGTTCTGGTCAGAAAGTACTCTGAATGCTGCTTTACTAAGGATATTATTCAATTCACTTCCAACATTCATATATTGGATTCTGTAATCATACTCCCAGGTAACAATATTTCTTTACCTGTTCAAATTTTGATGGCCGGAGTGAGCGGATTGAAACACTGGCCTTCTGAGCCCAGGTTAGCTGGCTCGATGACGCCTCGGTCTGTGGTATATGACGAAGCTCGAACACACCAGTCTCACGGCGGAAAGTTTACTGGCATTGAAATGTTCTTCTTTGGGACAAAATTCTAGCACGATAAAAGTAGGTGGTAGGCCCTAAAACTACACTGAGTGGCCAAAAGTCATGGGAAGACACTGAATGTGATGTTAATAACGAGTTGCTCCTCCGTGAGCAGCAAGACGGCGAGGCATTGGCTCTACAAGGTGCTGGAATCGTTCTGGTGTCACGCATATTGCACTGCAACCCACAGTTGGTGCGAGGTTCAAGGTGCGGACACCAGCATCGACAGCATCCCATAAATGCTCGAATGGATTAATATCGGGGGATCTGGAGGGCCAATCCATGCTCGTAACTTCACTGCAGTGCTCCTCCAATCACCTGCGTGCCAGCACAGATCGGTGACATGGCGCATCTCCATCAGGGTACTCTAGGGCCAGAAAGGGATGCAGATGGTCTGAATGAATGTCCACATAACGTGCACCTGTCAGCGCTCCCTACACTTGTGACCATGAGAACGCCGCCCAGACCAATGAGCCACCTCCCTTGTTGTCACGCAGGATCCATAGCTACATGGGGCATACAGCACAGCACCAATCAACTCCATACCACTGGAACCGGGATTCATCGGACCATACCACATGTGATGCTATGATTTATATATTAATTAATTAAATTAAAAGGATGTCCGTTTGTTAAACACCTATGGTTTTAACGTGCGGCGATTTACGTGGGTGGTAACATCCTCTCTGTGATATTGTAGATCCACCCTCGACACTGTTGACTTCGGAAACCCGAATTCGCGAGTAATCTCCAAAATGCTATGACCCATGCGCCGTGCGCCGATGATCATCCCACGTTCGCGACTTCAGACTGCTCAGCTACGTCGCAGCTAGCCGCACATACACGGCACATGTTCTAACGGAACACCCGTTCGCGTGACTTTTGGTCATTCAGTGTACAGTATGCGGCAAAAATGGTACCGGTACTGAAATTACAAACAAGCTCTGAACATGAAGATACATAATTATAACATGCAAGATGAACACGGGAACACGTCGTACAGCATGAGTTCAAATTGTTGAACCTCACTTCTCACAGCCGAACATGTCGAAGAGTACAGGTTGTCCCTAGGGCTTAGAAAAGTCTGTATCTTCTCTCGTAATAAGAGGCATGCTGAAAGAAAGCGTTCTCCGGTCATATCATCCACTAGGATCATTCTCGAATTACGAGAGAAGATACAGGCATTTTCTGTGTCCTTGCGGTATCCAGTGCCCATTAGTGCCTTGGTATGCCAAGGCGACTGCTGCCAGTCACGTGACTTACAGATCCTGGAGTGTCACGTGGTCAGTATGATGTCATCCTCAGGCGTATTGCCTAGCTGACACTGTACAATACCCCTCGGAGCACACAGACGTTCTGGTCCTCAGTCCAAATTCCCTTGACTGACCGGTAATCGAACCTGGCGCATTCAGGCATATTTCTCTTGCAATACAGAGCTGACTGCAACCATTACCTTAATTTTCTTCTTATTCACCTTCAATTTCCATTCCTGAAGACTATCAGATAGTACTTGTAACATTCTTCGAACATAAGCAACACAATTACTAGAAAGATAAAACATTAGCTACATAACTGTTGCACCATCAGACAACTTTTGCACCATATTGAGGTTACAAAGTTTACTGATTTATTGCGCAGGTATTAACAATGAGTAATGATTTCATTTAAACTGTCAAAATGTGCGAAATTTCTGCGGCTAAAACAGTGCACACGTTCCACGTATTAGTCAGCTGTTTGTTAATTACGAGGCATGAATTATAGTTTTTTATTAATGTGTTGATCGTATCTCGAGCACACGAGAGCTACAATAGGAAATCAGTAATTAGTGTTTCAACAGTTTATACTGATGAAAATCTCACCTTCACCGGAAGTTAAGGAGTTACTTTAAGGGCTAAAGGTCCGTTCTTATAATCTCCGTGAGTTTAATGTATGTTGAATAACAACGTTTGTGGGGAAAAGATATCGGCGTGTCAAATTCCTGCTTAAAAATGTATATAATATATCATCCCGTATCCCGGTTTGGAATATCGGCGCTTTCAGGGCAGATGTTCTACGGAAATATTGCATTGCAATGGAAAGGGCGTTTGGTCTTGAAGCATAGGGAAGGGACTGAAAAAGAATCTAGACGCTGCGCCAAACCTTCATGATGTTGAAGGTAAGAAAAGTAAGCGTTTTATGAACAGTTTTGCATTTGATAAATAGGTCTCGTCCGGACACTATGAAATGAAGTTATTTAACCGTCATGGTGTACTGTGTTCCATCACTGCCTTCACAACTCGGTCGTAAACATCTCAATTCATACGCAAAATTTCAATTTCGGCTTTTGTAACGTAAATAACTGTTTTGTTCCCGTATATATCCATGGCCTAATATACGTCATAGTCTTCTCTATGTGCTTCTTGTGGTACATAACAGAGTAGGCTCTGCATTTACTGTAGCAACTAGTGATGGACAGAAACGAATACTTTTGCAGAATTGATTTCTATGTATCTGAGAACATTTAAGAATCGAAACTTGCATTCAAAACCAACTTCACAAATCGTACGTAAATCGAGTAACTGAAATGAACTCTGGTCATAAGGAACGTAGTGTCTAGGAAGCGTTTAATAAAGGCTAGACTTGTACGGTGTATATATTTTTGACGAACATATAAAGAATATTTTATATAAATTTGATATCCCGCCATTTGTCAGATTCTACTGTGAATCTTCATTCATATATTATGTAAGCCTGTATATAATATATCAATTGTGACTAACATTTTATTTCACCGAGAGAGTGCCCGAGTGGGACGGAGCACGAAGCTGTTAGTTAGCATTCGGGAGACAGTAGGTTCAAAGTCCGCTGTTGGCAGGTCTGAACATGGTTTTCCGTAGTTTCCCATTTTCACACCAGGAAAATGCTGAGACTGTACCTTAATTAAAACCACGGCCACTTCATTCCCGCTCTTAGCTGTTTTCTATCCCATCGTCGCCATAAGACATGTGTGTCGGTGCGACATAAAGCAAATTCTGAAAAAATAAAATAATAACGTTTTATTTCTCCGTATAGGAAATAGTATAAAGAAAGTATAGAATTTATTGTGAGTGATTTTCTTTCAGATAGTGACCTATAACCATCATTACAACTTGATATTGGCGTATAAATTTTATCAGTAAGATTGTATTCGAGGACTTCTCGTTCTTCCGTCTGAGAGAAGCATTCGAATACATCTTAGGTACATACTCGTATGATGTGAATTACTCTCTTCACCCCCATCATGAATACAGAGGTAGTTCTGAGTTACGTCCAGAGATGGCGCTACTACACACACTGTTCTCGGATATTGCATTGAGAGAGAGACCAATGTGGTCTCGCTTTGGGATTATCATTAGTGAATACCTCGAGTGGAAGTATTCAGGATTCGAGATATCTTGAGAAAATGTAAGAATCGAATTCTTCGACATTTTGGTATCGAATACTCCCATCACTAATAGCAACGTAAAGGAGGAAATCCCAACAATTCTATATAGATATAAAACTCTGTAAATAATGTAAAAATTGTAAAAAAAAAAAATTCTAATCATGTGCACAGCTGTAAAATTTTAAATATTGTAAAAACACAAATATTCATGTACACAGTTGAAAACGAGAAACAGGGTAAATCGTGCATTGTAAAACAACTTTGTAACACCCATGCAAAAATCAAATCAGAATCACATTGTAAACTTGAAATTGTAAAATGAAAATGGAATTCAGAAAATGATACTAAATTGTAAAAACGCAAATTATAACCTCACCGTAAAAATGAACAACAAACTACAATCAGACTAAGGCCAACAATGTAAAATCAAATTTTACAATTTGAAGTACCTGTACTCAATAAAGCACTTAGCGAAGAGGCCGACACACCCACACACCCACCCACCTCCTTCACTGATTCAAACCTCCCCTCCTCCACCTCTTAACTCCATCAAATCTCTAAACCACCGAGCTCGATAGCTGCAGTCGCTTAAGTGCGGCCAGTATCCAGTATTCGGGAGATAGTAGGTTCGAACCCCACTGTCGGCAGCCCTGGAGATGGTTTACCGTGGTTTCCCATTTTCACACCAGGCAAATGCTGGGGCTGTACCTTAATTAAGGCCACGGCCGCTTCCTTCCCACTCCTAGCCCTTCCCTGTCCCATCGTCGCCATAAGACCTATCTGTGTCGGCGCGACGTAAAGCAAATAGCAAAAAAAAAAAAATTTAAAAAAATCTCTAAACCCGCCGAATCTCCTGGCCAGAGAGAAGGCGTTATCTTCCAGTTGGCCCACTCCTCCCCTTCGGGGAGTGGAATGAAAACCTTTCCTAGGTCTAGGTATACTTTGCATATAACCTTACTTCATTTTAATATAATTCTGTCCATAAACTGTATATTTTTTCATGGCAATAGGTATATATAAAATTATGTATGTAGCATGTGTGGCGTGAACGTTTTTGCACTTGTGTAAATCTTACCGTTCATGCAAACAAAATTATTATTTTAATGTTATACTTATGCATTTTGATGCTACAAAGAAGTAGAAGAGGCCTAATAAAGTTAGATTTTTCTCATGACAATTAACTCTCAGGAATTAAGAGCCACGAGCTTGTGGCATTAAATATCTAGCACATTTCCCTTAATTTCCCATTTATTTTCGAAAGATTTGTCTAATTAATTGAAAATCACTCTGTATGTTGTAAAAGAAAATGTAAAGTATTTTAAAAACCAAAGGCATCTCCTTATTAAGTTTGAGATGTAGTTTTTCCCACAACTTAATCGAATTTAGGGACGTTGGAAGCACATATGTTAGGTCATAATTCAAGTTCTTTAGGTCATATTTAGTTGTGTTGAAGAGCATATTTGGGCGATATTTAGGTCCTAAACATCGGAACTCTTCTTATAAGCTTACATTTTTATATTTGTCATCTCACTTGATACACGATCCTGTAGACAAACGGAGGAAGGGTTGGACACACGTAAAATTAATCCGTAATGAATCAATGAAAGTGCAGACGTGAAATAAAAAAGCACTTGCAATATTATACCTATTTTATGTTGGTGGAAAGTAGTTTGCTGCTGTTAAGTGCGCACTTGTTCATTGGTCTTTAATGAGAAAAGTACGAAAAAGAGCGACGTAAGTAATATGACAATACAGGGCATGGAATGTGTGTTGTTGTGGAACCTGTGGTGCTGACCGCTTCTAATTATGATATATTTTCACGAGCTGGCACACAGCTGAGATTTAAATCACCTCTCGCCAATGAGGGAGCAGTATCTACTGTCTTTAAAGAATAGCTCACAAGTGGGTGCGAACTCAGAACATGCTATGATGACATAGTCAAGTGCCATATCCTCAGACAATTTTTCTACTCAAAAGCGTCGGCGAACTAGATCGCTTCTTAGTGCAGCTATTCATTGCAGCAGGATTTATGTCATCTTGCCTTGCGATATGCTCCTGGTTTAATGACGCAACAATGGCATTAAGCTGCCGTAACTGGTTGTATACTGCACACGCATTAGTAATCAATAACACCAACAAAGAATAGGTGTTTGTTCAAAGACAGGAAATAGCAAATAAACAAGATCAAACCCTAAGAGAAAATCGACGTATTGCAAACCGGAGCGCTTTAGCAGGTATCGAGAAAATGTATGTGATAGCTTCAAACCGCAAAGCTAGATTAGTGTGGAATATTTTCAGTGAAAGGTAATGAAGACATATAGACTTGATCGGTCGCCCACGCAGATAGCCAGGTTAATTGTAGCCAGTCCGCAGAACTGACAGCCAACATCTTAATGTCGAAGCAATCATTTCCTAAAACTCAATGTTTATCCAAGACAATATGATTGGTATCTCAGTGGAAAATGAACTTTGATTATATGTGCATAGACGTTTTAAAGCCGGTAATTTGTCTTAAGAGTAATGGCGTAACGACTCTGGAGTGATGCCGTGTGGTAAATCTTAGCAGGCTGGCTGGTGGTCCTTACTGCCAACTGCCGAGTGCGATGACCACTGGATTGGTCTTGCCTCTAGCATTCTACAAAAATTCAAATAAAAAGCATTTCCTCATTTTTGTCTGCTACAACATCAATTTGATTTATCATGAGGATGGAACACGCACGTGCAAAACAGTAACTGTTAACATTTATCTTAAAATATTGAACTGTTTATTGGGCAAATACTGCATAGTAAGATTAGAACATTTAGAAAGGTTTTCATCAAAAAAGTCATAGAGCACTTCTTTTATAGCAGGGAAAGTGGAGACAAATTTTATTTATAATACGTTGCTATTTGACATTAGCCTACTCACTGGTTTTTATAGGAACTTTCTCAAGCATCAGCTAAAACATTGCACGTTATTGTTCTTTTTTACTATTACATGGCTGTTTATATTGTGTTGATCATTATTAACTTACTATGTTATTCTGTTCTTAGGGATCATCAGTCCATAGCCTGATTTGATGTAGCTCTCCATGTCACCCTACACTGTGTTAATATTTTCATTTCTATGTAATTACTACAACCTATATCTACCATAGTCTGTTTTCCATATTCATGCCTTGGTCTACGCCTACTATTCTTATCACCTACACTTCCGTCAAAAACCATCTGGGCATCTTACAGTAAGATGTGTCCTACCACTCTACTTCTTCTGGTCCATTTTCACTAAACAACACCCACGGTATCCCCTGCCTGTCGTAAGAGGCGACTAAAAGCGGTCCCAGGTGCTTTTAACTTGGGAGAGTGGGTTGGCGATCACGGGTCCCTGAGCTGAATCTTTTCATTGCTTCCACTTACTTGTGCCAGGCTCTATCCAATCCGACCTCCCTTAGACAACTCTTGTTCTTTTTGACCCCGACGGTATTAGGTTTGCTAATCCTAAGGAGTCTTTCATTTTCACTCCCATCATGATCCTTGTCTTTCTTTGGCCGATACCTTCATTTTTCCAAGTATCGGATCCCTTCCATTTTTTCTCTGTGATTAGCATCAATAGAGTATGGTTGCCTAGTTCTACTTCCTCTTAAAACAATAATCACCACCACCACCACCACCACCACCCTACCTAGGATTACCAGATGACAACGGCTCGAAAGCAGGACTTTTGAGTACAAAAACAGGACAAAACCAGGACAGCGTTAAACTTGCTTAATCTTTTTGTTAAAACCATTTATTTAGCGTACCTTATTCATATTGCTTGGCCACAAGTGAAGTCTCGAAAGCAGGAATGTCACTGATACGTTATACATGTTGATTGTACTTAACAGAGCTACTTATTTTATTGAGCAACTCCTTATTGTCTTTTAAATAATCATAAAAATGGTTACAAGTGAAGTCTTTCATGTTAAATTTCACTGACACCAACCATTTCACAGAGTCAACACTTAACCTATTTCTTTCTTTGGTCCACTGTGCATTTATTAAAGAAAAAATTATTTCTACGTTGGTATTATGTGCAGGAATTGCAAAATACACTTCTGCCAATTTCAGTAGCTCGGAAGAACATGTAATATTGACACTATTTAGAAAACCAGCCCATTTTTAATGACTGGTTCCTTCAATAAATTTCCTGCTTTTGCACTTCAACATACTTTTGAAGATTTACAAATTGGTCAAATAATCTAACATCATCAATGTGTATACTTTTAACACTAAAATATTTAACAGTATCTTCAAGGTCAGTCGAGTTGAAATCTGAAGTTAAGGTCATCCATTTAAAAGTACTGAATTCTTCAAGTGGTTGTAACAATTTTCCAAGGTACTCGAGGCATGCATCATGGACTTCTTTCATGAAGGAATCCTGTCTTCCTGCAACCCTTCCTCCTTCAAAGTTTTCATCATTCCTTTCACTTTCATAGGAACAAAATTATTTGAACAAAAAGCTTGTAAAATGCCAACAGTTTCTTCACGTGCCTGTTTCACTTCAATTATGGAATTATTCTCCTTTTCAACATGACGAATGTTCTCTTGAAAGACTGACATTAAAGACTGGCAAAATATTAAATGCATTTCACTTAAGTTATTGGTGAAAAACTTGTTCAAAATTGTTGGCGGGTTATCCACATATAGAAAATAAGACCGAAGTGCGGGATACAGTTCAAGCATCCTTTCAACGGCTGGAAAAAGTGACAACCAACGAGTCTTTGCATGCTTCAATAATGATTTGTAATTCACATCAACAAATTCACAAAACGTTTTTAGCTCTTTATGCCTTATGGTGAATGTAGAAAAGTAGTTGAACACTTTTAACATAATGCTTTCAACGTCAATCTATATATATAAAATAAGAGTTTTGTCTGTACATGCTCAGAATTTGAAAAGAATGGTATTTCTGTATCGGTCATGTCCACAGGAACAAGAAAATTCATTTTTTACTTTTCCGTAATTTCTGTCTGTCTGTCTGTCTGTCTGTCTGTCTGTCTGTCTGTCTGTCTGTCTGTCTGTCTGTCTGTCTGTCTGTCTGTCTGTCTGTCTGTACACGCATCACGAGAAAACGGCTGAAGATAATTTAATGAAAATCGGAATGTAAAGTCGGGTGATGAACCGCTACAATCTGGGCTATAGATTATTTTAATCACGCTGAGTGAAATGGTAGTTTAGGGGAAGGCCTGAAATTTAATTCTCAAATACTTATGTTATTAGTGGTAGTGTCTTAATGAAAATCGCTAGACAAAGATGGGAAACAATTCGCTAGAATATAGGTTATACACGCTGAGAAAAATGGTAGTTTAGGGGAAGGCCTAAAATTTAATTGTCAAATATTTATTTTATTAGTGGTCGTATCTTCACGAAAACTGGTATGCAAAGTCGGAGAATAGGTCGCTATAATCTAGGATATCAATAATGTTATTCGCACTAAGTGAAATGGTAGTTTAGGGGAAGGCCTGAAATGTAACCTATATATAAAATAAGTGTTTTGCCTGTGCATTGCTCAGAATTTGAAATGAATGATATTTCTGTATCTGTCATGTCCACAGTTACAAGGAAATGCATTTTACTTTTCCGTAATTTCTGTCTGTCTGTCTGTCTGTCTGTCTGTCTGTCTGTCTGTCTGTCTGTCTGTCTGTCTGTCTGTCTGTCTGTCTGTCTGTCTGTCTGTCTGTCTGTCTGTCTGTCTGTCTGTCTGTACACGCATCAATAGAAAACGGCTGAAGAGAATTTAATGAAAATCGGTATGTAATCTCGGGTGATGAACCACTGCAATCTAGGCTACAAATTATTTTATTCACGTTGAGTGAAATGGTTGTTTAGGGGAAGGCCTGAAATGTAATTGTCAAATATGTTATGTATGTTATTAGTGGTCGTATCGATAAATACTACATAACCAACATAACTTTAGTTATGTCGTAAGTTAGCAGTAGTTATGTAAGAAATTAAATTTCCCATCACTTATGTCGTATACATTGTTACCGTACCGCATATAATCAGTGATATTCATGAATTTGGATTTTTGTTACTAAGTCCATATCAGCGCCGAGTCACGAGAAAATGGGTAAACAGAATTTAGTGAAAATCGGTATGTAAAGTCTGAGAATAAGGAACTACAGTCTACAATATAAATAATTTTGTAGGACACCCTAATATCACAGAGTCGAAAGAAAAGTAATGTGAAGGCCTGCAATATAGAAAGCTCAAACTTTATCAACAATAACATTACATTGACCATTGTTTGTTGTGATGTGCTTTTTGTCTTCTGTTTCCTCTCATCCCCGATAGATAGGATTACTGCAGCGTACCGAGGTTTTTTTAATTTGCTTGACGTCGCACCGACACAGGTAGGTCTTATGGCGACGATGGGATAGGAAATGAATAGTGGTGTGAAGGAAGCGGCCTTGGCTTTAAGGTACAGCCTGTGTGACTGGTGTGAAAATGGGAAACCACGGAATACCATCTTCAGTGTTGCCGGCAGTGGGGTTCGAATCCACTATCTCCCGGATGCAAGCTCACAGCTGCGCGCCCCTAACCACACGGGCAACTCGCCTGGTCGTACCGACTGTAACAGCCTGCCTGTATAATGGCGGGAAGTAGCTGGGGTGTAAGATAACTTTCTTCTTTACCATGCCATTCCTCTGGTTCGTACATTTTCTGATATATCTGGTACGTAACACACTGGTTCATCATAGTATTCGAGCTATACAATCCCTACTCTGAGCCACTGATTGGAATGAGTAGTGTGCAAATTTAACGGAATAATGACAGAGGAGTGTTCACGGCTGTCTGCGACCTGGTTATTCCAGCTCTGGAACTTTGGCCTCTTAGATCGGCACCGTAGTACTGTTCGTTGAAAGTGAGAAAGTGTGCGGTTTTTCATTTGATCGAGTATTTTATATGATAACATTGCTTTCAATCGCTACATTCCTACTGACGTTTTTGTAATGACCTATGTTGAATTCAGTTAGGAAAACCACCAAGTCAGTCTTCCTGAGAATCCCGTAGCGAAGCACGGGTACATCAGCTAGTCGACAATAAATCAACTCCATATTATGCAACAGGTGTGCCGGGCAGCCTACTCCAATCAAATAGGTATTCCTGTAGTCGAAATACTGCATGAGCACAGGGAACAACTTTATATTCCCAGTATTGCTGCCATCCGTGCAAACACCAATGTATGATACGTCTTTGATTTGTTTAATGGCACTTTCTACACAGTAAGGTCCAAGTTCATTATTGACAATGGCCTCAGACTTTGTACGAGAAAAGTGAATATTTTTCCCTATTTCAGAATCAGAAAATAATTTAGATAGAAGCTTAGACATACAATCCATAGTTTTGTAGCTCCCATGATGAACAGCACTGTGGTACACAAGAACTCCCTCTGGAGTTCGTTTAGTGATGTGTTCTTCTTGCAAAATGTCAACACGTTATTTGAAGTTGAAGTTGATGCACTTTGAACATTAGCTTTATGTTTACCCTTTGTAATGTAACTTTCTAAATCCATAGCTCCACGATTAGCCACAGAAACGTATGTTCCTGGTTTACATACTAGACACATGGCTTCTTCGTCAGTTCGGCCCTTTTTGAAGCATTTATATCTTTTCTCCAATTCTTATGTGTCTTATACCCCCCTTTGCGCGAACTGAGTCCTACAAACTAGGTTTCTTTGCTCGTTCAGCGCGGCTTTGGAACGACCTACCCGCCAGCATTAACTGTAGAAATGTAAATATAGTGAAATGTTATGTTAGGAAGCACATACGGTGAGAAAATGCATGTGAATATGTGGAATAATGAACGAGGGAGTGAAAGGTTGTACAAATGAGAAATTTGTATATATTAGGCTATACTTTGTTACTTTACCTGTAAATAGTGTATATGACTGTTTTACTTTAGGATTTAGGTAATTATTTCAAAGGTCAGGGGGCACTACGTGTCCTTTTCCCCTGGCCTTCCATAGATACTGTAAAGGTTTATGGTAAATAAATAAATACATAATGAATGAATGAATGAATGAATGAATTCAGCAGTGAACTTACATTTTCTTTTCCCCATAATACATTTAACGTACCAACAGATCACACCATATATTGTAGAATAGCCCACAAGGATTGTGGCACAACTAAGCAGCAATATGGACGAAAATGATTTGTCTTTAGCTTCCGTTTCCGTATGCTATCGCCAGCTTCGACTATCGACTTCGACCAGCGATAATATATTAGTCAAAGACTCGTTGCCTACGCTATAATACAAGGCCTTGAAATGCACTCGTGGAAACGGGTTGCTTCCTAGTTTACCATTCAGCCGCTAGGATCGCGTTCTTGCCCCCATGTATTCGCATGACCGTATATGTCAATAAGTAAATTATATCCTAAATAAAAAGAACTGAATGTTTTTGCGAGTATTGACAGTACTTTATCTATCGAGCGGTGCTGCATTGGCTTGGATATGTCATTGAAGTTTTAAAACTTTCCTTTTAAGCGGCTTCTTATCAAGTTTCAAAACTTCCTCTCTTCAATCAATCAATCAATACCGATCTGCATTTAGGTCAGTCGCCCAGGTGGCAGATTCCCTATCTGTTGCTTTCCTAGCCTTTTCCTAAATGATTTCAAAGAAATTGGAAATTTATTGAACATCTCCCTTGGTAAGTTATTCCAATCCCTAACTCCCCTTCCTATAAATGAATATTTGCCCCAGTTTGTCCTCTTGAATTCCAACTCTTCTACTTGACTCGCTCAAAGCAATGTTGCTAAAAGAGGTCTCAGAAATTTTCATATTAGAAAAAGAGTTGGTTTGGCGCCTTTACACTTTCCACACTTAATTTCACTGTTGAACATGTCTTTCGAAAAAATAAACGTACACCTTTTAGTAACTCTCTTCGGAGCAAGTACTGCGTAGTGGAGGTGACAAATTCCGTCGTTCACTGCAGAAGTGCCCCAGACGATGATTTTCGGTATCTGAGGACTCCTCGATTTGAAAACGAATGAGACACAATGTTGGACTTTGAATAGCTGGAGAAGAGATATGTTCTAAACAGCCTTCACAGTCTGTTTTTCTTTTGCCACACGAACCATAATGTCATTTTATTCCGCTTGGCGTCTTAGGTACCGTAGCTGAAGAAGAGCTCATTGTCATAGCTCGTTAGGTTCCTCGTCAATGCATAATGCAAATGTATACTTATGAGTTATTTTACGCAGGCCACAGTGGATTGGGTAGTCGAGTTCTATGCCTGATACATTTCTCTCATGAATCTTTTATACTTTCTCTGAATGCATTTGAAGTTTCTTAATATATGGCAGGAAATCATTTATTAACCAACTGAGGAGTTCGTCTTCGGTACTAAAAGGTGGTTTTTTGCTAGTGGCTTTACGTTGCACCGACACAGATATGTATTATGGCGACCATGGGATAGGAAAGGCCCAGGAGTAGGAAGGAAGCGACCGTAGCCTTCATTAAGGTACAGCCCCAGCATTTGCCTAGTGTCAAAATGGGAAACCACGGAAACCATCTTCAGGGCTGCCGACAGTGGGATTCGAACCCACTATCTTCCGGGTGCAAGCTCACAGCAGCGCGCCCCTAACCGTACGACCAACTCGCCCGATTAAAAGATGCTCGTTTGTTCTCGTTCCTAGAATATGTCCCATGTGGGGTGTTGCAGACGTCATGCGCATTGAACAATTTAATAAAATTCTCCATGAAGCAAATGGCTTATTTTAAACTGCATTTAATAATCTCGGGACAAACCACCTCCATACTTTTCAAACCAGAGGTTGTTTCGGGGAAAAATACAATTTTTTAGCTCTTGCTACATTAATTTTCGCCAAATTATTTTCCTCGTTGGTTTCCTAATTTAAAATTTCTGAGTTTGAAGATGCCTCTCAAATGGTCGCCGGTCACGGTAGCATTGTTTACAGAAAAGTCCAGCGACAAATTTTGGGATCGCCCGATTCTTATGACGTAACTCGGGTCAAAACTTAGGAATAGAGGCCTACTGCGATCAGCTTGGATTCATATCCCATCCGCAATACTTTCTCTGTATAATGTTTCGAACATTGAACAGTCACTGGAAACTTGTGAAACGATTCCACTACCTTTAATTTCTCGTGAATAAACCATGACTGGAACTGCGAATTCTTAACATCAGACCAATACATAATACATTCACAACCAACTCAGCTAATGAACACGTTAAAAGGCGCGAATCTGGTAGACAGGGGGTAAGAAAGCGATCCTAGGCGCACGGCATTGAACTTCAGTGTAACCACTTGCATAGCGTTTCACGGGCTCTATTTCCAGGCCTTGTATTATAACGTAGGCAGCGCAAAGACTACAGGAATTTAAAAAGTTCAAGCTGCAGCTGAAGTCAAAGGTTATGGAATAAGCGAATCTAAGTTTACGAAAATGGGTTTCCAGTTGGAAAAAGTTCATTTTAACATTATTAGACGACAATACGGGCAATCAGCAAATAATTAAAAAATAAACACGACGCCAGGACAGACGCTAAAAATAAGGGCATGTCTTGGTAAATACGGACGTCTGGTAACCCTAACCCCACCAGCACAGCGTGCGAGGTTCTCAAACACCTAGAACAATCCCGCTGGAGTGCAGGCGATTCGGAACACTGTTATTTCGGAACACTTCAAACATAACTGTTGTGTTATTTATTTCCCATATCTACTAATGCCATTCAACGCCATCTCTTCACTAACAGCTCGGAACATACCGCTTACTCGAGCAGCTCATCTCCTTACTCCCAAGAACAGGGTGACACAGTGGGAAAAGCAGTTCGAGGAGAACCAAAGGAAGTGGCTCGCTATGCAGAATAAGTCATGCTCCTTCGCAGCGGGATGTGTGTGAAAAGCAGGAAGTTATTTGTTCGACACAGGCAGGTCTTATGGCGGAGATGAGAAGGGATAGGGCTAGGACTAGGAAGGTAGCAACCGTGGTCTTAATTAAGGTACAGCTCCACCATTCACCTGGTGTAAAAATGGGAAACCACGGAAAACCATATTTACCGCTTCCGCCAGTGCGGCTCGAAATCGCGACCTCCCCAAACCGCGCATGATATGAAAGCAGAGAAACTGAATTATGTGCGAGCAAAATGTCACATCGGCTTGTCGTTCAGCTCATTCATGACCTCACTTTATTTATCATTTCTGTGTTGCATCATTGACAAAATGTCTCCATCGAGGGAGGCCATCAGCTTTTCTTAACACAACCATGTACTCACTGTTCTTGCTCGTGACCTGCTGCCTTCAAGTTTCCCCAGCAAAGTGTTTTTTCTTCTTCCAAATTCTGTCCTCTTCTGAAACCGTGGCCAAGTAAATTCCAGGTAACACTCACTTACACGGGAAGATAGACATTTCTTGATGCTCAGTTTATCTATAAAGGAACTTTTGTTCCTCTTTCCGTCAACACCACATCTCAAAGGCATCGATCTGATTTTTATCAGCTTATAAAAGTCAAAAGAACTGTGATTAATGCTAAATTGTTGAAAAATAATTCAATGTAGACTTTCTCCTTAACAACGTTTATGACAAATACAAACTTTTGAATAAATTTAAATGTGCAGTTCTTATTTGCTTCTTCTAATCGACATTATAGAAGTCCGTCTCCTTGGCTGAATGGTCGCGCAGTGGCTTTTGATTCAGAGGGGCCTACATTCGAGTCCCGGTCAGGCCGGGGATTTTAGCCGCTTTCTCTAGATTGGAGCAGAGCTAATCTTAAATAAATATGTTAATTTACATATACCATATCGCATTACCAACACCAAAGGGAAAGGTAATAATGAATACGTCCCTCTAATAGGAAGGTCGTCCCGCCGTAAAACTGGACTCAATGCACACGTCGTGCCGGACAAAAGCAGATGGTGAAAAGGTCGGAAAGAAAACTGCCGTTGGAAAATGAATTAGGACATTTGAGCATTAGGCAAAACACTGTTGAAAACACAGGGTTTTACGAAAGTAGCTTTAGGAAAATTTGTAGGGAATTGAAGAATCTTCGTCAAACTTTGTGCTCCTCGTCCCAGGCTTGTAAATATTCTGTTTGTTTATAAAATATTTCTTGTCTTACTATATATTATGTTTTTTCCAATACGCGCTTCACTATTTTAGATAAAATTTAACTGTCCAGAGAGTTTCCGTTTGCACGTATGTCTTCTGTCCTCAAGCTGTGTTGATGTCATCAGACGGAAAATACTAACGAAGAATATGTTTTTTCGCGGAACTCAGTTGGGACAACACACGCTGTTTGTGTTCTGCTGTTAGAAGATATCGTTATGTATAAATACCGTCAGATGAGTGAAGACTTATGCCAGTCAATGCAGATTTGTTGGTCCACCGATTCAGCTTCGCCTATGAAAGTAAACACGTCATCAACTAACTATTCGCTCTGAATTCCTGCGATCCTACTCACATTGCTCTCAGTTCCCTCTGGAAAAACATAGGTACCGCTTTACCTTGATTAGGCTGATCTCTCCTAAAGCACATCCAATCGAAACAAAGCATGAAACTGGCAGTGAGCAAATATTTTCAAATTATCATACACGAACACGAGTTTTGGTCCCCCACCTCCTAAACCTTAGACTGTTATTTCGGAACATATTATTTTTCCGAAACTCCGAGCTCGATAGCAGCAGTCGCTTAAGTGCGGCCAGTATCCACTAATCGGGAGATAGTGGGTTCGACCCCCACTGTCGGCAGCCCTGAAGATGGTTTTCCGTGGTTTCCCATTTTCACACCAGGCACATTTTTTTCCGGAACAGGAACTGTTCCTGAGAAAGACCAATTTGGACTGTTATTTCGGAACATATTATTTTTCCGGAACAGGAACTTCGCTCATCTCTAGAAATTAGTAGACGAACACACTTGAATGGGGTTCTTAAGAGTACGAGAGATCATAATATGTAGATAAAACTGATTTTTTTAGAATTTGTTTTACGTCGCACCGACACAGATAGGTCTTACGGCGACGATAGGATAGGAAAGGGCTACGAATGGGAAATAATCGGCCGTGGCCTTAATTAACGTAAAGCCCCAGCATTTGCCTGGTGTGAAAATGGGAAACCACAGAAAACCATCTTCAGGGCTGCCGACAGTGGGGTTCGAACCCACTATCTCCCGGATGCAAGCTCACAGCTGCACGTTCTTAACCGCACGGTCAGCTCGCCCGGTAAAATTGAAATTCAAGAGGACAGTAATTGGTGAAGTATTCCTTTATAGAAGGGGAATACACTTCTTTGAAAACTTTTAAGAAGAGATTAAACAACTGTTAGGAAATCTGCCATGTAAATTCAGATCAGTGGTGATTGATTGATCGATTGATTGATTGATTGATTGATTGATTGATTGATTGATTGATTGATTGATTGATTGATTGATTGATTGATTGATTGATTGATTGATTGATTGATTGATTGATTGATTGACAAGGCATACATTATGAAGATCACAAAGATTTAAACATAGACCTACACTGCATTATTTAGAATATTCCCATCTCAGATCTAATTAACATATCTACAGAACAACGTCATGTGTCACCAACAGGAAGTCGATCCGTTCTCCTCCATACACCAGTACCGGGTGATTTGTTCAGGAACACCACAGTCGCTTAAGGGAGAGAGAATTTTGGCCCACTTGACGGAAGTTCCAGCACAGTCCCCATGTTCGGTCTGCTTTCTGTTCAAAGGGACCACGCTTCATTCGCAAGTTAGACTGGACCAGATGTACTTGATGAATTGTGAAATGACCAGAACACTCTTCTCCTTCAGCTGAAGAAAGTCCTCTCTTTGCCAGGCCTCCTCCACGCCATTCTTCCCCGGGCAGTCGGCATCCAGTTAATTCCGTCTTATCTTTTAACATCAACGTGCCTACGGAGTTAATGGCGTCCTATATTCTACGAGTATGTTCTGGAACAGCAGCATGCGAGCCGCTTAACGCAGCTCAGGACTAGTTTTTGAGATCCAATCATCTACCCACTGGGAACTGGGACCAAAATGTTCCCTGTAAGCCTTTGGGTATGACATCGGTGGATACTTGTCTTTGGAGAGTGGGCATTTCTTCATTGTACACAAGAGTCAGCGAGTATTCCCGCGGACAGGAAGCCAGTAAACTGGAGTGGATCGAACAGAACCCGTGGTGTTTCTTGTTCAGCTTAACACGAGTCAAACTTGAGAACATGATTCAGCCACAGAGAAGTTCAGTCCAACAGCAAAACATGTCATACCGAGCTCGATAGCTGCAGTCGCTTAAGTGCGGCCAGTATCCAGTATTCGGGAGATAGTAGGTTTTAACCCCACTGTCGGCAGCTCTGAAAATGGTTTTCCGTGGTTTCCCATTTTCACACCAGGCAAATGCTGGGGCTGTACCTTAATTAAGGCCACGGCCGGTTCCTTTCCACTCCTTGGCCTTTCCTGTCCCATCGTCGCCATAAGACCTATCTGTGTCGGTGCGACGTAAAGCAAATACCGGTAGCAAAAAAAAAAAAAAAAAAAAAAAAAAAAAAAAAAAAAAAAAAAAAAAACCATGAAAGAAAAAAAGGAACATCTCATAGTTGTGATAGAATCTCTCCAAGATGATGGATAAAGCTTCTGCAATATTTCATTCTGTTACGGCATGTTTTAAGGTAAAAGGATCGTTAGGAGAAGTACATTTTAGGACTCAGGATTTATGAAAATTATCAGTACTAGAGTTTATTCAATTTTTAAATGGATATGTTTTTAGGCGGGGGTCTTTCTGGAGTTAGAGTCATCAATTTCTATTGTAACAATGGCAACCAGTGTTGGTCTATGTCTACTACGTCAATAGCGTAGTAGTTCTGTGGATGTGAGTGACGTCTTCGTCGATTCTGAGTCTGTTGAAGAAGTCGACGAAAACATACATTAATTTATACGAATAATCCCATTAGGACTACGCAAAGTAATAATGTGTTACTTCCAAGAAAAATATAATAATAATAATAATAATAATAATAATAATAATAATAATAATAATAATAATAATAATAATAATAATAACAACATAATTTGGACTAGTTCAAAAAACAAGAAATGTCATTGAAGAAACACTCATAGGGTTCAAATCTAAGGTAATATTTATGGGAGAATTAAGCAGCGAATTTTGAATAGACACAGAATACGACAAGGAAATGGATTGTCCCTATTACTCTTTAATTATGTGCTTGAAAAAGGTGTTATAAAACGGCGAAAAGCAGGTGAACCAATAGACCGAATCGAACCAAAAGCTAAAGGCATAGAACTGGACTGTTTAGCATTTGCAGACGACATGGCACTAATTAGTGCTTGCGTGTAAGAGAGAACATAATTAAAGAAAACTATTGGGCGCCACAAAATAGCATGATATGCCTTCTGTTCTTACGAATATCTGATCATCCTTTCGCTGGGTTTCGTTTTTGCGCTGTCTCGTCCATCATCTATGTTTTCGTTCAGGTTTTAGAGCAGATCTGTGTTTGCTTGTTATGTTTCTGAATTGTATTGTATCTAGAACGATTTCTTCCACAGTGCCAGTTTCTTGTCGATCTTTGTTTATTTATTGTAATCAACTGTTGTGTATTTTTCTTTCGCTAAGCTTAGAATTTTCTTTGTCACGCTATTGTTATCGTACAGGTGACCGTAACATTTTCATCACTTTCTTCTGATTGTATCTGTGATTTTCTTGTTGTGAACTGATCAACTTCCTGTAGTTCCTTTTCCTTTTTGAACTGCCGCCAATTTAAATTGTGCTCTGAACGGGGGATGTTTAGATTGTACTGATGTCTCTAAAGGTATTTTACATTTCCGTTCTGAGGCTACACTGGTTTTAAAAGAGGAACATGAGTAATTCTGAGATGAGCTTCGCACTGTAATTACACATCATCTTTAATATTAATTTATGTTGAAATGAGCACGAAACTCAAGACCTTGTTGTGGGAAAGTTGTGAAGGTACCCATAAATCACGCATTTGTTGAGGTGAAAGTGGATCGTGGACACATGGGCAAGTCACACCTCGCACAGCCTGATCGGAATCAAACGTGGATGTTGGTACCCCTGCAGGCAGGACAAGCAGGGCCTTATCTCTGCCGCCAGGAGAAAATAATGAGGCGCTATTAAAGACATACATTATCTTATCGGAGTATTATTAATTGTTGTTGTTATTTTAAAAATGTCTATACTCATGCTTTTGCAATGCCATTATCTAGATCACCGGAGAGGAGCCCAAATGTAATTTACGTCCCACATACCACAAACTGCTTGATTTCTTTCTCCAGATTACTTCTTCTCGGGAATTAACGGCCTGTCGTCATAGTCAGTTCTCAGATTTAAATCGAGAGCACAAATCGTTTACGAACTAAAGACTCTGTTGTTCGGGTACGTCCAAGACTGCACAGATATGTTACTTTAAGAAACAGCATTGTATTCTGAGCCTTTACAGGTAAGACGTTACTGGTTCTTGTTTCAAGAGGCAAAACAACGAGGTTATCAGCTATGTTCAGCATTAATTATCTCCATGTGGGTAGTTCCCCTGACGACTGAAGGGAGAAACCCCCAGAGGAAGGAGCGAAGCTTGGCAACCACGGGGACGTCAGCTGCGTCTGGCACTGTCTCCAGCTCGTCGCTTGTATATTTCCTATCCAACCTTTCTTGGCCAACTCTTATTATCTCCTGGCCGTAATGACATTACATTTGAGAGGTCTACGAATGGTCAGAAATCCTGAGCAGTTCTCTTGTGACTAGTGTTAAGAGAAATGATACAGACTGATGTTCCTTAATAATATTAATAAACAGGTGATCCACGTCCATTGTGTTCTTTGAATTCAAGTGCGAGAATGCATTTAGTAAATAACCTATTTAAAAACTACCATGGCGCCACAGGTCTGATGAGAACTGGCCTACTAAGTGACCGCTGCCCTGTCTGAACGCGTGGTCAGCGCAACGAATCCTCTCGGCCATTGTCATTGGTTTTCTAGACTGTCGCCGCTATTTCACCGCCAGAGAGCTCACCAATTGTTATCACCTAGCCTAAATGGACCTTGAACCAGCCCGTAGACGAAGTGAAAATCCCTGACCTGGCCGCGAATCGAACTCGGAACCTTCGGGTTTGAGGCAGGCTTGTCACCCCTAGACAGTCTACCTATTAATAATTTTGTTTGTTTTACGTCCCAGTAACTACATTTTTATGATTTTCGGATTTTCGGATTTGAAGGCGCCGAGGTGCCGGAATTTTATCCCGCAAGATTTATTTATTTTGCCAGTAAATCTACTGACTCGAGGCAGACGAAGACCAACGCTCTACTACCTCAGCTCCTCATCAGGCTCTGACGTACCTTCCTAATACATTATTACGACGTTTTTAACGTTTGTATTGAATACTTTAAGTGACAGTCTACGTGTTTTATCGATGAGCACACAATTTCATTGTACCTTTTAACTTTGAAAGGAAAGTTTGCCACTAGGTGAGGAAATGCGTGGGCTTGTGTGCTTTTGTCGCTTTGCTTCTAGGCTAAAATTTCTAACCATGCAGTTGGGTCCAACGGGAGAAATGTACGAATTTTCAACTTTTGTAGGAATTTTGTGGATATAGGCCCTAATCATCTTTGGTACCTAGTTTTAATTTTATAATTATTCCGGAGAACAACTTATTATTGGGTTCAAATGTTCTATGTTACCACCAGTAGTAGAATACGAAGCCGCTGGTATATCAAACAGCTTTCCGAGCAAAGTTGATGTCCATTAAATTTCAGGTTTTTCACCTCTGCTCTTACAGTAGGATCTTATTTATATAGTAACACCAACATTACTACTGAACTGCGACGAAGGATAAATGCTGGTTAAGTGCGATGGAGGTAGATAATGTGAGTGCTCTGTGACAAGAGAAAGCCGATACGTCTAGAATAGAAAATATGCCGTACAATTATTGTTCTCTCAGTTGCTATCTATGGAACTGAGTGCTGGCCAGTTAAAGACGAGTATAGCAGCAATTTTACGTTACGGAAATGCATATATTGTGTTGGTCGATGGGAGCCTCTCCTTGACCACATTACAGAGGACGCTATTCGGCAGAAGATTGGCATCGGCCCAATAAATGTGAAAATGCGTGAGGGACGTCTCTAGTGGTGTAGTCTCATCATGCGCTCAGCACTTCATACCGTCGTCAACACTGGCTGAAAGTCAACAGAACTTGACCAACTAGAAGACCAAAACAACGATAGCAGAACGCCATTAACGTCGACAAAAGAGCTTTCTACCCACAGCGTAATGATGTTTTTGGTCGTAAGAAATGGCGTTCCTCGATCCGTAAAGCAGATGCTACATTAGTAGCATAAACGCCTGGGTGAAGATGAAGAAGAAAAATAACAAAAAGAAGATTTATTTTTTAATTTCTCGGAAATCTTCCGTTGTCCAGGTTTATAATTGAAATTTAATTCAGATGTTCAATGAAAAATTTGTGCAAAAATCCACAGCAACTCTATGTTGAAAACATCCTGGGATATGAGCTACGAATTTTAGGTAAATAAAATATGAGGGTAGGTATATTCTTTATTTATTCCTAAAACTTACAATCCTTTTCTTAATCATCGTTATCCGGTCGATTAGATCACGGCCGACTTGATGCGTCGCTCTACTGTAGCTAGCGCAGCGAGGGATCCAATCGGCCGTGATTAGATTAGCAGTTTGCCTTTTTCTACCACTACGAGCGCTAATGTAAGACAATGTATTGTTTCACCTAAGCACCACTATGAGCGCTAATGTGAGTCAATGCAGAGTTGCACTTAAACCCTCAAAACTACATTCGGTGTGGACATTTTTCAGAAACTAAACTCTTGAGGGTATTGAGCCAACACAGAAATAATTATGTAAATGTGCTAGGACTTGTAGGAAAACGTAAAGAAACAAGCGAATTTAGGCTGTTTTTTAGGAACTGCATTTAGGCCGGGAGTGATTTTTGAAATTAAATTTTTTTATTTTGATAGAGCTATCCAAGACTCACAATTTGAAAACTTTTCAGGCCCTTTAGCCCTTCAAATTTCGGCACAATAGGGATGTACTGAAACACTACCGATAGATGTCTCACGTGTAGTACCCGGTATGCGCTTGTCGATCGTCATTTGTTTGTACGTGTTTTTAATGCAAGTTGCCTAGTTAAATGCTGAAATTAAAGATTTAATATACCGTTACGACAACAAAGATGACAAGAAAATTGTGATGCCTGACTACTGCTGTGTCCCAATGTCCAAAAATCAAGGTCGACCATATTCATACCTTCGATTTCCTAAGCAAGATGCTTTCCGTAAAAAGTGGTTGCATGCGATTCGTGGGCAGGACCTACGAATTAAAAATATGACTCCTAATATCAAAGTCTGCACGAAACATTTTACAGTTGAAGATTATGTCATTACTGAAACTGGTAAGTAAGCTAATGAGTACTAATTAAGAAATAATTTTGTAATAAGGTAGTCCATTCTGAAAAGTTAATATGACCTATTTCAATAATTTTAGGAGAAAGACGAAGACTTAAGGAGAACGCTGTACCTTCGATATTGTCATGGTATGGCACCGGTACCTTGCAAAATAACTCCGAGAGCAAGAAGATATAGAAGTAGGAAAACAGCCATAACACCGTGTGCGGTACGGTTCCCTGAATCACACAGTGACCTATAATTTGACATTGGGGCACCATCATTTTCAGACTTCCTGAACATTACTTCCAAATTTGAAATTTTTATACCGGTATTTGTCTTATGATCCGAAACAATATCCTGAAACTCGTGCGCTACACGGAAATGAAGTTCAGTCGTACTGGATGTAGCCCCAGGTACTGCTGTCACACCAATGTCGTGCCTTATGTACGCCTATAACCGGCAAAGAAAAGAAAAAAAAAATACCGTATTAGGAATGTTTTCAAAATGCTATTTGTACTTTAAGAATTCTATCTTAACAAAAACGCTAAAATAAGGAGTTGCTGCATTTATTCCTTAGTGGTACCTTTCAATCAACTCTTGCATTTTTCCGGATATTTTTTTCGCCCCTTTTCTTCAATTCTGCTTCCAAATCCGCAATCGTCATTGCACCTATACCATTTCCCGTCTTGTTGAAAACATTAGCAGAATATGGTAACTCCATTTTAATGCGTTTAAAGCAAACGTTTCGTTTCGATGATCGCAAATGTAGGAATACTCCATATAAGTCTCATGTAAAACAATCGAGCAGCGGAAAGCGCATACCGGGTAATACCATTACGCTGCCTAGCGGACAAGTTTTGCGTGATACATCCCTATTGAGGAAATCTTGTACATCTATTGCGTATAAATCCAAACTGGTCGTCAGCTAAATTTGGTTCAGTTTATTGCTTATTCGGTTATATATTATTCTTGTCAATATTTTTGGCATGTGCGACAATAGACTCAGGGTGATTTTTTTTTTTTTTTTGCTAGGGGTTTTACGTCGCACCGACACAGATAGGTCTTATGGCGACGATGGGATAGGAAAGGCCTAGGAGTTGGAAGGAAGCGGCCGTGGCCTTAATTAAGGTACAGCCCCAGCATTTGCCTGGTGTGAAAATGGGAAACCACGGAAAACCATCTTCAGGGCTGCCGATAGTGGGATTCGAACCTACTGTCTCCCGGATGCAAGCTCACAGCCGCGCGCCTCTACGCGCACGGCCAACTCGCCCGGTAGGTGAAATGTTAGAGTACAAGGCTATACAGGGACATCTTTCCCTCTCCATAACCTAAACCTCTATTAATTGGGAACCTGGACGTACTAAGAATTAATTCATGTCTGTTTTCATTTTATACCGTTCTTTATAGATCACAATACTTTGACTCCATTTAATATTATATATGCCTGGCGCTCAAATTATTTGTACAGTCACAGCAGGGGAGAAGTTCAGTCAGTATGTGTTTCGTGAATTCTCAAGCCCGGTTCCAATTTGCATTAAGTAGATTTTGCTGTATTTTCAAAGTGTGTTGTGCTATGCATAGACTTGGCAGAAGTGCAGCGCCATTAATATGCAAGGCCTGCTGTAACAAAGCTGATCAATTCCAGTCACAAGAAACTTATGACAGCTTGATTACTTGTGTCATGAAAATCCCACGGTGTACAGTTCAACAATATGGAATACCTGATGACGTAGACATGGACAAGGCGAAGAGAATACGTTAAGCTATTACACCTTGCGAAATCAACGTACGTCAATTATGCGCCAATATTATACTTATCTTCCACTGAATTATAATAATGATGATAATGATAATAATAATAATTACACTTGCTTTTTGACTGTGTGAGAGTTGTCTGTAATCAGAACGTCACCTGCGAAAGCTATTCAGTCCAGCATGAGGGCATTCTTCCCACAGCCTATCTTTACGTATTACATAATAATAATAATAATAATAATAATAATAATAATAATAATAATAATAATAATAATAATAATAATAATAATAATAAGAAGAATAGGAAGAAGAAGCAGAAGAAGACTTTTGATCGTGAAGAATCTGAAAGGCTGTATCAATGTCTAAGGCAGGTGGGTCCGTGTAGATCTGGAGCAAGTTATAAAGACGCTTTCTCTGAATCAAAGAGACAACTGTCAAGACTGCTTTTGAATATATAGAGTGGTTCAGAATCGATGAAGTGGTAAGACATGGTTGCATCTTATTGAATTTATTGCTTATTGAATTTATATGCTGAACTGATAATATGAAAATGCGACCTAGGAGATTCTTCCTTCCGTAGGAAGCAGGAACATGAACAACCTTCGTTACGCCGATGGCACGATCTTGCTAGCCTCTAGTCGTGAAGGTCTGGAATATCTGATTCCTAGACTCAAAGCATGAAGAGATAAGGCAGGCTTATACCTAAATATGAAGAAAATAATATCTTGGCGGCAGCTTTGAATGAAACCACTGCAAACCAGGATCTCATCTTCCTTGGATCAAAATTCCACCAAAGCGGAAAACCTGGACCTTAAATAAACCATCGCATACAGTGCAATGCCAAGTCTGAACGGGGCATTATCATTGCAAGTCCCGCATAGTGAACGCCCTCGTCTTCCCCATTACAACAATGGTGAACAATGATCCATAAAGTGTGTTGCTCACGATGATGATGAATGATAGGATTTCAGTACCATGCCAAGGAGAACTCGGATTCGCGTCACATGTTCTGCCGATTAAGCTTCAGTGGCCTTGTCATTTCTGTTCCCTTGGCTAGGATCGTAGCTAGGACAGCTATATTGTGTGCGAGTAACCCACTGTGGGTAAGGAAAACGGAAGAAAATGCTCGGTAACATATCAGGGCAGTATGGAGGACATGGAATAGTTCGACCCACTGACTTCGCTAGTACCTGCACCTTGTCCTTTCACTCACACACTCTTCACTCTGCTTAATGTTTGTTGGTTAAGTTTCGCACTTGCGATATCTCCACTGAAAACAGTTCATTCTGATACAAACTTCAAGGTTTCGGTTCGTGTAAAGTGCACAAATATCCTCACGGATTTCATATAGTGAACCGAAATAGAACGCACGCGAAATTTTTTATCATTTGTATAATGATTTAAGGTAATATCCAGACAGATATATTTGATTACATAGACATGACAATTAGGTACTATGTTCCACTGTATCGTAGAGAAATATTTTTTATTTATAAACTGTCATTATAATTAAAGGATGGTGAATCCTCCTACGTAGGCCTACGCCAAGTTGCCTCCACCCCCATATACATTACAGTAGTGTAATAAGTACAATTATAGCACAGTACTGGTTTGTGTACAGTCACCATATTTAGATAATTATTCACAAGTTCTGCTGTGTACCATCAATTAATTCTACTTACACACGCGCGCGGTCTCCCACGTAGCTCGGCCGACTCGTTCATTCTCACGTTCGCTGTCACACACTCAGAATCACGTAAACGTTCATCCACACTCCCATACATACATAGACATTCACAAGGTAAGAAAATGTACAGAAGGTTTCATTAAATATACAGTATCTTCATATTTTAAGAAAATTTTGAAATAGGACATTCTTTCTCCTGCGGTGTGATTCATTCCACAACCAAGTAGAACGAACAAAGTAGGCCCTTTGATGAGCTGTTGGTGTTGCGAGCGGAGGGAAATATCTATTTGTTTACAGAGAGTAGTTATTTATATGTACTGATTGATATTCAACGCGTGAGAAAGACTGTCCTCAAGCTCCCGATAGCATGAGCTTCTAGGCTAACCAACGGGAGATCAATTTGCGGGTGGATTGGTACTGGGTGCGGTGTTCTGTTATGTTTTATGTTGTTCTGTGCGGGATTAGAGAGTGTGCAAGGTACGGTACTTTGTTCTGGACGAGGTCTAAGTCACTTTGGCACATTTTTACATAAATATGTCTTATGGCTGGGGGTCATCCGAAAATGTGTGTAACGTGACGCGACTAAATATATGACGGAAATGTAACCATAGCAACCGTGAAGGCTGTGATGTAAGGTAAGGATGGACGGTCAGACAATGTTACCTAGCAACCGTGCAGGTTGTGATGTAAGGTAAGGATGGACGGTCAGACAATGTTACCTAGCAACCGTGCAGGCTGTGATGTAAGGTATGGATGGACGGTCAGACAATGTTACCTAGCAACCGTGCAGGTTGTGATGTAAGGTATGGATGGACGGTCAGACAATGTTACCTAGCAACCGTGCAGGTTGTGATGTAAGGTAAGGATGGACGGTGAGACAATGTTAACTAGCAACCGTGCAGGTTGTGATGTAAGGTAAGGATGGACGGTGAGACATTATTAACTAGCAACCATGCAGACTGTGTCCTATGGCAGGTTGTCAGATGAAATTAGCAGCAGTTGATGGATGGCCATGACCGGCAGACATATTTATGATCATTTGATTTTCGCAAAGGGAAAAGTAATTTATTTTTGCTTTAAGTAGTACAAAGATCTCTCACTGGTTATCAAGTAATATAGTTCTAATGACCTCTATTACATATCATGTGTGAGTTTTTGACTGTATCAGTATCTTCGAACTAAAAGTTTCTAGAAATTATTGTTCATTTATCATGATATTTTCTTATAATAAGTGTCTCAAGTATTCTAACGGCATTTTAATTTTACGTATTTATACACTGCATCCCATGTTAAAAGCCTCCGTGGCTCAGGCAGCAGCGCGCCGGCCCGTCACCGCTGAGTTCCGTGGTTCAAATCCCGGTCACTACATATGAGATTTGTGCTGGACAAAGCAGAGGTGGGACAGGTTTTACTCCGGGTACTCCGGTTTTCCCTGTCATCTTTCATTCCAGCAACAGTCTCCTGTATTATTTCATTTCATCTGTCAGTCTTTAAACATTGCCCCAGAGGACTGCGACAGGCTTCGACAGCCGGCACAATTCCTATCTTCGCCGCTAAATGGGGGCTCCATTCATTCCATTCCTGACCCGGTCGACTGACTGGGAACTGGCTGTGGATTTTTATTTTTAATCTCAAATTTAATTGTTCTTACTGTATGTATATAAACAATGGGCAAGATACCTGATGGTATTTGTTGGAGTGATTACTGTGTCCTCAACATTTTTCAGGTATGGGTGGGTTAAAGTTTACCATTGCATCTAGAGTTCCAAAACCAGGGATGTTACCTGAGATCCTTATTGAGTAGCCCATTTGTAAAACGTATTATATTCACGGGAAAATACCGTAAAATATCTCTTGTATCGTCAATGCTGAAAGTAACGTTGATAAACGTGTGCTCTGCGTGGTACAAGTTATTGCTATGCTAGGTGCAGATGTCTTCTTAGATTCCACACTGTGGGCAAATATTCAGCAAACTGGCCATCGGCTCATACGGCCTCGGGTTTCAATTCCCAGCCAGAACGGGGATTTTAACCAGGTTTGGTCAATTCCTCTGATTCAGCGCCGGATGTTTGTGTTTGGCTTACATGTCCCTCTTTCTAAATAGTACATCACACCTCTAAACACCACAGAAACGCGCAGTAGTGAACACATCCCTCCAAGTCTGACGTCAGGAAGGGCACCCGGCTGTAAAACAGGGCATAATAACATTAGTGCCGCCCCCAGATAACTTGGAGAAAGGCTAGGAGGGAGATATCCTTCGAGTGTACTCGGAATATATCAGTGGCGAATTTCCCATACATGCGATTGATGTGTTACATCCCTTGCATTTTCACCGAAAAATAATTATTCATTGTTCATATTTTAATAGAAGTTAATTATATAAAATTGAAACGCACAGTTATCGATACTCAGAGATGGATGAAACGAGCGTGGCTGGCTAGTGACTGCTACTAATTGCCAAACTACTCCAGAGATGGCAGTACGAGCATTGGTTGTTGATCTCTTTCGTAGGGTTGGAATGCGGAATGAACAGCGACATGCGTCAAGAGGGCGGTGTAAGCTGGAATGGCGTGTGGCCGGAATTTATTTGCTATTTCTTGAAATGCTGGAGTTCTTGCTTGTGAGTGGTTCTTTTCTTGTGCTATGAATGAGATATGACAAATGTGTGCTGTAGAAATATAAATGGTTCAGTTTCGTGTGCATGAAGTGTAAATATCAAACAAAGAAAATGAGGGAATGATGCGATTTTTAAATGACATCACACCGATCAGAGAGTAGTTCAACAGGCATGCAAGGTTCTTAAACACTACTAAAGGTTGGGCCCAACGCGAGACGAGCTGCTATTGGTTAACGAAATGACGTCACAGTAGGAGCAAAGCAGCCGAGTCCAGAGCGCGCAAATCAGTAGGAATCTCATAACACCAGCAAATATTACAGTCTCTCAGAACTAATTGCAGACCAGACATAAAGATTACTGCTTTTATACGAGTGAAAAAGAGTATAGCATAGTAAGTTTTCATTATTTCTATTACGAATAAGACATAAATGTAACGTGATGGTGCACTGACCAACGCTTGAAATTTATTAACAATTCCAAGTTCCTCTATTTAGTTTGAGGAAGGTTACGCGTTCTCAAATCTGTAAACATAAATATTTAGAGATATGAAATGTTTGTAATATTAAATCTTGACAGCAGAACTTTCGTAATGGAACTACCGTATGTTAACACACGATATACTGATTTACTCCCGCAGGTATCGAGTTTAAAGCTTAACACGTGTTATAAGAGTAGCAGAAGTAAGTTCATATTCGAAACCATGCATAGATATTCCTACTTTTTTAAAATTAAAGAATAAGAAAGAACAAGAAAAACAATTACAACACAGTGCAGATCAGATGTCATGAAGTAATTGCTTTTGAAGATGAAATCCACTGCCGTGCCTTTCGCCGATGAGCTGCCATGCCCGAATGTTCATTTGTCGCATGCATATAAATGTTCTCGTTCTAACATACATTTTTACTATTTCTTGTGGTACAGCGGGGATTTTACTGCTAATTATTTGACACACTTTGCGTATAATATAAGGCATGCGTCACAGTTCAGCGCCGGCCCCGTGGTGTAGGGGTAGCGTTCCTGCCTCTCGCCCGGGGGCACGGGGTTTGATTCGCGGCCAGGTCAGGGATTTTTCTCTCGACCTGAGGACTGGTTCGAGGTCCACTCAGCCTAATTGATTAGAATTGAGGAGCCCAGAATAACGGCCGAGAGGATGCGTCGTGCTGACCACACGACCCCTCATAATCTGCAGGCCTTCGGGCTGAGCAGCGGTCGCTGGGGAGGCCAAGGCCCTTTCAAGGGCGTTAAGTGCCGTGTTTTTTTTGTCACAGTTCAGCACCTCCGTAAGTGTCCGTGAAAATTAACTCAAATTCCCTTATTTGGTTTACCATTCTTCCGATGGAACGAGTAGACCTCCCCGAGATAACCTCTATTCATCCCACAAGGGCTGTACCAGAAGAAATGGAAAGCATTTCCCCAGTGGGACTTCCCATTGACCTGTCATATTTTCTTCCACGGAAGGCGATGTAGCCGGCGAGGTATCGAAATCCCTCTGCTGAACAATCAGGTGTCGCTGTAGATTGCGGTACGGTTTTCTGTCGCAATGATGCTATGAACACAGAAATTTCACTCCAGCTACTATTACACTAATCACGCAACTAACGAAAAAAATAAGTGTACCTCACTGCACGAAACACGGCAACTTAACAGATATTTCACAGAAACGAACTACGACACGACACACACACACACTACGCAAAATACAGTAGGACACTATATAAACCAACAGCAATATACGAAAAGAAATTACGTATAGATATTACGTGGAAATCCTTTCTTTATAAGACAGACAGCTATAAACAACACGTGCGGTTGTATCTACACAGTCACGGTGCTCCTGTGATGACGTCACGAGCAGGACGAGGGAAAACTAACATCTACTGCGCAACCAATCTGGGCCACCCGTGACAGGCATGGATGTAGGAGCGCCAGGGCCATCCGTTTATACCGCGCAATCCGAATTGAATTCTAACGATTGTGTGATCGAACGATTATTAAGAGGACCATTTACGGAGAAAAGCAGAAAGAAGGACAACCGCGTCCAACTCTGAATGTACACAACTTAAGTCATGTGTTCGTTATTTCAACAGAAACGTTTATGAAACAGACCATTGGATTAGTGGATGTGAGACTTTCAATCAACTTTTCAGTTGGCCGTTTTTTTTTTTTTTGTTGCTTTCTCTTGAAAAATGCGTTTGGAATGACGGTCTGTTTGCGTTGAACTCAGGAGTCGCCACTGGAATACATGATGCTGTACTACAAGGTGCAATATTTTTCATTAGACAATATAAGCCGTTGCAACTTAGTTCATACAAAGCAATGCTATGCATGCATTTGTTTGTGGTGACTATTGTGCTAAATTTAACGAAACATTCAGACAAAATAACTGATATAACATTCCTTATAGACATGATACTGTATAGGCTTTTGGGTTTATGCCGTGTCAAGAAAATAAAGTGAAATTCCTTACGTTTCGCAGAGAACTGTGCTCTGCGTCATCAGAAGAAAATCACGACTGTCCACGAAAAAGGCTTTTTAAACAATGACTTTTTGACATTTAGATGTTATAATAGAAGTGGAAATGGTACCTTCATTCGTTACCAGATGACTCCCCGGACGTGGCACAGAGCTAGGGTTCGAAGCGGAAGCTGACCGAACCATCAGAATCAGTCTAAGAGGGTCATTAAAGCAGTTCCATAGCATTCTGGTAAAATAAATCATTCTTTTCAGTTTCAATCTTTACGCAGTTAAACAGTGTCTTGTCTCTCGTGCACCTGAAAAATGTCCAAACACTTTCCTAGTAATTTTATATTCTTCCTTTTGACGCATATTCGTGTACACTCCCAAATTTTTTCAAGAGTTTACGAACAGGAATCTCATAACTGAGGGTAGTGTACGCCTTCGAATTTCCTAACTTGCTGTTTGCGTTCTGCAAGTGATGTCAGCGTATATTCATTTAACTCATTAACTTGAATGTTGCCCACTTGGATATTCTTTTGCTGCATAAATTGGTTGTCAGTGGCCATTTGTCCTTCCTTCTATTGTCTAGAATTTATTCCAGCTTGTACTGAAATGATTTTCGATTTTTTTTTAACATATCAGTTAACCTCTGTGACTTGAAAAAGCTGTAATTTATATTATTATATAACAATCGATGAATTCAATACATTATTTTGCTTATTTTGTGTACATTATATCTAATAGTATTTTATTCTCACAGTTTATTTCTTGTTGCTGCGGTGGGGTACTTTATAATTATTGATCCCGAGAGGGACTCATGTTCTGTAGAAGATAGTTATCCAGTCTGCGTATTTGATTGTAAAATTTTCCGGCTACTTAGTACTTCAAGATGCGTTGAGAACAGTTTAAAATCAGCCTAAGGAAGAAACATTGGCAGTTATTGGGTTAATTTAGTAGAAAGTTCTTCTTCATGGTGCCCAGAACGTACTTACTTAATATTTTTAAGGTCACAAAGTGCGGAACAGTTTGAAAGAGAGTGAGGGAGCATTGTGACACACTAAGCCAATCATGACTTAACAATGTGGTGTTTAATGCTGTTGATGAATAAAGAATTGAGCAAAACCGAGTTACCGATGTTTATACATCACGTGTAACGTGAGTCACGATACTTAATAAGAGGCGATAATTAATATAAACTTTATCTAACACGAAAGCAATTACAACGACTACATGAGGACCTAATCTCGGAAAGATCTCCAGCGGTGTGAGTGGCTAGAGGAACCCAGTGCGCGGCCATGTATCATTCTCTGACAAATATGAGGTAAAGAATGTCTGATTACCACTACAAATAAACTTTGAGTTTATCTGTTTATCCTCATATAGAGACCATTATCTTGAAAAAACACTGTAGTAATTTTTCTTCTCGCGGATTATGATTTCATCTTATTATTGGAGTATAGGCTACATTTCAGCTTTTCACCCGGTACTGGAGGAGCGCCGTGAACAAACAATCGAAGGGATTTTAAAAAGAAGAAGAATGTACATTGATAATGACAAGAGGTTTTATAATAAGGTGATTCAAGGAATAAGAGACATAGAAAGACAAACAAGAAGGCTAGAAGGTGAACACTTCTGTAAAGTAAGTAAAAACGAATCGAAGTGTTAACAAAACAGGGAAATGAGAGAGATGATTTCTTGGTTAATGGGAGTATATAAAAAGAAAAAGCATACAGATGAGGAGAAGTTATTAGACTAGTTGTCACTTTGCATGTGGTAGATAGTGGGTTCGAAACCCCACTGTCGGCAGGCACGCAGGCCTTAAGATGCTTTTCCGTTGATTATTATTTTTATCCCAGGCAAATACTGAGGCTACGATCGATTCCTTTCCACTCCTAGCCCTTTCTTATCCCGTAATTATCATAAGACTTATCTGTGTCGGTGCGATGTAAAGCAAATATATATTAGAACGAACACAAATACCTAGTTCCCGAGCCAGAGGAAGACTTAAGAGTAAGGAGACGAAGAGCTCGACTAAGCGAAATGTTCCGAGCTGTAAGAGGAGAGACGGCGTGGAGTAGAAGATCAAGCTTAAGTGAAGATTTTAAAGGTAGGAAAGGTAGGAAAGACCTTAACATGAAGATAAAGTTGAAATTCAAGGTGACAAATTGGGGTATGCTTATTTATATACTTGAAGAGATCTACGTGTTCCATCTGACATTCAATTCTCAGGTTCTTACCTACTTTAGTCTTGGAAATGCTAATTATTTGTCATACACGCTCCACCTGTTTTCAACTCCCAAAATATGAGATTACAGTTTTTCAACACAGTCGTTAAAATTCTGGACCCGGCCGGTAACCAAACCCATAACCAATACCCTGGCCATTCAGTTAAGGAGCTGGAAGCAGTGAGCTAACAGTAAATTTGCAAACGTTATAAGAGTGCAAAGGGTTAAAGGATATATTACAAGGCAGGTTGCTACAGTGAAAACATTGAACTGTTGGCTAGATCCATCCATCCAATCAATCAATCAATCAATCAATCAATCAATCAATCAATCAATCAATCAATCAATCAATCAATCAATCAATCAATCAATCAATCAATCAATCAATCAATCAATCAGTACTGATCTGCACTTAGGGCAGTCGCCCAGGTGGCAGATTCCCTATCTGTTGATTTCCTAGCCTTGTCTTAAATGATTGCAAATAAATTGGAAATTTATTGAACATCTCCCTTGGTAACTTATTCCAATCCCCAACTAACCCTTCCTATAAACGAATGTTTGCCCCAATTTGTCCTCTTGAATTCCAGCTTTATCTTCATATTGTGATCTTTCCTACTTATAAGTACATCACTCAAACATGTCATTCCACGCCATCTCTCCACTGACAGCTCGGAACATACCACTTAGACGAGCAGCTCGTCTCCTTTTTTCCCAGGTCTTCCCAGCCCAAACTTTGCAACATTTTTGTAACGCTACTCTTTTGTCGGGAATAATCCAGAACAAATCGAGCTGCTTTTCTTTGGATTTTTGAATTTTTTCCAGTTCTTGAGCTGTTCGAAATGGCAGTCATGTTGTCAGAAGAGCAATACTGTTATCTTAATATGGAATAATTAATAGGTTCAACCAATTCAAAATCAATGACATTTAACTAAGTACATAAGGAACAACGTCATCACTTATGCTTAAAATAATAATCTATATAAATAAGATTGTAACGACCATGTGTCTGTACATTAACTGCTTTGTCGAAATTTTTGTACAGTTATCCGTTTCAGGTGTAATAATGACCATATGATATTTGATAGCTTTAGTTTCCTGAAAGTCCTCATTTTAACCCCCCCCCCCCGCGCCCAAAGCAAGATTGCGGTACAATCTGCCAGAAGAGCTACAATATTCAAATTTGGTTGGCAAAACTACATATGTCTTAGCCTGTAACCGAACCAAAGCTTCTAAGATCTTTAAACATTTCAGTTTTTATCCCCCAAAAATATCGAAATATTGACGAAAATTTAATGTCGGTGCAGACGTTCTTTTCGAGGTATTCCGTGGCTAAACGGTAAATCGTATCACAAAACGGATGGCCCAATCTCCATTCAATTTGGAGTGACCTACAACTTTGGTCCTAAGACGTTTTGTCGTATCTCTATTCCTTATACATTAGATTTGTCTCTATTTCTCGATTGTGCGTACATTTTGCTCTTTGTACACGTATAATTCATAGTATGAATATCTTATACGAAAGATAGAATCATCTAATTCTACACGAACATTGGCCCACCCAGTATCCATATGTGAGCCAAATTCTATGTTTGTAGCTACCACATAAGTATCCAAAAGTAATGCACTGTGAGAAAACCTTACCCAAATTTCACCTCATTCAAAGTTCCATAAATAGATGAGATGGAAGAAAATATCATAAGAGCAGCCATTTAGACCGCTAAATGAGGCGTATTAAGGTAAAAACCCCTTTGTCGATATTACGTATCGTTTAGCTGCTGTTAATCTGTAAATGAAGGTTTGCAATATTGTAAACATGCATATACTTCGTATGTCGATCTATTTATATTCGTTGAAGTCGATTTGTAGGGATGTAGAAAGGGCGTGTCTGCTATTATAATTAACATTTAACAAATCGATAGTGACTCTCAGCAGGACGGCGTCTGCTATTGTAATCATTACTCTTTACATCGACTTTGACTGCCAGTAGGAATGGGATCCTTCTCCAACCCCAGTGTAACTGGCATTAGTAAAGAGGGCCTACTGGCAGAAGGCGAGGGAGCATGCAATTTTGTTCGAAACTCCCCTAACTGATTGTGTTCGGAGTAGGCAAAATTACTCGCCATTATAAAAAAAATTACCCATCTAAAATGTGACTGCTATTATAATGGAAACTCACCAACTAGATGTGACTGACATTAAGAAAAGGGTCTGTCATTATAATGATAACAGCACAACTCAATTTTGACTGGCAGTAGGGAAGGTGCCAGCCATTGCAATAGAACTCCTCAACTGTAATCTGTCAGGAAGTAGGAAAGGGAGCCTGTCATTATAACGAACACTCCCCAAATCGATTGTGACCGCGCAGTAGCTAATGGGGCGTGCCATTATAATGAAAACTTCCCTACTCGATTGTGAATTGCAATAAGCAAGTGAGCCTGCCGCTATCATCACAACTCCGCAACTCGTACTTAACATTGGAAACAACATATGGGACCCCCCCCCTGCTGTTTCTGGATAACGCTAAGAGACATGTAATTTAAAATAATCTTATTCATTGCGTGTACAGTAATTTACTTCGATATCCGTATACAATGTAGAATACTGTAGCGAAACACGGGCACTTTTGCTAGTAATAATAATAATAATAATAATAATAATAATAATAATAATAATAATAATAATATGACCACAGTCACCGGGTCTTCTCCTACAACTTTTCTCACACCTGATTGGGTAGCGGATGTGACTGCACTGAGCATCGTACGTGGATTGCCCTGTTTTACGGTCGGATGCCCTTCCTGACGCCAACCCCATTTGGGGGGATGGAATCACTATTGCGTGTTTCTGTGGTGGCTGGTAGTGTGGTGTGTTGTCTGATTATAATAATAAAGGCGTATGGCTTTTAGTCCCGGGAGTGTCCGAGGACAAGTTCGGCTCGCCAGATACAGATCTTTTGATTTGACACCCGTAGGTGACCTGCGCTTGTTGATGAGGATAAAATGATGATGAAGACGACACATACACCCAGCCCCCGTGCCAGAGAAATTAACCAATATTATGGTTAAAATTCCCGACCCTGCCGGGAATCGATTCCGGGAGCCCTGTGACCAAAGGCCAGCACGCTAACCATTTAGCCATGGAGCCGGATTTGTCTGAATATGAAGAGGAGAGTGTTGGGACAAACGCAAATGTCCAGTCCCCCAACGAGAAGAATTAGTCAGATGCAATGAAATCCCGACACAGCCGGGAATCGAGCCCGGTACTTTCTGAAACGAAGACCTCAACGCTGACCATTCAGCCAAAGAGTCGGAATATGGCCTCAGCAACCGTGTGTAGACATTTTAATTCGTAGACGACTAGAATATTTCAATGAATGAGAAAATCACAGCGGCGAGTAATATAACAAAGATTATGCAATAAAACGACTTAACTGGATGAAATGAACTTTGAGGATTACTATCACACTGATTTTGAAACACATTTTAAGTTATTCAAAGATTTGACACCGCGGTCAGACATAACCTGGAACTCCCAACACATAACTTATGTATGGCACATGAATGGATGTGACTTTGTAATGACGAACCAAGAAATATTGCCTTATTTTTGGAATGAAATAATCTATATATGTGTAGGCTATAAATTGTTTTCTTATTCTCAATCCACCAACTTCAGTAACAATTCCTTCTCTTGGAATGTCATACCAGGCTTCTGTCTTCGTTTCTGATCAGCAGCGGACATAATTTATGAAACATTATCTGCAAACACCGAATGTAATTATTAAAAACTGGTTTATGGAGCCATTTATTTTCCGTGCGTTAGTATGAAATATTTAGTGCTTAAATTCAGATTAAAACGAAAAAATAGTTTTGGTAAACCACGATAATAAATTCTGTGGTGAATACAGAAGTGAGCGCTAGTCGGGTTTTGAAAATCTAATATAACAGGTAAAATAACTGGCGGTTAGTATGATTAGCTGCCACTCCCGGAGACCCGGGTTCGATTCCCGGCTCTGCCACCAAATTTGAAAAGTGGTATGAGGGCTGGAACGGTGTCCACTCAGCCTCGGGAGGTCAACTGAGTAGAGGTGAGTTCGATTCCCACCTCAGCCATCCTGGAAGTGGTTTTCCGTTCTTTTCCACTTCTCCTCCAGGCAAATGCCGGGATGGTACCTAACGTAAGGCCACGGCCGCTTCCTTTCCTCTTCGTTGTCTATCCCTTCCAATTTTCCCATCCCCCACCAAAGACCCTGTTCAGCATAGCAGGTGAGCCGCATGGGCGAGTTACTGGTCATTCTCCCCAGTTGTATCCCCCGACCCATAGTCTGAAGCTCCAGGACTCTGCCCTTGAAGTGGTAGAGGTGGGATCCCTCGCTGAGTCCGAGGGAAAAACCGACCCTGCAGGGTGAGCAGATTAAGAAGGAGGAGAAGGAGGAGAAGAAGAAGAAGAAAATAACTGGCGTTCGTGAATACGGGCCTGAAAGGTGAGCAGATTGATGTACAGTCCCTGCCATGTAAGGGTATAACCTTACTCTTTCTTCCCTGTTAATACTGAAGGTAGTGATCTTCTAACTGTTGGGTTCGCTAACCATACAGTTGAGGGAGCCGCCTTGCCATACGACGTCTTACAGTTACTGTTCATCTTGCATTTTGGCACACCGAGCTCGATGGCTGTAGTCGCTTAATTGCGGCCAGTATCCGGTATTCGGGAGATAGTGGCTTGGAACCCCACTGTCGGCAGGCAAATGCTGGGGCTATACTTTAATTAAGGCCACGGCCGCTTCCTTCCCACTCCTAGCCGTTTCCTGTCCCATCGTCGCCATAAGACCTATCTTTGTCGGTGCGACGTAAAGCAAGTTTCATTTTGGCACTATGTAGTCATGACTTGCGAGATAGTACGTACTGCCACCGTCGTATTGCAAAACTCACTGGTGTTACATTTGCGGGTAAAAGTAAAGCATAATTTATTTCTCTCTAGGATTGTAAATCTGTTTGGTAAGTAGAAATGTGGCATGTTCGAATAAGGCATTTAATAACGAACGCAGCTTTTAATGGCTTTTCAATTCAATTCGTATATATAGATTTCAATTAGCATGTATAAGAAGCAAGAAGAATCCACAAGAATCCTCCGAAAAGGAAAGCAACGTTACCTCCTCTGTAAAGATCAATGCAGTTAAAATGGAAAGAAATTTCATTATCAGCCCAACCAAACTTAACCTTATCTTCCCACGACTTTGGTACGGTTCGCAGACTTAGCCTTTGTGTATGCTTATTGACTTACGGAATATATAAATGTAACATATATCAACTTCTGTATATTATTACAGCGTGGTTTCCCTTCAGTCCGACAGGTAATTGCAAATTTCAAGAAGGGAGCTGAAATATTTACACAAGACAAGTTCCAAGGAGTACGGTTATAATAATACCCATATCAAAATAAAGGCAGAAATATATAACATTAAAACTGAGCGAGGATGAGAGAGTGCGTACTTCCTTAATTTCTCATTGATCTTGAAAACAGGCGTAATTATGAACATCTTGATTGATGATTTACTCGGGTAAGGTATCCTCCTTTATTCATACTTACGCTGAGGTTAGTTTGTTGACGGTCATGACTCATTATTTCAATTTGTAACTAATCATGTTGGCATCAGTGATGAGCCATGAAGAAAAGGTGGCGATATTTGCTTTTTAGCGTGTAGCTTTATGTGCGGAGTGTTTCAGTGTTGGAACAAATTGCTTCTTAGATATGAACCTTAAAACACTCAGGTGTCACATTCAGATGTCCTGGATAACTCTGACTCTAGGCTACATAGTCCAAGAGGACTTACTTCATTAACAAGACGTCCTTTCCCCTGGACTGTCTTCAAACTCGAGACGTGCCATTGTCATACGATGTCGTTGAGGGTTTACAGTGACTTAGCAAATGTCATGAGATAGTCACCTAATAGCGTGTGGGGCCTCCTCTGGCCCTGCGAACTGTTGTGAGACGCCGTGGAAGTGAGTCGACAAGTCCCTGGTAGTCCTCTGGACGCAGCTGACACCAAATCGTTTGCAGAGCGGCCGCCAATGCTGGTCTGTTCGTGGGTTCAGGACCCATGGCACGGTGCCTGCGTTCCAGGACATCCCAGATATGCTCGATAGGGTTCATATTGGGTCTCCTTGATGGCCATGACAGTCGTTGGACCTCCGCTGCATGTTCCTGGAACCATTCTCGGGCGACGTGGGAGCAATGTGGCGGCGCGTTATCATCTTGAAACACCGCAGAACCGTCTGGCCACTGGGAGATTGTCTCCGAGCAGCTCAACATACCGCGTACCATTCAAAGTCTCTTCCAGAACAACTAGCGGCCCATTCCATACCAGATAAATGCACCCCAGACCATAACAGAGACACCAGCGCCCTGGACCACACCTTCGAGGCAGGCAGGATCCATCGTTTCATGTGATCTGCGCCATACACGGTACCTCCCACCGGCATGGTGCACTTAAAATCGTGATTCGTCCGACCATATCACGTTACGCCATTGTTCCAGTGTCCGTCGCTGGTGACTGGCGACAAATGCGCGTCGTTGTGCCCGATGACGTGCGGCGCCGGCTCCCATGCCCCATAGAACCCATGTTCCTACGGATTGTCCACTGGGAGACATGTCTAGCACGGCCTGTGTTGAATTGAGCCGTGGTTTGTTGCACTGTTGCCCGTCCGTCACTATTGACAATCCCTCTAAGGTGTCGCCGGTCACGGTCATCGAGGGTGGCTGGACGGCCGGTCGTTCGTCTGTTGTAGACGGTGACACCCGCATTCAGCCATTCATGATACACCCTGGACACGGTTGATCGTGTGAAGCCGAATTCCCGGACCACTTCCGAAATCGCACTTCCCATCCGTTGGGCACCGACCACCATACCCCGTTCGAACGGTGTCAACTCACGACGACGTTCCATGTTACACTGTCACATGCACAGCCACAGCTCACAAGGTCTCCTATACAACTGCCGCTGGCACAGGGGGCGTGTAGTGCGCAGACAACACACCTGCACATCAGTGCCCCGCTATCCCATGACATTTGCTCAGTCAGTGTATTTTATCGTTGTGTTTCCTTTCTTCAATTCCGTTACCCTGGGAATTCTTTGCAAGAATGTTGAGACGGCGAAGCATATTTCATATTAATATCTTTTCAGGTTTTAGCAAATCAGCATTTCTTGTTTCCTCACTTGTTCCGATATTAAATTACCACAATATGAAAATAATGATCTTCCCACAAACATGCTCTACGTTATTAACTAATCATTTGATCTTTATAATAAAGACATTTATCAACATGCAATATGCTCTCGGGAATCTAATTACCAATTCAGACACATTGGTTCCTTGAGTATGGACAAGATGCCTCCATCCTAACACACTTGACGTGCGTATTAATCATATGCAAATCTCCTTTACGAGTGGAGAACATGAAATTCGCGGCACGTTTAGCAAGTGGCTACAACGACAGCTTGTTTGTGGACGATTATATGAGGGCAAGGTGCCCATTCAACTTATACATTGTCAGCGTTATTATTATTGACTGCGACAGTTTTCTCTCTTCTGACATGCAACAACAGTAAATCTGTCATTTACATCCTAAATTACTGTTAATTATAGCCGGCACCTTGAAACGCATCGCGCGTTCAAACATTTGCCTTGCCGAATAAACAATAACAGTATTTCATATCTTAATACGCTAACGTGCGTTCTATTGTAATGAGATGCCTCTGTCGTATAAGAAAAATATTTGAATGAATACGTGGGGGTATGCACACTGCTGTACTCTAACCTAAACAATATTATTTTATACCTTCGCATGCTGCTATTTATTGGTGAATGAAGAACTTCGCCTTTTTCAATGTTTCTGTTGACACAGACCAGAGTAAAACGTAGCTTGACAAGGTGAGGTTTCTTTTTACGAAACCTATTTTATTTACTTCGTGAAAAAACACAGTGTTTTACTCTGATGTACCGTGGCACTTCCTTTGTTGATGTTACGTTCCACTAACTATTTCTGTGGTTTCCGCAAAGGTTGAGGGCCCGGACGTTTGTCCTGCAGGAGTTCCTGTACGTGCCAGTAAATCTACCAACACGTGGAAGACGTATTGGAGTGCCTTCAAATGGCACCAGACTAAGCCGGGATCGAACGGACCAAAAGTTCTATTATTATTATTATTATTATTATTATTATTATTATTATTATTATTATTATTATTATTATTATTATTATTATTGTTTTCGAATGGGTCTACTATGGACCACGTTAAGCATCATTCATTTACGGTTCTTCCTCTTTCGATCGGCCCAGTACTTCTTCATCCTTTCGGAGTGGGCTTCTTTACGTTCTCATGACCAGTTGTTGCCGGTCCGTTTTTTGCTACTTTGATCTTGGAATCCCTTAATTTTGTTGATGATTTTTCTGTATTATTATTATTATTATTATTATTATTATTATTATTATTATTATTATTATTATTATTGATACTACTTTAATTATTATATTTTGCACGTCAATTTTTTGGTACATATTTCACAGAAGCAAACTGCGCTTTTCGGATAGCGTAACTGTGAGCTTGAATTCGGAAGATGGGGGTTTGAATCCTAACGTTTGCAGCACTGAAAGTGATTTTCCATGGTATTTTATTTGCATATCAGGTAAATGCTGGGGCTGTACCTTAATTAAGGGCACGGCCAATTTCTTTGCACTCCTAGCCCTTTCCTGATCCATTCTCGTCATAAGACCTATCTGTGTGTCGGTGCGACATCAAGCAAATTATTTTAAATTATTAAAAACTGAAGTAGCCTCCGTGGCTCAGACGGCAGCGCGTCGGCCTCTCACCGCTCGATACCGTGGTTCAAATCCCGGTCACTCCATGTGAGATTTGTGCTGGACAAAGCGGAGGTGGGACAGGTTTTTCTCCGGGTACTCCGGTTTTCCCTGTCATCTTTCATTCCAGCAATACTCTCCATTATCATTTCATAGCATTTATCAGTCATTAATATCACCTTGGGAGTGGCGACCCCATCGTACTAATAGCCTATATCTGCTTCATTCATTACATCCGTTACCCGGTCAATGACTGGAAAACAGGTTGTAGGTTTTCATTCATTCATTCATTAGAAACTGAGTCTAACCGTCGTTGGTCCCTCTACTTCTCCTACCCTCCCTAACCGATCCCATAGGTTTTCCGTACGCCTCACATGACCACACATGGTTCGTGGTGTGAGTTACTGCAGTCACGTCGTAGCTCGTGAACTACGGACAACGGCTGAGTGGACTAGTACGTGGTCCTGAGAGTTGGTGCAGGGTAGGAGAGGTCATCTCGGGCGTATTCTGGGTCATGGCCCTCGCTGTGTTCAGGTGGCTAGGACTATACAATCCACCGGTGGTCCCTCCATGGAGGGTAGAGGAGAGATTCTCACTGGGACTATGTGCTTCACACAACTTAGAATATTTCAAGTAATAATATATTATTATTATTATTATTATTATTATTATTATTATTATTATTATTATCATCATCATCATCATATGAGCCCAACTACCGAATTGCTGAACGTCACAGATTTCACGGGATCCGTTGTTTGAACATCGCTACTCCGTTCTCCTGTCCTTGTTTGTCCAAGCCTTGTCCCGTTTCTCTACGGCTTCAGGTATGAAGTGAATTGAATCTGTCGTGGCGGGTTTTTATGACCGAATGCCCGTCCTGACGTAGACCTCATCAGATAAGTTAATGAGATGAAAGGAATGAGGTGATGTATCATAGTAGGAAGAGAGAGGTTCAAAGCCGGTGCTGGCACATAGTCTGCTCCTGTTGAATAGCACCAAGGGGTCTGCTCAAGACTTAACGTCTCCGTCCGACGGACGAATCACCATCAACAGTGTCATATGCGCCCACTCCATATGAACACTGTGGAGAGGTTTGTAATTTAATCCAGGCTTTTGACACGCAATCTAGTGATTAGAAATTGTACACAACCACCTCCCTTACCCTGCCGGCCAACATTCTGATGGTGAAAATTTCTCGAGCATCGGGACTCGAACCGGCTAACCACGGTGTCAGACCGTTTAGACTTCAACGCCTTAACGACCATAGTCACCAGGCGGGCTCTACTCCTTTCTCCTGTAAAAAACGTGAAAGAGGAAAAGGTAGAAACAAGCAGAAAACTTACAAGGATTTTTTCTGAAATGGTTATTTATTGTTATGATGGAAGCAAAAAGAAAAGGAAGAAAACCTCGAAACATTTTTTATTACCTCTCGAATTTGTACCTTCTGTTATATTTTGAAGTTTACAATCTGTCATATCCGTGTCTGTGATATAGTGGTTAGTGTGATTAGCTGCCACCCCCGGAGGCCCGGGTTCGATTCCCGGCTCTGCCACGAAATTTGAAAAGTTGTACAAGGGCTGGACCGGGGTCCACTCAGCCTCGTGAGGTCAACTGAGTAGAGGTGGGTTCGATTTCCACCTCAGCCATCCTGGAAGTGGCTTTCCGTGGTTTTCCACTTCTCCAGGCAAATGTCGGGATGGTACCTAACTTAAGGCCACGACTACTTCCTTCCCCCTTCCTTGTCTATCCTTTCTAATCTTCCCATCCCCCCCGTAAGGCCCCTGTTCAGAATAGCAGGTGACCCCGCCTGGGCGAGGTACTGGTTCACCTCCCCAGTTGTATCCCCCGACCCAAATTCTGAAGCTCCAGGACACTGCCCTTGAAGCGGTAGAGGTGGGATCCCTCGCTGAGTCCGAGGGAAAAACCGATCCTGGAGGGTAAAAAGTAGATGAAGAAGACAAACTGTCATGCTCACATCAAGCTTAGCCCATTTTGGTATCACCGATTCACATGTTGCCATCACCTAAAATATTTAAAGTGTATACAGGTCTCTTACTGAAAGGGGCTCTTGTGACCAAAGGCCAGCTAACCACTTAGCCATGGAACCGGACACGGCAACGAAGGTGGACGAAGTACTAAAAATCAAAATCAAATTGAAGTGGAAGCAGCACCTTTTGGAGAGACATTCCTTAAACAGAGGTTTATGTAGGTGTTTAGTTAATACTCAGAGATTTGCAGACTGAATGCTGAAAGTCAATAAATTTGGTTTACTTCGCACTGACACAGATAGGTCTTATGGCGACGAAGCGATAGGTAAGATCTGGGAGTGAGAAGGAAGCGGCAGTCGCCTTAATTCAGTACAGCCTCCGAATTTGCCTGGTGTATAAATGGGAAACTACCCCAAAACATCTTCAGGTCTGACGACAGTGGGGTTCGAACCTACTATATCCCGAATGCAAGCTCACAGCCGCGCTTGGTACCGAAACCAATGACAGTCTACCTACAGTATAATGAAGTTGTAAGTATATGCGTGTTTGAGTCATCAGTCCATAGACTGGTTTGATGCAGGTTTCCGTACCACCCTATTCTGTGCTAACCTTTCCATTTCTACGTAACTACGCATCCTACATCTACTCTAATCTGCTTCTCATATTCATACCTTTATCTACCCTTACCGTTCTTACCGCCTACAGTTCCCTCAAAAAAGCAAGTGAAGAAATCCTGGGTGTCTTAATGTGTCCTATCATTTTATCTTTTCTCTTGGTCAAATTTAGCCAAATCAATCTCCTTTCACCAATTCGATTCAATATCTCTTCATTCGTGATTCGATCTATTCACCTCACCTTCAGCATTCTTCTGTAACACCGCTTTTCAAAAGCTTCTATGCTCTTTCTTTCTGAGCTAGTTATCGTCCATATTTCACTTCCATACAATGCCAGCCTCCAGACGAAAGTTTTCAAAAACGTTTTTCTAATCCTTATATCACTTTTCGAAGTGAGCAAATTTCTTTTCTTAAGAAAGGCCTTCTTTGCTTGCGCCAGTCTGCACTTTATTTACGTCTGCCATCTTTAGTTATTGTACTACCCAAGTAATAATACTCATCTACTTCTTTTTCTTGCTAGGGGCTTTACGTCGCACCGACAAAGATAGGTCTTATGGCGACGATGGGGTAGGAAAGGCCTAGGAGTTGGAAGGAAGCGGCCGTGGCCTTAATTAAGGTACAGCCTCAGCATTTGCCTGGTGTGAAAATGAGAAACCACGGAAAACCATCTTCAGGGCTGCCGGTAGTGGTATTCGAACCTACTATCTCCCGGATGCAAACTTCCTCTAAGACCTTTACATCGCACTGCAATGCATGTGGACGAAATACTAAAAATAAAAATAAATGAAGTGGAAACAGCACTGACACAGCACTAATCTAATATTCCCTGCATCACCTGGCTTCGTTCGACTACACTCCAATACTTTTGTTTTGGACTTGTTTATTTTCATCTTGTACTCCTTACCCAAGACTATGTCCATACTATTCAGTAATTTCTCGTCCGGCTCCATGGCTAAATTGTTAGAGTGCTCGCTTTCGGTCACGGGGGTCCCGGATTCGATTCTCGGCAGGGTCGGGAATTTTACCCATAATTGGTTTATTCCCCTGGCCACGGGGACTGGGTGTATGTGCCGTCTTCGTCATCATTTCATCCTCATCACGACGTGTAGGCCACCTACGGGCGTCAAATCGAAAGACATGCACCAGGCCTGCACGCCATAATTAATAGCAATTTCTCCAGATCTTCTGCAATCCTCTCCTTTGATTGTGATTCCTTTCCCAAATTCCTCTTTGATTTCCTTTACTGCCTGTTCTATATAAACATTGAAAAGGAGGGTGGACAAACTGCAACCTAGCCTCACACCTTTCAAGATTGCTGCCTCTTTTTCAAAGCCCTGGACACTTATCACTGCAGACTGATTTTTATAGAGATTGTAGATAATTCTTCGTTCTCGGTACCTGATCCCGATCACCTTCAGAATCTCAAATAGTTTGGTCCAATCGATATTATCAAATGCCTTTTCAAGATCTACGAATGTCATGTACGTGGGCTTGTCCTTCTTAATTCGATCCTCTAAGATCAGACGTAAAGTCAGGATTGCTTCACGTGTTCCAGCATTTCTCCTGAAGCCAAATTGATCATCTCCCAACTCAGTTTCAATTCATCTTTCCTTTCTTCTGTAAATAATACGTGTTCAAATTCTGCAGGCGTGAGATACTAAATTAATGGTGGCTTAGTTTTCACACTTATCAGCACGGGCTTTCTTGGAAATAGGTATAATAACATTCTGCCGAAAATCGGAAGGCACTTCTTCTGTCTCATACATCTTGCACACTAAATGGAATAGCCTCGCCAAGCTGGTTTCTCTTAAGGCAGTCAGTAATTAAGAGGGAATGTCATCAATTCCAGGTGCCTTATTCCTATTTAAATTTTTCAAAGCTCTGTCAAATTCTGAACTCAAAATTTGGTTTCCCATTGCATTGAAATCAGCAGCCTCTTCTTGTTCCCAAACCATATGATCTACGTCTTTAACTTGATACAACTGTTGAATATGTTCCTGCCATCTCTCTGCCTTGTCTTTTCCTAGGAGTGGTTTTCCATCTGAGCTCTTAATATCCATACACCTAGCTTATGTCATTACTAACGTCCCTTCGGTTGCTACAGATTTGTCGTCTTTGTCTTTAAATTTACCTTCACATCCCTCAAACACAAGATTAAAAGATTCCTTTGAAGCCCTCCTCAGGTATCCATTTTCTTCCATCCTCCCAACCCATGAACTTCCTTCTTGCTAACTCTGTAACCGACCCTTCTCAGTTATCGTTGCCATTGTTGTTACATTGCTATTAATTTATTGTTGATATTTAGCCAAATATTCTTGTTTTTACCGATTGTTACCTTATTGTACGTATCTAAATTTGTTATACTATTAGTGTATAAAGGCACTCCATAGGCTGTATCTAATAATTAGACCTGGGATTTCAGACTCTAAAAAATTTAGTTTTAGGCGCCTAAAATAGGCTTTTAAAACAAGTAAATAGGCTTTTAAAAGAGAAAATAGGCACTTAAAATATGTTTTAAAACTGTGTGGATAGGCAGGAAATAGAGATTACATTTTACAATATACACTTAAACTGTAACGTGATACTTTTTTACTTTAACAAACGTGGTATCCCTATTCTTAACCAAAATAACTGCAAAATTAAGACAGAATAAAAAATACTTTTATCAAAAACAATATAAAAAGTCATGTGTCAAAAAAAGTTATGGATTATATGATATACCATTATCAGTACTGATCTAAAACCTTAATACTAAAATCACTGTACACAATTACAGCACTGTAGGCATCCAATAACGGCGTAAACGCGAATGGAGTATGTGTTTATTATTTGTGAGGAACATTCCTACAGTACTTTCATTCGTAGTTTGCTTTACAGTATATAACAATAATCTTCTCCAAATTTTCCACAGTCAGGCTGTGTCGTTTATCTGTTAAAATCATTTAGAAAGCAGAAAAAGAGCGCTCCACACTCACAGATATTAGAGGGGCATAGGAAAATTTACCTACATTTTTCAATTCAATTTCACTTGGTAAGTCTACCTTTTCCCTATCCATTACCTGATGTACCCTTTTCAGCACTGAATAACCTGAGTTCTTCTGCAGTACACTAGACCACTTGTCTCTTATTTTGTCCCCTACCTTGCCCCTAGCACTTTGTATGTTATTCTCAGCTTCCTCAATTACAGAAAATTGCTGTTTGAGACTGTTTCCTTTTTCCTCCATTTTTATAATGGTGACTGGAAGAAATGAAAAATTTGCCAGAATATACGCAATGTCTCTCGGAACACTGGAACAGTCATTTAACAGCTCTTTGACAGACGACGCACATGCAGGGTTGTCCGTTAAAGGCAAATTGTCTATCACAGTCTTGATTTCCTCAAGATGTTCTGCATAATACAGGGCAGCTTCCATCCAGGAACCCCAACGGGTGATGATTGGCTGTGGTGGAAGGGGAATAGAGGGGAGTTTCTCTCGAAAGATGGCTATTCATGATGGAGCCTTACAGAACACTTTATTCATTGTTGAAATGAGAGTATTTACTGCAGGAAACTCGGCCCTAACTGTTTCTGCGAGTCTATGCAAGGCATGGGCCATGCAAGTAACATGAATTAAAGAAGGATAGAAAGGTTTGAGGAGAGGTGCAGTGGCAATCATGTAGGAAGCAGCATCGGAGACAAGGAGAAGGACTTTAGAATCATCAACACTCCCGGGATACAACAATTGCAACCCCTTGTTGATGAAGTATGCGATGCTTTGACTATTGACTTTCTCAAGCTGTTTAGAGCAAAGAAGGTGAGCGGTAGATGCCCGATTGGGTTCCAGTTTTCCTACTATAAGGTTAGCAATGTACCTGCCCACAAAATTGGTGGTTTCGTCCACACACAACCATATGCAAGACTCCCCAATATCCTCCCTGATTGACAAAATGACCTCATTGTAACAAATATCTAAGTAGTTCTTCTTTAATGTAGATGCTGATGGGATGTGCTGCTTGGTGTATTTCTCTAAAAAATCTCTGAAAACCGGATTATGCACAGCATTCCAGAGGATATTTGCTGTAACTAGGGCTCTACACATATCAGCATAGAAACCATTATGGGTTGTAGGAGATATAGTTTGTGTGAGCAGAGTCTGTCTAATGTTACTTTTCATGGCTGCTTTCGCTTTGTGACTGGCAGTATCTGCATGCTGCTGAAGGTGGCATTTTTTCTCATGTGAAATCTAAAACACAATAAAGTGATGTCAATTAGAGACTAAGATGAGGAATAGAAAAGGTGAGCTATTGAATAAAATTTGTAATTTTGAACTATTTAAATTAAGCCATTATTACTCTAAAGTTAATTAAGAACAAGAACACTACAGTCCCCGAAGGGCCTTGGCTTTCAATAACGGTTGCTGCCCAGCTCATGGCCTGCAGATATTGGGTGGCGTGTGGTCAGCATGATACATCCCTCAGCCGTATTGCCTTGCCTCCGTGACCCCTGCTCACTGTAGCTTCTCAATTGTCCTCACGATGCTTGGTCAACACCGTTCCAGACCTCATAGATTTCTAAATTACTGCCGGTACTAGAAATCGAGCCCAGGTCGTCTGGACTAGGTCTCTACAATTAATTAGAGGAGCCAATATAAAAACCTTAGTTTTAGATTAATATGAAATTTAAGATATATGCACATACCTGTTTATTGCAGTACTGGCAGAAAATAATCTTGCCATCAAAAGTCATCCCTGGAAATTGTACAAGCCATTGTTGTACAAGCGCACTCTTAGATGATTTCGTTTTAGGCATGATGAACTATATTCACTTAAACAAATGTTCTTTCACTGGCGACTTGACACAGAATGTCCCTTCTTACTACCTGCTCCCTGTTCTTCCTAGACAATCCCCCCCTCCCCTCTCACCCCGTCACTCGACACAGTACGTCTTTACTACCTGCTCGTTGTTCTTCTGAGCTAATCCTCCACCTCCACCCTTCACTCAGCATTCCTTTGGTGACAGTTGTCTGGGAAGAGCACATTTCTGTGAAAAACCAACCCTCTGCTGTTCTGCTCATTCCAGGGATGTCCATTGTGTGATTGTAAAAATTACAGAAGTTGGATTTTATTTTAAATGTAGAAAATAGGCATTTTTAGGCACTAAAATAGTAAAATAGGCTCTAAAGGTCCAAATAGGCATTTTAGGGCACTATAAAACTCTGTTGATGTAAGGTATTTATCATGAAACGTCAACATATTTTAAAAAAATCATGTTATTTCGTAAGGAACGAAGTAGGCATTTGCCTTAAAATCCCAGGTCTACTAATAATCTATATACAGTATATATAAATGTCATTGTATGTTTGTATGTATTACATCTCCTCCTAAACCACTGGAGCGATTTACACTAAACTTGGTACACTTACGACTTAGTATCAGGAGACAAATCGCGTAGGGGTAAGACACCCCATGTACCCTTAGGGGCGGGGGGCGAGAGGGTCACATACGAAAATATATGAAAATAGTGTCGAATCCATCGTTTTCGGATTCGCTGGGATGAATAGTGATACTCCGGAATTTTTCAAAGTCCAAATTCAGCCCCCTTTTGGGTGGGGGCGACGGGGGGGGAGAGATACATCAAAGTAATAGGAAATAGTGTCGAATCCATCCTTTTCGGGGTCGCTGAAATGAATAGTGACACTCCGGATTTCTTTTGACAAACCGCGTGTGGGTAAGACACCCCATTTACCCACAGGGACGGGGGGCGAGAGGGCGAGGGGGGTCACATATAAAAATATACGAAAATAGTGTCAAATACATCGTTTTCGGATTCGCTGAGATGAATAGTGGTATTCCGGAATTTTTCTAAGTCCAAATTCAGCCCCCCTTTTGGGTGTGGGGCGAGGAGGGAGTGATATATCAAAGTAATAGGAAACAGTGTCGAATCCATCCTTTTCGGGGTCGCTGAAATGAATAGCGACACTCCGGATTTCTTTTGACAAACCGTGGTGGTATGTCATCCCATGTACCCATAGGGGCGGGGGGGGGGGGAGGGCGTGACATATAAAATATTCGAAAATAGTGTCGAATCCATACTTTTTACGGTCACAGAGATGAATAGTGACATTCTGGAATTTTTTAAAGTCGAAATTCTGCCCCCTTTGGGTGGGGGGGGGGGAGGGCGAGGGGTGAGTGATAAATCAAAATAACCGAAAATGGGGTCGAATCCATCCTTTACGGGGTCGCTGAGATGAATATTGACACTCCGGATTTCTTTTGACAAACCGCGTGGGGGTAAGACACCACCACGTACCCATTGAGGCGGGGGGGGGGTGGGAGGGGGTGACATATAAAATATTTGAAAAAGTGTCGAATCCATACTTTTCGTGGTCGCTGAGATGAGTAGTGACACCCTGGAAGATTTTAAAGTCCAAGTTCAGTACCCTTTGGGGTGGGGGCGAGGGGGGAGTGATATAAGAAAATTATCGAAAATAGTGTCGAATCCATACTTTTCGGGGTCGCCAAGATTAACAGTGTCACTGCGGAATTTTTAAAGTACATGTTGTACCCTTTGGGGTGGGGGCGAGGGTGGAGTGATATATCAAAATGACCGAAAATAGCGTCGAATCCACCCTTTTCGGGGTCGCTGAGGTGAATGGTTACACTCCGGATTTGTTTTGACAAACCACTTGGGGGAAGGACGCCCCATGTACCCAATGGGGAGCGAGAACGAGGGGGTGATAAATAAAATGTTCGAAAATAGTGTCGAATCCATACTTTTCGTGGTCGCTGAGATGAATAGTGACAATCTGAATATTTTTCAAGTTCATGTTCAACCCCCTTTGGGGTGGAGGCGGGGGCAGTGTTATATAAAATTAATCGAAAATAGTGTCGAATACATAGTTTTCGGGGTCGCCAAGGTGAATATTGGCACTCCGGAATTTTTTAAAGTCCAAGTTCAGCCCCTCTGGGGTGGGGGAAGAGGGGGGAGTGATATATCCAAATGACCGAAAATAGTTACGAATCCATACTTTTCGTGGTTGTTGAGATGAATAGTGAGACTCCGGAAATTTTTAATGTCCAATTTTAGCCTCCACCGGGGGGGGGGGGGGGACGATGGGGGAATGATATATAAAAATAATCGAAAATTGTGTCGAATCCATACATTTCTATTTTTTTTTGTTGCTAATTTGCTTTACGTGGTATCGACACAGATATGTCTTACGGCGACGATGGAATAGGAAAGGCCTAGGAATTGGAAGGAAGCGGCCGTGGCCTTAATTAAGGTACAGCCATACTTTTCGAGGTCGCTGAGATGAATAATCACACTCTGGTTGTCGTTGTTCAGCCCCTATGGGCATGGGTATTAGAAGGGGTGGAAAGGAAAATGTTCAAAATGACCAAAAATACGGATGTATTTTTCATCCACCATAGCCCTCATATAAAATTGGTACACGTATGACTTGCTATCTGAAATAAATACTGTTGGGGTAAAACACCTCTAGCACACCTACGGGAAATGGTGAAATATAAAAATAAACGATTTTTTACTGATATTAATGTCGAATACGTTCTTTACGAGGTCACGGAGTTGATCTGTGACACTCTGGATGGTTAAGTCATACTTCAGCTGCAATCACTTGAGAGGGGGTGAAAATGAATGTAAATATAACGGATATTATGGATGTGCTGTATGTGGGTATGTTCCAGAATTGCTCTCAACGAAACTTGGTACACATATGACTTACCATCTTAGAAAAAATACTATGGAGATGAAGAATCACAGCCTCCGCTGGGGGTGGGAATGAGAGGGGCTGACGTGCAAAAATGATGGAAAATAACCGATATTAAGGTCGACAGCCATTGTTTATGTGTCTCTTGTACGAACTGTGACGCTCTTGATACCGTTTAAGTCCACGTTCAATCTCCATTGAGACTGGAGCTGAGAAGGGCTTAAAAATATTTAGTATAAAATGACCAAGATTAGTGTTGAATACACTGCTATTGGGGTCACTAGGCTGATTGTGACAGTCTCAATGACTGCCGAAATCGTGTACATCATTATGTACGGTGCGACTGGTAAATACATATAATTATTACTTTTTTTGGAAAGAATCAAATTCTTCCCACTCAATTCTACCTTTCACAAGGACAAAGTTTTACTTTTTTTTTGTGTGTGGAAAGAATCAAATACTTCCCACTCAATTCTACCTTTCACAAGGACAAAGTTTTGCTTTACGTGGTACCGACACAAATATGTCTTACGGCGACGATGGGATAGGAAAAGCCTAGGAATTGGAAGGAAGTGGCCGTGGCCTTAATTAAGGTACAGCCATACTTTTAGAGGTCGCTGAGATGAATAATCACACTCCGGTTGTCGTTGAAATCAGATACATTTAAATAAATCTAAACCTACATAATAGGTCGTAAAATCAATATCTCAAAAATAAATCATTAAGCATCCACTTCACACTTAACTAACTGGTAATACAAATACTAAAGGTAAACATTCAAAAGCTACCCGGACAACGCCGGGTACTATAGCTAGTTAAATAAATAAAAATATTTAAGAAAATAAATTTGCTCATTTCAAACATTGATATAGGAATTAGAAAGATGATTCTGAACACTTTCCTGTCGAGCGTAGCATTGCACGGAAGTGAAGTATGCCCAGAAAGAAAGAGAATAGAAGGTTTTGAAATGTCGTTACAGAAGAATGCTGAAGCTGGGATGTAAGTAATAATAATAACAACGTAAACGTTTCCACCTTTTCAATACTACAATATATTCACAAAATTATAAATTACACGGTACTAGTTTCGACCCATCTAGGGGTCATCATCTGCCGTATTGCTCCAATACCCATCTAGGGGTCATCATCAGCCGTATTGCTCCAATACTGCTGATGATGACCCCTAGATGGGTCGAAACTAGTACCGTGTAATTTATAATTTTGTGAATATATTGTAGTATTGAAAAGGTGGAAACGTTTACGTTGTTATTATTATTACTTATATATTATTTTCAATACGGACCAAAAACATGAAATTCATAACCATTAATGAAGCTGGGATGGGTAGACCGAATCACGAATGGAGAATGGAATTGGTGAGAGGAGATTGGTTTCGCTAAATTTGACGAGAAGAAGAGTTAGAATGATACAACAGATCAGGACTGGTTCAGTTGGCAGTTGAGGAAAGTGTAGGCGGTAGAACATAACCACCATATTAGAGCAGATGTGTCCGACTCGTTGGCTGAATGGTCAACGTACTGGCCTTCAGTTCAGAGGGTTCCGGGTTCGATTCCCGGCCGGGTTGATTCCAGTGGCCCGGGGGCTGGGTGTTTGTGCTGTCCCCAACATCCCTGCAACTCACACACCACTCATAACAGTATCTTCCATCACAATGACACGCAGTTACCTACACATGGCAGATGCCGCCCACCCTCATCGGAAGGTCTGCCTTACAAGGGCTACACTCGGCTAGAAATAGCCACACGAAATTATTATATATAGAGCAGATGTAGGATGTAGTATTTACGTCGAAATGAAAATGTTGGAGGGCTGCATCAAACCAGTCTATGGACTGATGAATGAAACCACAACAACAAGAACAATATTTTGGTGGATTTCGTAAAATAGAAGAAAATTGACCTAGATTAAGAACTAGTTGAATATGGCTCTAAAACCTCTTCTTTAAGGTAGAAGTGAACGATTTCTAAGAAATTCTTAAACGTAACCAAAAACACAAACCAGAATAAAAACGTGGCAAATAACAGCTATTTTCTCCTTCCTCACACAAGTGTCGTGGGAATCTTGTTAACAAAGCTTTCATTGACATCTCTAAGTTTTTACTGTGGACCAGAAAGAACAGTGCTGTAGACAGCGATAGCTCTGTTTGCATAACAGTGGGCACCCATCAGTCAGTGGTGGGAGGAAAACCGAACTTTCTCCCGTGACTCACCTGGTAAGGATCGTGAAGGCAGTTCACAATGTGTGTGAGGAATTTGCATGTCTGTACAGCTAATTACGTTACTCAGCAACATTACAGCTGGCGATGACTTCTAGTCGTTAATTATAATGATTGTGATGATGATGATGATGATGATGATAATTATAAATGGACTCTATTCCGATAGACTTATCTAAGGCTCTTGATAGGATAGATCATGCGAGACTACTACCTAACAAAAAAACAGGATAATTGTACTACGTACGGTAACCCCTGAACTCTGAAAAAAAAATGTATTAAACACGCTAAATTGAAGACCACTACCGGGGGAAAGATGCACCGTCTAAAAAAGTCCGTTATTTCGAACCAGTCATACTTAACATGAATGAAAGCAGCACCGATTCATCGGAATATAGTGATTTTTCTGGCGAAGAAAATTGACAATTAAATATTGAAAGTAATAATGTAAATAAGCCTTGTAAAAATTGTGCAGTGTGATACATCTAAATTAGGAGGCCAAACATTTTTAAAATTGCAATTGAAGATCCAATGCTGTTATGAGAAAAGGTGACTTTATAAGAGGAAATAAAAATAAAGGTTGAAAGTAAACGAAAAACTATGTTCGTTGCGCGCGTGATTACTACTGATGGCGCCACCACGTTATCGCACGGTCCGGCGGACCTAAAACCTCCCTTCAATATCACTCTTCATAATTCAGTAGCACACTATGTGGTTGGAAGTTGTAGTTGCTGATAGCCACGACTGAGTGCTTCCAAACAAGCCCAAGCCTCTTGTTGTATGTTCATCTTGGGCTGAGAAAGAGTTGCTTTAGAACAATGAGAAGAACCTTGTAGCTTGAGTATTACTGTACATATACAAACGATACAAACATTTCAATATGTGAGCGCTTCCGAGAGAGGAAGCCAAAAAACCCGGACAATATTTACTACAACCGCAAATAAAAAACAATTTTGGAACTTCCAAAACGATGTGTCCTTTACACCCTAATGCAGAATTAAACAAGAACAATATTGGTATAACTCACATTGCAATAGGCTTATCGGTTCGGCCTAAACTTGAGGGTCCATAATAAAAATCCGACAGTAGTTAGAGGAGAGAAGAGTGACTGAAAGGGTGGCTAGAACCCAGAGAATGAGAGTATCTGATCATTAAGATGAGAAATCCTCAAGGCAGTATTATTGAACTTTTATGTTTTATATGTGTAAAAAAAGATACGAGTAATGAACTGCAATCAAAGGTAAAGCTTTTTGGGGATGATGTTGTACTGTTTAAGTTACACGATGTTGAGCGACTGCAAGAAGACTTCGACAATGTTGTGAGGTGGGTAGCAGACAACGAGATAAGAGGTAGTGGTGGTGATTATTGTTTGAAGAGGAAGTACAACTACGCAACCATCCTCTACATATATGGAAGGGACCCGATATTTCGCAAAATGAAGGTATCGACCAAAGAAGGACAAGAGCCCAGAAGGGCGTGAAAATGAAAAATTTCCTAGGCCTGGGAGACCTAATACGTCGGGGTCGGAAGAGCAAGAGTTGATCAAGGTACGTCGGTTAGGATAGATGAAAGTGAGAAGTCTGTCACAAGTAAGTGGAAGAAATGCCAGGACTCGGCTAAGGCCCCCGTGGTCGCCAATCCACGCTCTCCAAGTTGGGAGCCCCTGGTGCCCCGTGTTAGTCACCTCTTACGACAGGCAGGGGATACCATGAGTGTTTCATAAAGAGGGAAGGTTTCATTACTGCATTGAGCGGTGAATGTTCCTCATGGGGATCATTGTGATGATGCTTGATGATGATGATGATGTGATGGTTGTTGTCTAAAGGGGCCAAACATATAACGTCAGCGGCCCGGAGATCATTGTAAGTACCTAGTTGTTAGTATAAGGAAATCCTATAACCGGGATTGTAGATAAGGGTTTCACAGCTCCTCATATGGTTATGAGGGTATTTAAGGGTTGTAGTAAGGATGTAAAGACCGGGCGAGTTGGCCGTGCGCGTAGAGGCGCACGGCTGTGAGCTTGTATCCGGGAGATAGTAGGTTCGAATCCCACTATCGGCAGCCCTGAAAATGGTTTTCCGTGGTTTCCCATTTTCACACCAGGCAAATTCTGGGGCTGTACCTTAATTAAGGCCATGGTCGCTTACTTCCAACTCCTAAGCCTTTCCTATCCCATCGTCGCCATAAGACCTATTTGTGTCGGTGCGACGTAAAGCCCCTAGCAAAAAAAAAAAAAAGGATGTAAAGGGGAGGACATACACGTCTCTGGTAAGACTACAATTAGAGCATGTTCCCAACATATGGGACCCTCACAAGTATTATTGATTAGAGAAGTGAAAAAAGTCCAAAGAAAAACAGTACGATTTGCTCTGCGTGATTTCCGACGAAAGAGTGGCGTTACCGAAATGTTGCAAATTTTGGGAGAAAGGAGACGAGCTTCCAGTGAAGAGATGACGTGAAATGACATTAGTAGACGAATAAGCCTGAGGCGTGGTTTTCAAAGGTAGGAAAAGATAAAGTAGAGGAAATATTGGGGCAAATATTCGTCTATAGGAAGAGGAGCTAGGGACTGGAATAATTGACCAGTTCGATAAATTTCCACATTCTCTGAATTAATTAATTAAATACCACTGATAGGGAATCTGCCACCTAAGTGTCTAGCCTAAATGCAGATTAGTGGTGATTGACTGAATAATAATAATAATAATAATAATAATAATAATAATAATAATAATAATAATAATAATAATAATAATAATAATAATCCTCTACGATTTAGTGTATCGTCAGTATCTGAGATTTAATGGATGAAGAGAAGTTACCTGAGTACCCCATGTTGGCATTTTAAAGATATTTGGAGACATGTTCAGTGTTATTGTTGTTGTTAGGCCATCGCTCAATGCATTGGTTGGTTTCAGTTGCACATAACACCTTGTCCTGTCCCAACTCTTTGATTTCTGGTGACTATTCTAATACCTTTGTCACATTCACACCTTGGCTTTCTCACGACATCCTTTCCCATACGCTACCGTAAAAAAACTAACCGACAGGCAAAGTTTAAAACGGGTAATCGACATTCATGTAAAACACTGACGATCAACGGAAGGATTCAAGACAGCCTGCTCTACTAAGCGGTGTGTTCCGAGCAGAGATGTAGTGTGGAAATACATTAGTAGACGAAGGCAATTAGTAGGAAAAATCATAATATGATCATAAAGTTGTAGCTGAAGAGGAAAAATTGGTGCAAATATTCGTTTATGGAAAAACGAAGTAGGGATTGGAATAATTTACCATGGGAGATGCCCGATAAATTTCCAACTACTTCGAAATAATTTAAGAAGAGACTACGGAATTTCCCACCTGGGCGATGGCACTCAATACAGATCGGTGGTGAATGAGTTATAGAAGCTCAGATGAAAAAACTAAATGGAGGTAAGGCAATTGAACTGCTTCATATGAGAAGAAGAAATCTGAAATTGCAATGAATCCTTCTTGTATTAGATGAAGCTGCTAAACACATATTAAATGAATGTCAAATCTTAGCCAAGCTAAGAGCTAACACTTGGGAGTCACTTAATTTATTTAAGTGAACTCCCTTTTGTTCCTCTTGACATTCTCACAGCATTTATATATATTTTTAAAAATCGGACTTATACAGGAAGACCGAAATGGGGGAAGTGCAAGGTCAAGTAGCGACCTCACTCTTGCAATCCTAACCTGATTGGAAAAATCTTTATTGTCTCAAAATATGACCTATCAGTCTATCTCCTCTTCTGATCCAATCATCATACATACATACTGTACATAATAATTTCGTGTGGCTATTTCTAGCCGAGTGCAGATCTTCTAAGGCAGACTCTCCGATGAGGGTGGGCGGCATCTGCCATGTGCAGGTAACTGCGTGTTATTGTGGTGGAGGATAGTGTTATGTGTGGTGTGTGAGTTGCAGGGATTTTGGGGACAGTACCAACACCCAGCCCCCGAGCCATTGGAATCAACCAACGAAGGTTAAAATCCCCGACCCAACCGGGAATCAAACCCGCGACCCTCTGAACCGAAGGCCAGTACGCTGACCATTCAGCCAACGAGTCGGACACATACATACATCATAAGTCATCATTATAGACCGTTATGCCTTTCAGCGTTCAGTCTGCAAGCCTCAGTGAATTTACTAGACGTCGTCACAACTCCTCTATTTGCAGCTAGTGCTGTGGCCTCATTTAGTTCTATACCTCTTATCTTTAAATCGTTAGAAACTGAGTCTATCCATCGTCGTCTTGGTCTCCCTCTACTTCTCTTACCCTCCATAACATACAGGCAACCTACCCTCCTCCATTCGACTGACATAACCGCACCAGCTGGTTTATGCGTAAAGCTTCATCCATCGGGTTCGTTGCTAACTTAGCCTTTATCTCCTCATTCCCAGTACCCTGCTGCCATTGTTCCCACATGTTTCTACCAGCAATCATTCTCGCTACTTTCATGTCTGTCACTTCTAACTTATGAATAAGATATCCTGAGTCCACGCAGCTGTCGTTCCCGTAAAGCTAAATTGGTCTGAAAACAGACCGATGTAAAGATAGTTTCTTCCGAGAGCTGACTTCCTTCTTACAGATATTGTTCACCGCAACTGCGAGCTCACTGCATTAGATTGATTGCACCTTGATTCAATCTCACTTACGTTATTACCATCCTGGGAGAACACACAACCTAAATACTTGAAGTTATCTACCTGTTCCAGCTTTGTATCACCAGTCTGACGTTCGATACTGTCGAATTTCTTACCTACTGAGATCATTTAGTCTTCGAAAGGCTCATTTTCATACCATACTCATTGCACCTATTTTCAAGTTCGGCACTATCTGACATTATCTGTCATTATGTTAGACGAAAATATAATTTTAGATTTAAGTACCGGTACTATCGTTGTTGCATACTGAATTGATATTTGACAAAAGTTACAATGAATTGTTTTATTTGACAAACAAAGATAGGAGACGAATCTGGAAAATCGTAAACTACGTTATAGAACACTGCAATTTATGTCTGGAGCCTCCGAGGCTCAGGCGGCACCTTGCCGCCCTCTAATCGCCGCTGGGTTCCGTGGATCAAATCCCGGTCACTCATGTGAGATTTGTGCTGCACAAAGCGGAGGAGGGAGAGGTTTGTCTCCGGGTACTCCGGTTTTCCCTGTCATCTTTGATTCCAGCAACACTCTGCAGTATCATTTCATTTCATCTGTCTTTGATTAATCATTGTCCCAGAAGAGTGCGATAGACTTCGGCAGCCGGCAAAATGCCTATCCTCTCCGCTAGATGGAGGCTCATACATTCCATTCCTGACCCGGTCGAATGACTGGAAACATACTGTGGATTTTCATTTTTTCACGATTTATGTCTATTATATTTATATCTTATTAACGAATACACACGGAAGAGAAATTATCTTAATTTCGGGGAACAGTTTGATTTACGGACATAATCCGTGCATCAGTCGCCTTGGCGTTGACTGCTCGGGAGCCGCATGGGATGTGATAACTATTGACTAAGAGCCGAGTATGCAACAGTGCGCTCCCTGAACTGAAAGTCCCACTAGAGTGATCATTCATTTTCAAATCTAACAATTCCCCGTGATCACTTTCATTCTGACCGTCACGGATTGGGCGCTTACATCCATAATTTATAAGAGATATAACACCTTACGCTTTCATGGTCGGCGTCCTCGATGAATGCACAAGAAATGCGCGCTTGCTCCAATTGGATTTCTAAATACCGGAGTTTCACCGGGGACTGTGTCCAACATTTTCAAGAGCATGTTTTCTTGGAAGTTCGTAATGTACCGACCAGGATTATTCCAAAACAAGTTACGTGAGATCGTAATCTTTATTTGAATGGGGTACTGTGTTCGTTTAGTAATCGATAACATAGTTTTGAATGCAACTTTTCATCTTTTAAATTCTTGAATGTCCGCCTGTATGGTGTAGTAATTAGTCTGAGTAGCCGCCACGCTCCTGGAAGCTCAGGTTCGGTTCCCGGCTCTGCCACGAAATTTGAAAAATGGCACGAGGACTGAAACGGGGTCTGCTCAGCCTCAGAGGTCAACTGAGTAGAGCGGGCTTCGAGTTCACCTCACCCATCCTCGAAGTGGTTTTCCGTGCTTTCTCTAGGCAAATATCAGAACGGTGCTTAACTTAAGGCCACTGCCGCTTCTTGCTTGTCTCCCTTCCGATCTTCCCAACCCCACGAGGCCCCTGTGAGGCTGCCTGGGCGTGGTTCTGGTCCTCCCCCTCAGTTTAATCCCAAACCAAATATCTCACGCTGCTGGACACTGCCCTTGAGGTGGTAGACATGGAATCCCTCGCTGCTGAGTGCGAGGGAAAACTAACCCCGGAGGGTATACAGAGAAATAAAATACGTTCTTGGATGCATTCCATTGAGTTCTTGAATATATTCGACAAAGCATGACTTGTCTTGTTTTATTCACTATAAACTTTACTTTAATAAACATAACCTTCTGTCGAACTTCCTTGCGTATTTTACCTCAGTTTGTGTGGGACCACGTACAGGATATGTTGAGTAGCCTGTCCAATGCCGCGTGTGGGAGTGTTCAACTTCGTAACGAGGAAGATAAGAACGACTGTTGGAAGCAGCTTGTACCATTCACTCACGAGATTTGACGCTCAAACAATTCCTATGTTCGGAGTCACTGTCCTCTCGTACCTGTCAACAATTCTTTCACCGAGCGAGATGGCTACGCAGTTTGGATCACATTTGGGACGTACCTATTTCGAATCACATAGTCGAGGTGGTTTTCTCACTTTTACACCAGGCAAGTGCTGGGGCTGTCTTAAACATTTCTTAGCAGATAAAATAGAGGTCCCCATACTACGAAAGAAGTAACATTAAGCGATTTCCTCAATTCTGCAGAAAGTTGAAGAGCAAAAGGGCTCGAAAAGGTTTCAAATTGTGTCTTGGATAGCTCTATTAAACCGAAAAAACATCCGAAAATTGCTCTAGCCTAAGTGCAGTTCCAGAAAACTAAAATCGCTTGGTTCTTTACTCGTTTTCTTGTTTTAAATTCAAATCCTAGCCAAATTGACTTATTTCCGTAATGTATTCCTTGGTTCAATACCCTCAGGCGTTTTTTATTTATTGAAATATGTCCACAGCGAATAATCGAGGGTTAAGTGAAACTCGGCAATGACACACATTATGGATCGTAGTGGTGCTTAAGCCTCAAATGATGACGTGGGGTCGTATACGGCACCACTCAGAATTAACACCTCTACCACGTTGCTCGTTTTACTCCCTCAATTGTTGCTTTTGCTTGTACCTTACCCTCAGCCTCGTTCCTGTTTCCTCGTGCTGTCCGTCCTCGTTGTGTCCAGTTTTGAAATAATAGTCGTGATATTATTGATCCCACTTTATCGTATAATGTATTTTACGAATCTGATGCCTTGAAGTTCATATCTTCGTACAAATATTGAAGTTCACATGTTTCAATTCAGCTTCAGCTCTCGAGGAAATCAATTCACTGATGCCGATTTTCTAGACTTAATGAACAGTGTACTAAATTTTAATAAATCATGATTAAGATGTGAACAATACAAGAGATATGTGGATAACGACCTTGAGTTTGAATTTGAAAGTTCCAAAGTAGAAGCGGGCAAGCAATACTGCGTCGCTTGCAGGTGTCCAGTGTGGCAAAAATGCCATTCCGTCTCTTGTTGCGAGTGTCCAGATTGTGAAGTACGTTTACCTCTTGCGAAATGAAAGAAAATATCGAAAAATTGTTTATCTTTTTTGTATTTGTAGACTTTAATAGGGTTTGATATTGATTTCACCGAGACCGGTAGATGCAGTCGCTTAAGTGCGGCCAGTATCCAGTATTCGGGCAGCCCTGAAGATGGTTTTCTGTGGTTTCCCATTTTCACATCAGGCAAATGCTGGGGTTGTACACGGCCGCTCCCTTCCCACTCCTAGCTCTTTCCTGTCCTATCGTCGCTATAAACACCTATCAGTGTCGGTGCGACGTACAGCGATTTGTAAAAAAAAAGTGATTTCTCTGTAAACATTTTGGATCCCAGTCTCATTAAAGGGTTAAAATGAGTATCTTGTGAGATATTTATATTCCTTCCCGAGTTTGATGGAAGGGTCCATTAATTATTCGAAATTTGTTAACACATTCACTTCTTCTTCTTCTTTATCTGTTTACCCACCAGGGTCGGATTTTCCCTCGGACTCAGCGAGGGATTCCACCTCTACCGCCTCAAGGGCAGTGTTCTGGAGCTTCAGACTCTGGGTTGGGAATACAACTGCGGAGGATGACCAGAACCTCGCCCAGGTGGCCTCACCTGGTATGCTGAACAGGGGCTTTGCTGGGGGATGGGAAGATTGGAAGGGATATACAAGTAAGAGTGAAGGAAATGGCCGTGGCCTTAAGTTAGGTACCATCCGGGCATTTGCCTGGAGGAGATGTGGGAAACCGCGCAAAACCACTTCCAGGATAGCTCAGTTGGAAATCGAACCCACCTCTACTCAGTTGACTTTCCGAGGCAGAGTGGACCCAGTTCCAGCCCTCGTACCACTTTTCAAATTTCGTGGCAGAGGCGGGAATCGAACTCGGGCCACCGGGGGTGGCAGCTAATCACACTAACCACTACACCACAGAGGAAGAGTAACACATTCACATGGGCTATTTAAAATATATTCTGAGAGTGTCTCTGTGAATGTTGTCTGGCCTTTTCACATAGGTACATTATGTACATTTTTATGACTAGGCCTATTTTATATTGGTGTCAGTTTTGACCCCACTTTACCATTTACGTACATAAAATTACACCTGTTATTTGAGGGTTAAGTGAAACCATGCATTGACTCACATTAGTGCTCGTAGTGGTAGAAAGAGGCAAACTGCTGATCTAATCAACGGGATAACGATGATTAAGTCAACGACTGTAATATTCTAGGAATAAAGAATATATTCTCATACTTCATGATATTTACCTAAAGTTCGTAGCTCACATCCCTAAGATGTTTCAAGACTGAGTTGCTTGCCTGTGGTTTAATGTCGCACCAACACATGGAAGATTTTCGGCGACGCGAGGATGGGAAGGTACATCACTACTAAGGAAACCACGGAAAACCGTGTTTAGGGCTTCGAATCTACCATCTTCCGAATGCAAGCTCGCAGCTACTCGACCCTAACTGATCCTAGGACTTTCCTATCCTATCGTCGTCATAAGTCACATCTATGTCTGTAGGAGTCGTCACTGAAATTTGCAACTTCACTTATCGCAAACAAATTCAAAACACAACAGTATATAAGATATAACATCACACAAAATTTAGAGTTGATTGGTTAATTTCTTGGAATGTTATTAGGAAATTATATTTATCTTTTTATATGTAGCATGGAAAATGTTCCTTGGGCACAGTTTTTGTTATTTTTGGGCTGTAAGGTGGTGGTGGTTGTGGTGGTGGTGATTATTGTTTTAAGAAGAAGCACAACCAAGCAACCATCCTCTGTTAACACTAATCAGAGAGAAAAATGGAAGGGGTTCGGCCCTGCGAAAAATGAAGGTATCGACTAAAGAAAAGCAAGTGCTACGAAGGGCGTTAAAATGAAAGACTCCCTAGGATTCATAAACCTAACACCGTCGGGTTTGGGAAAGAACAAGAGTTGACCAAGGGTGGTCGGACAGGGTTGATGAAAGTGAGAAGCCTGGCAGAAGTAAGTGGAAGCAATGCCAGGACTCAGCAAAGTGCTCCGTGGTCACTAATCCATGCTCCCATGTTCAGACACCCTGCGACCCCGTTTAGTCGCCTCTGACGTCAGGCAGGGGATACTGTTACTGTTATTCTACCGCCTCCACCCACAGGGGATTTTGAGCTGTAACTTGGCAGACTTGTCAGAAATACTCGTATAGGCCTACCTAATAATATCTCTGGGTTTTTCAGCCAGGTAGAAACTATCGGAGGATATAAGTGTTTTAATTTTTTATTATTCAAACAGTAGGCGAAAATGTAGTTTGGTGCTACTTTAGGAGCAACAATATGAAGGTAATATTCAACTGGTAATACAATACACTTTCTTCTTCTACTTTCCCTACATCTGTGGCATCACACGTGCGAACTGTGTCTCACATGTGAATTTGGCCCGGTTTTACGACCGGATGCCCTTCCTGACACCAACCCTATATGGAGGGATATAATGACTATTCCGTGTTTCTGTGGTGGCTGGTAGTGTAGAGTGTTGTCTGAATATGAAGAGGAAAGTGTTGGGACAAGCACAAGCATTCAGCTCCCGGGCCGGAAGTATTAATGTGAGGCGATTAAAAACCCCGATTCAGCCGGGAGTCGGACCTGGAACCCTCTGAACCGAAGTCCTCAACGCTGACCATTCAGGCAATGAGTTGGACTGATAATAAAATGCACAACTAGTTTTAATTCCTGAACATACTGAAACATTTTCTGAAAATGTCAGGTGAATCTGGTATGAAGTGTGTCGCAAGGTGCATTTTATACAGGCAAAGAGCTGTAAATATTTCAACCTACAAAAATGCGATTGAAATTTTTGCTTTAAAACTGCTCTGGACTGTTAGTTACTTCCTCAGGCTTAATCACAGCGTAGGCCTACTACAGTGTAAATACATTGCAGCGGAAGTATTGAAATGTTAGTCCGATACAAGTCTGAAGCTACTGTAGTGTTGTCTGAGAGCGTGAGACAGAGGAGCTGTACACTCACCGAACCGCTACCCTTTAAATGCGACATTTAGAGCCTTAAAGTGGTCTTAGGGAAAAACTGATAACGGGATTTGAAAGATAAATAATTGCTGGATTTTTAAAGTTAAAATTTGAAAATTCAATTTTTTGGTAAAAATTGCAACATTTGAGTCATGACTCCCTTGAACAAGTAGAACACACTTCCTGATAGAAAAACTGAGCGGTTCCCTGAACGGATTAACTTGGTATTGAACCATTTAGTTCATGTTCAAATAGTATGGATTTTAGCCTTAGGTATTGGAATTGCATGAGACCACCAGGAAAGCCATTGTATAGCAGTTTATTATATAAGAGAGTACAGATTGAGCATTTCTCGTGGGAACATAGCAGCAGTATCATTATGAAAATTCCAGAGACTCATAAAAGGAATTTATTACCCAAGCGAAGCTCCTTTATTAATAGTGTTGGACGCGCACCACTTTATGAATCTCGTGGGCTGATTGTGCTTTGGAGGGAAGAAGAAATTAAGTTAATATCTCCGGCTACAGAAGAGATGTACTGGATTAGATAGGAGAATTGCAACCTGCATAATTTCCTGTAACTTTTGATATGCGGCACGGCTATAATTATAAGTGCATACGTTAAGTGAGATACTTGTCACTCTTTGTGCGGGAGAAGCTTCCAGTCGCGGGCGCGGGTAATACAGACCTCCCATATTGAAGCGTGGTAACGCCATCACAAGCCTGATTATAAATACACGACCGCCGAGCGCGTCACATTCATTCATTGACGGTACGGCTGCTAGAACGAGGTCATTACGCTGCGAGTCGGCATACAGAAGAGCATCTTTATCTTCGAGCTGCATACGCCTAGTAATATTGAATCTGGGGAAAAGTAAGTAATCAACATGGATAATTAAGCTGAATTATTGAAATCACATGCGCTGATCTGCTATCATGAGAGGATGTGCTGCTAATAATTTGACTGTTTGACTAGTAGCTTCATATTACTTGAGGTCCGCATTGTAAGAAACGAACTACACGTATTAGTGTAGGCTCAGGTTATCGATTGTGTCAGAAAGTTCGGTCAGTGCGAAAGTCTAACATGAAACTGTTATCATGTCTTGTGAAGGGAACATTTATGTATCAGGTCGATACTCTGAAAGTGACTTGGTCAAACGACCGCATGAGGTATGGTGGTACTGGAAACAGGCATCGAATACAGACTGTGTGTAATATAAATTTCTTTCAGTTTTCCCTACATCAACCCAGTACGAGATTCTGCCCATTATGTTGGTGGGGCGGTAACTGGAGCAGAAGCAGACAAGGAGTCTTCACGGCATCAGGAGTCGACCCAGGAACATGATGCGCATCTACTCAACACGACACCGAAGGGGAAATCATCCAATCACCAGAGAAGCTGCTGGAAATGCTGTCGCCAGCCAGAATGTCTCCTGTCATCAGTCTATATATACCACCAGCATCGAAGCCTGTCATGATGCAGTAATCCCATCTGTCCAATGAGGGGCCGTTCCGATATGTTCACCGATTCAGGTCAGAGCTTTTCAATTTGTAAGAAGCATGCAATGTTAAACTCCACAGGTTAGGAATAAGGTTGGCCGTCAGCCAACATGTAAATTATGTTAGGGTAGATCGTTGTGTACATTATAGCTATGCCCAGGACTCGAACTCAGGTAGTTTAATTGTAGGTTGCATGTCGTTCATTCTTTGTTATTGGGGTAACTTTTGCATACGGTGGTATTTTTATGATCGAGTACTTGTTGTCTATATTTCTCATGTCGGACCATCATGGTCATAACTGCGGTATTAGGCAGACAGATATTGTTGATAGAGTTGTGTCATGTACGTAACTTTGGAGCCTTATGTAATTCATTTGAAATCGTGACTTATCCCTTAAAAACTTACTCAGGCTAACGTGTCAAGAGGTGCGTGTCATCATGTTTGAGATATATGAAAAAAAAGCAAAGTCACCTCCGTACAGGCCATGAAGGCCCTTGGAGGAGTGGAAGGTAAAGGCTTCCACCATTGTGAACGTTTGAGATATATGAGCATTATGTAATTAGCTGACTGTGCAATTTGATGGAGAAAAGGCCTTAGCACATATTAACAATGAGTTATATGAGTAAGAAACGCCTTGTTATGGTCAAGTAATGATAGCGCAGTGGATTGTGCCCTAGTACAGTAATACATAAGCCCATTGGAGGCAGCAGCGAGATTATGGTGTATTGATAATGAGATAGACACGATGGCGTGTAGCCTATGCATAATAATGAGAGCGCTACGTGGGCCAGTTTCCGAGAGGGCGGTGAAAGTAAAATACTCCCTGCAGCAGGTTTACCAGTGGTCAGCTGGAAGCTATTTTTAGAGAATAAAGTATGGCCGGCTCCTGTCACGTGCCGAGAGGGAGTGAGGGAAGGAAGGTGTGTGACGTCACGACACAGGAATGCGGCAGTAAAAGCAGAATACTGTCTGTCAAGTGTTTTTAGGGAGACAACGACCTTATTGTTACGGTACTAGTAGAGATTGCATTTCCATTTGTATTTGTCATTTTGTGCGACTAACCCTTTATTTGTTGGTTGCCGGGCTGAGTGGCTCAGACGGTTAAGGCGCTGGCCTTCTAACCCCAACTTGGCAGGTTCGATCCTGGCTCAGTCTGGTGGTATTTGAAGGTGCTCAAATACGACAGCCTCGTGTCAGTAGATTTACTGGCACGTAAAAGAACTCCTGCAGGACTAAATTCCGGCACCTCGGCGTCTCCGAAGACCATAAAAGTAGTTAGTGGGACGTAAAGCAAATAACATTATTATTATTATGATTATTATTTATTTGTTGGTCATAGGACGCCACAGTTGAGTTCTTGTTATTTTGATATTTACGTTAGGTGCCTGGCTGTTACCTGGGCCAGAGATCGATGCTCTGCCAGAGCTCTGTATAGTGTATGTTTATATTAGTCAGATAGGAGGTTCTGAGTACTGTGGCATAGAATAGAGAGGGGTAGGAGGATGCGGTTAGACTAGTATTTGTACAGATATCCGTTTAAATACTCAATTACTTACCCTATTGTTACATGCTTGTTACAGCAAGGAAGTCACGTGAAGGTGTTTTCTCGGCCGCTATGTTGAACTGGTTATCGACGGCTCCATAGTTTATTAATCCCATGTATCTTTGGGCAGCTTTTATATTTGTATTTCATCTATGTTGATTTCATTGTAAAAAACCCTTATTGTAAAACTTTGAATGCAGCTAAATTTTTCAGTTATTTTTGTTTGAACTACTCTTACCTTGCACTTTTTCGTATCCTCTTTACTTATATATCACCTGGCCCTTGTTTACACCCATATCTCCTGATTCATGTTCTCCAGAGCTGCTGAGTGTGGATACGCATCGCAAGGTAAGCTATGTGCCAGGTATTGCCACTCTGAGTGATGTATTGTACACTATGATGCACTTGGTTCGAACTCGGCATTTGCCTGACGGGAACCATGTCATTATAGGGCACATAATTTAATGGCGCCGACACGTGCGGCCCGATATTGCCGTAAAAGAGGGTCACACAACCATTGTGTTTGATTACGCCGATGTTGTCCGTAAATAGGGTTATAGATCATAACTTATGTCGGTAAAAAGCAGGGCCTGATATATCTGTAAATGGTGGTTATGCAAGATTTGATTTCAGGCATACGTTATGATCAGCTGCATCCAATCATGTACAGGAATACCAAGATTGGTCTTTGATCTGTACGGTTAGCTTCGCGATATATTATGTGTATCCAGTAGAGATTTGATAGGGTCACATGACTTCCAGTTTGCAGAGGTATTTGATGAGTTACATGTCCTTTAGGTCTCATAGTTAGGATATGGAGATAGTAGTTGGTGTTGCCTAGCGATTATGTGCTGATTTCCTGATTACTGTGGAGTGTAGGATAGTATTTTTATGTGGTGAGTGGTTGTTTGACCTATAGGGTGTTTTGTTTAACATGTATATTGTCCAATAGTTTTATTTATTGCATGTTGGAGTTGGTGTCTCTATGCTTTATGTCATTTGTTGGATAATTATGTGCTTGTGTTGTATATGTTTTGTATAATATGGTTGTGCTGACGGTAATCTTGAGATGGAGAGATGTAAGGTTGCATTGATGTAGCCTACTTATGCTTTGGAAGCCCTAAATTTTCGCAGTTAGGAGCATTTATGGCTAAATTATAGCTGAATGAAATTTATAGAAATTGATCGGTGACATGCGGAACGGCTCTTCGCCGGTCCTCATGACTAGTGAGTGCAGTATGTCGGTCGACATGGGAGAGGTGCTGAGGCACTTAAGTGAACAATTGAGGGAGCAATTTTAGGAACAGGCGGCTATGAATAGTGAGCAATTTAAGGAACAGTTAGCTCAGAATAATGAGCGTTTGAATGTACAGTTTAGCGAGCAATTTAAGGAACAATTAAGGGAACAGTTAGCTCAGAACAGTGAACGTTTGAATGAGCAATTTAGTGAAAAATTGAAAGAACAGGAGGCTAGGAACTCTGAACAGTTGTAGGAACTCAAAAAACACTTAACTGAGTAATTCACGGAGAAATTTGCGGAGTGCGAGCACAAAGTAACAAGTACAGTGACCGAACAATTAATCAACACAGCAACACGTGTGTCGAACCAGATAACTGAGCTAAGATAACACACTAGCGTTCGTTTGGAGCAATTGGCCTCAGAAAATGAAGCGACTAGGGAAACCATAGCTGAATTAGATGCTAAAATAGAGAATGTGCATCTATGATGTGTTGCCATAACCGAGGAGTTGCGAAGACAGTTCGAGGAATCGGACAGGACGGCAGATAAACAGATTCGTGAAGTAAAGAGCAGTATCGATGGAATCGAACAGCGGATGGAAGAGAGGGACGCGGAGGCGAATACGGAATTAAAAACGGTCAAGGAAAATCTAATTGCAGTAGTAGTCAGGATGGATCACACGCAGGAAGAGGTAGAGAGGATAGAGAAGAAATTAGAACATCAGATAGAGGTCAGGACACAAGAAGTAGTCAAAAAGTGGGAGAAAACCACGGAAAAGAATAAGACAAAGATCGCGGGATTGGAACTAGAACTCCAACAGACCAGGAAGGAGGTTAGAGCCGAAGTACTGGGTTTGGAAAATCGCAGGGAGCAGACGCAGAAAGCAACAGAAAAGCGAATGCGAGGATTGGAGCATGAGATAGAGGAGATTCGTGATAAGCTGGAACAATTAGAATTTTCGATGAAAGTGGGGTAAAGAAAAGGAAAATGAGCCTCACGCACAATCCAGTGGAAAATCGATACGATCGCGACAGCTGGAATGAGAGCCAAGAAAGTGTACATGGGCTGTTAGGCGAGTCATTTAGCTCCAATCCACGAGTAGGAAATACAACCCTATTTAGCAATTACAATGCGATCCCGGTTTATGGATGGATGAGAACACCGGAAGATAGGCCGAAGAAATTTGAGGCTAATGGGGAGGTCACCCCAAGGTCATTTCTAAAGGAATTGGAGACCTACATGGATGAATGCCAAATTCCACAGGAGAGGAGGTTACGTACCGCAGAGAAATTTCTCGGAGGATCAGCAGGAGCTTGGTTTAGAGCTTTTAGACAGATATTTCAGACCTATGATGATTTCAAATGTGCATTTTTAAATAAGTTTTGGAACCAAGGACATAAACTAGCCCTACGAATGGAATTATACGCTCGAAAATATGCAAGCACGTCGCCAACGAGACTGAGTGAGTACTTTATAAATCAGGACCTACGTTTACAGGAATTGGATCATCCCTCAGAAGAAGCAGAGATGGTAACGACAATTATTAAGCAATTGCCGATTGAAGTACAGAGAAGCCTCATAGCAGCGAACGTCAAGACGGCGGTAGAAGCCCAGGAGGCGCTCAGGTTATGGAACCAGATTTCTACGTTACACCAACCGAGAATTCGGACGGTGGAAGCTGTGCATCATGTGGATATGTTAACTGAAGGACATATAGGAGAAAGAGACATAAAATAATGTCAAAATTCTGGAACGCAAACACCGACGCTGAGGGAGAAGGAACAAGGAAACCCAAGGTACCGAGAAGGGTCGAACTGGCGGACCATAAGATGGAACTCCCAATGGGACAACACAGAGGGATGGAGAAGGCAAGACAGAAGAAAAAATACTTTGAGAGACGAAGAGACGATAGACCGTATTGGAGGCAAGATAGGAATTGCCGCCACTCAAAGCAAACTAACTCTCCGTGGAACGGAAACAGAGCAAGCTATATTAGGCTGAGAGAAGATCAGATACACCCACATGACTCAGACAGACGGGGAAGCTCTTTCCACGCTAGAGAAAGAGAAGAAAAGGAACCACCTCCTCAAGCTGAATGGCGAAACGCAATTCATTCCCACGCGGCTGCCAATTCGCCCGGTGCGACCAGTATCGCATATCAGGAGTATCATAACGGTTCCAGACCTAAAAATTTAAATCCGAATACGACCACCTATGTCGAAATCAGGATCCTATCAAAAATGATTTGCATTTGCCTAAAGAGTTGCCAGTCATTTACAACAGGGTTCATTGTTTGAACGTTCGTTCTCTGACAGATATAGGCGCTACTATAGGTGTGGTGTCACAAGCACTGGTCTCATAACTACAAAGCCCAGTTCGTATCCCATCAATACCCATTTCGAAATTAAAGGTTAAAGGTATTATCCCAGACAAAGCTACAACCTGTAAGGAGTAGGTGTTACTGGATATTCAGATAGGTAACCTTGTGTAGTACACCCAAGGATGGAGTACAATCTCATCTTAGGAGTGGATTTCCTTCGGGAGTACGAAGCAGTGATCGATATGGGATCTAACAAAGTAATGTTGAAGACGAACGGGAATCACGAAAAAATAGAATTAAACAAGAATAAGGATTACCAACCTGAAGAACGCATATGGACCACAGACGTGCAGACGCACAAAACCATTTCAGAAAATTGGTTAGAGGGACATGAGGAGATAATACCGGAATTTGAAATCATGATCACAGAATTGGTAGAGCAAAGGGAAAAGGAAAAATTCTTAGGTCTTTTACCTGATAAGGTGGACGAAGCAAAGATAGAGCTTGAAGACAAGGTTAGGCTGAAAGAACTATTATTAAGATATGAAACCGTATTTGGATCAAAACCAGGGAAAATTCCAAATTATCAATATAAATTGTGTGTAAATAACTGGGAACCATTCAAGCAGAGACCGTATCCCATTCCAGAGAAAGTGTTTCCCCAGGTTCGGGAAGTCATTGAGGACATGGAGAAAAACGGGTTAATGGCCAAGTCCCCGAGTCCGTTTTTGAACCCGTAATGTGCTGTACCCAAGCCAAACGGATCTATACGTGTGTGTTTGGATGCGCATTCTCTCAACAGACGATTAGTACCTGAATATGAGAGGCCACCTAACCTTAAAGACATCCTCAAGAAGTTCGGAGACATGGAATACTTTAGTCCGGTTGATTTGACATCAAGTTTCCATCACATCGTTCTAGATCCGAGTACTAACATGTTAACAGGCTTTCTATTTGACAACCAGATATATATTTTCTTACGGTTGCCCTTTGGGCTAAAAGCAAGCAGTTCGGCATTAATCAGGGCTCTAGAAACAAACCTAAGTCAAGAAGTAAAGGACTTCACTATTCGCTACATCGATGATATATTAATTTGTACTAAAACTTTGGAGGAACACTTGGAAAAATTGAATCTACTATTTCGGGACCTAGTTAGAAGCAATTTTAAAGTCAATTTCGAGAAGTCACACTTCTGCCAGCGCAGTGTGTTATTTTTGGGGCATGTTGTGGACGGCCAAGGTATCAGGCCTAACTCTGCAAATATCGCTCCGATCCAGAACTTCCCAAGACCAGTAAGGATAAAACACGTCAGGAAATTCTTGGGCCTAACTAACTTCTTCCCGGACCACTGTCCTGATTATACTGGGCTCAGGACAAATAATCTATGGAAATGGGGAGACGATCAGGAAAAGTCATTTTTGAATACTAAAAGATTACTAGAAAATTCAGTGAAGTTAGTATACCCCAGTTTTGATAGGAAATTTATAATTCAAACGGATGCTTCTGCAGTTGGAGTTGGAGCTATACTCTATCAAGAAACGCCAGAGAGGGAGCACAAAGTAACATATTTGGCCTTCATGAGTAGAAAATTGCGGGCGCATGAACTCAAATACACCACCACCGAGTTGGAAATGTTAGCCATACTAACTGCACTAGCTCACTGGAGAAAGTATGTATACTGTTTCCCGGTTATAATCAGAACGGACCATAAAGTTCTTACCTTCATTTTGAAAACAGACATGGCAATGCACGAGTCAGTAGGTGGGCACTTTTTGTGCAACAATTTGACCTGATGGTTGAGCACTGCCCAGGAAGGTTAAATATTCTTGCAGATGTGTTAAGCCGGAACCCGAATCCTGAAGAGGTCACCATTCACTTAACCATGCTGAACCAGGAAGATCAGGACATACTCGATAGGCTTAGAAATATTCACGAGGAACAGTTGAATTTCCCTGAGACCAGACAAATGATCCAGTACCTCCGTAAGGAATTGCAACCCGGTACTCCACAGCACACCGAGGCAGAAAGAAAGGCTGCGAATTATCACTATTTTAACAACATCTTACATATATTCGTAGATGAGAACCATACCAAATTTAGGATCGTAGTGCCTCCCAAATTACATATTGACTTGGTATGGGTAGCCCATCATTTCACCGGACACTCTGAAATTGATAAAGTGGTGGCTGTACTACAGGAAACGTTCGTATGGCCTAAGATGCGAACTATGCTGCAGAAAATATTACGAACTTGTGACGTCTGTCAAAGGGTAAAGCCGAACCCATATCTTCTTAAGCAACCTCCGAGACCACTAATACCCACAGAACCACGAAAACTATACGCAATAGATTTTTGGTCCTTTACCAGCTGCTACTAGGGGCCTGAGGTACATTCTAGTATGTATGGACGTATTTAGCAAGTTTGTGACCTTATGTCCTATCCAGAAAGCAAATACTCGCTCGGCGCTATCTCAAATCAAGAATAAGATCATACCTACCATGGGTAAGCCTGAAAGTATATTGAGCGACCATGGAAGCCTATTTACAGCTGCTGGATTTAAGCGTGAGCTCAATCGCCTAGGAATTAAGCATGTTTTATCTAGCATTAGACACCCCCAAGCAAATCCCAGCGAGCGCATCATGAGAGAGATATCCAAGTATTGCCGGATATATTGTCCTAGAGAGCATTACAAGTGGAGCAATGTAGTACCCATAATAACTGAGTGCATAAATCATGAATCAACAGGTATGGGTCCCTCATGGCTTCACAACAATCAATCGTCCAAGCGCCCTTGGGAAAATGTCATTCCTTGCCCTAGAGATCCATAATTAGCTAGAGAGATTTGTATTAGAAGTGTTGCAGACCACTTGAAAGCACAGGCGGAAAAAAGGCTGCGAGGAACACGGAATAAGAGATTTCATAGCCCACTACAAGTGAACGAATTGGTTTTAATTAAGACACACACAGTTTCATGTCCTACAGAGAGATATTACCATCAGTTTGCTGAGCTTTATAATGGACCGTATCGATTAATTCACAGTTATGAAAATAATTCCTATAAGGTACGGAGCTTGGATGGCACAGTGACTAAGGTCTTTAACTCATCAAATCTTAAGCCCTTCTTCAGCACAGGCCAATATCAGCTGAACAACGAAGAAGAAAAAGAGGACGAGGAAGAAGAAGAACTTGAAGAGGAAGAAGCAGAGGAAAATGCAGGAGAGGACGTTATCATTCCGGAAGAGGATGGACCAGACGGCAGAGAGGAACAACCAGAGATACACAATGGCGAGGAAGGAGAAGAAGAAATAAATATGATTACACTAGATGACAGTCAACCACAACTATATGAGCAGCGAGAAGAAACAGACTGTCCAGGCTGCGAGAGTAATCACCGGAAATTTCTAGCCTTGTTAGATGCCTATTAGGCAGGATAGGAAGGATAGGGAAGCCTTATTGTCTGTTGCCGAAGAAAGTCCTATTCCAGGAAATTTTGAAAACTAGCAGCATAAATGGTAGTGATAAGAAGGTGGTCTCTAGATGGAATAAAATAAAATTTTTGACAAAATTTTATTTTGTCGTTCACGGAGGGCTATGAACCATTCAGTTCATGTTCAAATAATATGGATTTTAGCCTTAGGTATTGGAATTGCATGAGACCACCTGGAAAGCCATTGTATAGCAGTTTATTATATAAGAGAGTACAGATTGAGCATTTCTCGTGGGAACATAGCAGCAGTATCTTTATGAAAATTCCAGAGACTCATAAAAGGAATTTATTACCCAAGCGAAACTTCTTTATTAATAGTGTTGGACGCACACCACTTCATATTTACAAAATAAAAATTGCTACTGGCATGCAAATCTCGTGGTTTAATATACTCAAATTAAATGTACTCATCGAATGCTGGATATGGTTTGCTGTCATCTCGAGGTACACTTGAGATTTTAAACCATGATGATGACTGCTACTCTCCTTGGTTCCTCTTCATCCTGACACGATCCATGTCTCGAACTGTGGTCTTCTTATTGGAGTCTCTAGACGTTCCCTGAAGAAATGACTGCAGGCACTTAGGCGCGTTTCTCGTAGGCTCCAGTCCTCGGTTTCGATGATCACTCACGAACATACAGGCAAAAATGGGAAAATTAGTTACTAAACACTGTTTATGTGCTTTCAAAGAATCTACTGGTGATCAGATCCACTAATAACTTTAAATAGATTAATCCAAATAGTGGCAAGTTTGTATAAATCACTATTCATTTCCCCATTGATCACACAGTCTGACTATCACCACGAGTGTCCATGGAGTATGCGAACACTAATTTTATCAGGAATACCGTTCTTTAATTTTACTGAACGTAATTAGCTGTCTCACTACTTCTAAACAACCTGATCCGTTTGCCCTTTCACTGATGATTGCATCATGAGCGGCGACTGACTATCGTCGATATTTAAAAGATTAAATATTGAGATAAGACTTCTATTCATCACCACTGTACTCTATCCTGTACCACACGGCTTATTTCGCGATATTTTACACCGCACTGATGTGTTTTTCTTCCTCGACACAGCACTTCATACACTGATATCCATAGTTCAATACTAACACGTGAGTACTACGGTTACACAAATTACAATGGGATCCTGCACCTAAGTCCGGGTCTTATTTATAGTACCTGGACTGAGTGGTTGTAGAGGAGGCAAACCATGACCCTGGTCGAAATGGAGCTCCGGTAAACGGAATCTTACAGTGACGTGAAAACGATCAAATTATAGCTCGTGACCTTTATTTTATACTGATCTCGTTTAAAATCAATACGATCAGCGGGTCATTCACAATATCAAAAGCGTCCTTTTATAAATTCATGCGTAATAGTTCATCTTGCAAGAACTCCCACTTTTTTCTACACGTTGCCGGGTCTCGATAGTCATCTTTGGTCTGCGTACCACTATATGACAGGCGTCATTACCGATCCACTATTAAAGTATTGCATTTATATGCATCAACAATTAACATTAAATACATCGGTTCGAATGAGACCTGACTCATAAATTTCCATAGATTATCTCAGACGAAGGTGTTCTTCTTCTTCCTCTTTTAAGTTAATTATGGTGTAGTGGCACCAATGAATGCGGTGTTTAATTAGTAAAAGATATTTATTTCTTGGGATTTAACACACCTTAATTCAGCCCACTCTCCGACAACCTACATTTCCACGCGTAGCATCATCTCTCCTCCTCGCTCGTACGAAAAGAGAGCGCGATTTCAAGGTTAATGCACTGTCCTTTTCTCAATACAGCGCAGGAAACTGCTCCCTTCGGACTGGCGTATCGCAACTCACATCCCGGTTCGGCATGTAGACTGCTAATTACGACATTATATGTCGCAGAATGTTGCGGAAAACGGCATATATGATTGACTAAACCTCCTAACATGCCTATGGCATGGTGATGAACGGTTACACCATTAATAACTAAATTGTTTCAATTACAATTTCCTGATGTTTACTACGGCAGTTTCGTCTCTTCTTAAAGTGTACTTTTATTAGAAAAATAGTCCAGACATATCCCTGCGCATTCTACACGTGCGGGGACGTAATTTCTTAGCGTGAGAATGAGACACACCACCTGTTCCTCCACGTGCTGTCTCTGGTAAGAGATAAAAATGTAGCTAGAACTCATGACTTGTAATTTATATGGGACCTCATGTAATGACTTTAGGACTCTGGTTCCTTATATACACTGAATGACAGAGCAAATGCAACACCAAGAAGGAGTGGTCAGAACTTTATGCCAATTGCAGGGTAGACTGACGTCACTGAGGTATGCTCATGATGTGAAATGCGCCGCTGTGCTGCGCACGTAGCGAACGATAAATGGGACACGGCTTTGGCGAATGGCCCACTTCGTACCGTGATTTCTCAGCCGACAGTCATTGTAGAACGTGTTGTCGTGTGCCACATGACACGTGTATAGCTAAGAATGCCAGGCCGCCGTCAACGGAGGCATTTCCAGCAGACAGACGACTTTACGAGGGGTATGGTGATCGGGCTGAGAAGGGCAGGTTGGTCGCTTCGTCAAATCGCAGCCGATACCCATAGGGATGTGTCCACAGTGTAGCGCCTGTGGCGAAGATGGTTGGCGCAGGGACATGTGGCACGTGCGAGGGGTCCAGGCGCAGCCCGAGTGACGTCAGCACGCGAGGATCGGCGCATCCGCCGCCAAGCGGTGGCAGCCCCGCACGCCACGTCAACCGCCATTCTTCAGCATGTGCAAGACACCCTGGCTGTTCCAATATCGACCAGAACAATTTCCCGTCGATTGGTTGAAGGAGGCCTGCACTCCCGGCGTCCGCTCAGAAGACTACCATTGACTCCACAGCATAGACGTGCACGCCTGGCATGGTGCCGGGCTAGAGCGACTTGTATGAGGGAATGGCGGAACGTCGTGTTCTCCGATGAGTCACGCTTCTGTTCTGTCAGTGATAGTCACCGCAGACTAGTGTGGCGTCGGCGTGGAGAAAGGTCAAATCCGGCAGTAACTGTGGAGCGCCCTACCGCTAGACAACGCGGCATCATGGTTTGGGGCGCTATTGCGTATGATTCCACGTCACCTCTAGTGCGTATTCAAGGCACGTTAAATGCCCACCGCTACGTGCAGCATGTGCTGCGGCCGGTGGCACTCCCGTACCTTCAGGGGCTGCCCAATGCTCTGTTTCAGCAGGATAATACCCGCCCACACACTGCTCGCATCTCCCAACAGGCTCTACGAGGTGTACAGATGCTTCCGTGGCCAGCGTACTCTCCGGATCTCTCACCAATCGAACACATGTGGGATCTCATTGGACGCCGTTTGCAAACTCTGCCCCAGCCTCGTACGGACGACCAACTGTGGCAAATGGTTGACAGAGAATGGAGAACCATCCCTCAGGACACCATCCGCACTCTTATTGACTCTGTACCTCGACGTGTTTCTGCGTGCATCGCCGCTCGCGGTGGTCCTACATCCTACTGAGTCGATGCCGTGCGCATTATGTAACCTGCATATCGGTTTGAAATAAACATCAATTATTCGTCCGTGCCGTCTCTGTTTTTTCCCCAACTTTCATCCCTTTCGAACCACTCATTCTTGGTGTTGCATTTGCTCTGTCAGTCAGTGTAATATATAGTATACAGAGGTGATAAGCGGTTTCCATGCATTTATCCCGCTATGTCAGAGCTTCTTCCTCCGATGCATTAAAGGAAATGATCCCTCCGAGATACTTAATATTTTTCCATATTTAGCATCGAGAAATGCAGTGGTATTATGGCAGTCAGACGTCTTTACTTCATTTTTCTTTCAAAATATATTATGGAAACCCACAGCTTCAGCTAACCTAACCCCATGGCACTACAGCCCTGAAGGGCCTTGGCCTGCCAAGCGACCGTTGCTCAGCTCGGAGGCCTGCAGAATATGACTTGTCGTGTGGTCAGCACAAGGAATCCTCGGTCATTATTCTTGGCCTTTTAGATCGGGGCCTCTATCTCACTGTCAGGCAGGTCCTCAATTCCAATCACGTAGGCTGAGTGGACCTCGAATCAGCACTCAGATCCAGGTAAAAATCCCTGACCTGGCCGCAAATCGAGCCCGGGGCCGGCACAGCTTCAGCTATTTCTTGTAATGTTTCAGTCTGGAGGCGGGCGATACTGAGGTCTTCAGCCATTCGTACTTCATCATCTGCAAAAGCACGGCAGGTGATGTTCGCTACTTTAGATCCAGTGCCCGGACAAAAACCTTTATTGAGCTAATATTTTTTTTATCGGCAGTGGAATGTCGGCCTCCGAATCCAAGATAACAAGTCTAGACCCGGCAGATATAGTCGGATTTTCGAAGGGCGAATAAAAGATCCTTTCGACACTCCATGGCGGCAAGTAAAGGATCTTTGGTGACACATTTAGTGATTACCCGAAAAAAATAATTAAAACTCAGGTATAGACGCCCAAGAGAGATTCGGTTTACTCTGCTCTGTAGTACCCTAGAGCAAAACAGAACAACGAAATTGAGGAGCTAGCAGCATAATAATAATAATAATAATAATAATAATAATAATAATAATAATAATGATAATAATAATAATAATAATAATAATAATAATAATAATAATAATAATAATAATAATAATACGAAGGTTAATCAAAAGGTTAGTTGGTTAGTTGCACTAACGCGACGCAGCAGCGCGCTGTGTGTCACAAACGTGGGCACAGCGGAGAAAGGGACAGACACAGCCCACACGTCTGTTGGGCAGGTCGCTGTGGTGTCTCGTCTAGTATTGTGTGAATAGCGGCCAAATGCAGTGGCGTGTCAACTGGTCGTTCACTCCAAATATGAGGTGCGTGCGACAATCCGATTCCTATGGGCCAAAAGGAAGAATTGCACGGACATTCGTCGTAAAATTAGTGCTGTGTATGGGGAGCGGGCCATTACCCGGCAAGGTATCGTAAAGTGGTATCAGCAATTCGAAGCCGTACGCACGGATATCACGGACAACCATCGCGAAGGCAGGTCCGCAACATCCAGGACCCGTGCGAAGGTCAACAGTGTGAATGGAATCATTAGACAGAACCGGCGCATTAAACTGAGAGAAATGGCGACGCAGCTGAACATGTCGTATGGCAGTGTGCTCGCCATTGTTCACGAGGACCTTGGATATCGTGAGCTGTGTCAAAGATGGGTCCCACGTCTTCTCACCGATGAAAACAAGGGACAACGTTTCCAATCCTCCCTGGCATTTTTGCAACGCTATGCCGCAGACGGCAACGGGTTTCTGCGGCGAATGCTCACAGGCGGCGAAACGTGGGTCCACCACTTCACCCCCGAAACGAAGCGAACATCAATGGAATGGGTGCATGCCTCATCACCACAACGAAAGAAGGCCAAGGTTCAACCTTCAGCCGATAAGGTTATGGTGACAGTGTTCTTTGACATGGAGGGTTTGCTGCACGTGGAATTCATGGCGAAAGGAACGAAGATCAACGCGGCGTCGTATTGTCAAACGTTGCACCGGTTTCGTAAAGCGATTAAAGAGAAGCGCCGGGGGAAATTGAGCTCCGGTGTGATTTTGTTGCACGATAACGCAACACCTCACAAGGCCCGCCAAACGAGAGAACTGCTACAGCGTTTCAAGTGGGGGGTCTGGCAACATCCACTCTACAGTTCCGACCTAGCGCCATGTGACTTTCATCTGTTCGGTAAGCTCAAAACGGAGCTCGGTGGTCGACGTTTCCAGACCGATGATGAGGTGAAGGCCGCTGTCTCCGAGTGGTTGCCGAACGCTGGAGGAAATGTCTATGCATCCGGCATCGACAAGTTGGTTGTGCATTCGCAGAAATGTTTCAAGTCTCTTGGAAACTATGTGGAAAAGTGATGTTACAGTGCATGATATTATAGTCGTGTTGTTGTATAGGTGGTGTAATAAATGGCCTTAACTGGGAAGTGCAACTTATTTTCTGACCTGCCTACGTAATAATAATAAATAATTATAATTAATAATTATAATTATGATCATCATCATCATCATCATCATGACACCTGTATGGCATATATTGTTGAAGACCATTTACTTGTGTATATCTGTGTATATACTGTAGTTTGTTTTTAAGTGCAGTATTATTCTATTGTACTTCTGATTCGAATATTATAATTATTAATTAATTATAATTAATATTTATTATTATTATTATGATTATTATTATTATTATTATTATTATTATTATTATTATTATTATTATTATTATTATTATTATTATTTCGTTATGCCCAACTAAGGAGCGCGACTGATGTTGTTGCCGTTTTCTTCTCCCAAAATCTCTTCATCTTCTCGCTGTGGCTTTTCTTGCGATCAGGTTTTGTGCTTGGGTGATAATTAAAGCATTTATTTTCGACTAATTTTCTGAATGTAGATCTGTCTAACTCCATTTCATATGCGATGCCTGTTTCCTGAAGATCTTTTCAACCTTGAGGAGACAATTGTTTTTTACTTTCATTGATTTGGCAGGTTCAGAATTATTTTGATCAATCTCTCAATTATGATGATGATGATCATCATCATGACATCTGTATGGCATATATTGTTGAAGACCTTTTACGTGTATATATCTGTGTATATAGTTTGTTTCTTTTAAATGTAGTATTATTCTATTGTACTTCTGATTCGAATAAAGAGAGATCATCGTCATCATCATCATAAGATATACGATGATTATGCGGAAATTTATAATACAAGTCTTATCGGCATTTTCCCATTCTCCTGCTGCATCCGTAGTTCAGCCAAAGACCATGGCTCTGATTGACAACCCTGAAGTAGACTTGTACGAAGTGGTTGAACTCGGGAGAGACACTCAAAGGAGCCGGCACGCTTGGAGAGCTGACAACGTGAGGAGGTGCGATTTGTTTTGCATGTTCTTGAGCGAAACATGTTCCGCCAAACAAATTTCATTGTGGATTAGTTGTTGTGCCTTTTATATACTGATGAAGCAAACAATGTGGTGAAATGTTGTCAATCATTTGGGGTGGAAAAAGAAAAAGAAATTACATTGGAAATTCCAGCGGGGAACTTCGAACGTGTTGAAACCTTGCAGACTAAAATTTTGAAGAAATTTGAGGATTAGAATTTCCAAGTCTTATGTATAGTCAGTACGAATGAGACCAAAGAAATAATAATAATAATAATAATAATAATAATAATAATAATAATAATAATAATAATAATAATAATAATAATAATAATAATAATAATAATTTGAGATATTGAAAAATTAGAAAATGTTCAAAGAAGAATTTTGAGAAAAATGCTGGGACCTATAAGAAACAACAATGCCGAATTTAGACTACGATCAACTACAGAACTGTAATGAGAAAAAGAAGACCCCATTTTTTTGGACACATTTATAGAATGAATAATAATGAACTAACTAAACAAATCTCTAAACTTTTTGAACAGTTACAAATCCAAGCCAACGTGTGTCAGTGAAATAGAAAAGGATATGAAAAACGCTGGAATTAAAATAGATACGATAGGAAACAGATCACGTTTCAGACAAGTAACACGAAAGGCCGGATTTCAGGAAAGAAAGAAATTAACAACTGGAAGAAAATGGACTCGAGAGGAAAAGGAACAACATTCTCAGAAAATGAAGGAAGTTTGGAAACGAGGAAAGTTAAATGCAAAGAAAAGTAACCAAAGTTGATTTATTGTACCCTCAAAAGGGCTATTCGAATAATAATGAGAAGAATAATAATAATACTGTGGTGAAAGCAGAACGTCTTTACTCAAGTGAATGTCTAGTTTTGAACTATAGTTTAGAAAAGCTGGAAGTACTAGAAAGAAGAATAATGAGAAAAATCTTAGGTCCAATGGAAACAACAGAACTATGGAAATTAAGGGTTAATGAGGAAATATACCAGTACGTACCAACTATAACAGAAACTATAAGAAAAAGAAGATTGTTGGCAGGAAAGCTCAACAACACGTTGGATACAAGATGTCAAGAAAGATCTAGTAAGAGCTAAAATAAGGAAAAAGGAAACTATGGATAAGAGAGATTTAAAAAGAAAGTTTCTAGAATGCAAGAAGAACGATGATGGAATATTGGAAAGAACGGAGGAGGAAGGAACAGGCTCATAATGATAAGAATAGTAGTAGTGGTTACGTCCTACTAACTCCTTTTACGGTTTTTCGGAGTCGCCCAGGTGCTGAAATTTTGCCACGGAAAAATTATACTACGTGCTTGTAAATCTGCCATCACAAGGCAGGCGTACCATCGAACTGAGCTGGGATCGAAACCCACCAATTTCGGTTCAGAAGGCCAGCGCTTGTACCATCTAAACCACATGGCCCGAAACTCACTGATCTGTGTCAAAAAGTGACACAAAAGATCCTGACTTGTAACCAAATCATCTTCAGCCTGGCGTGTCCAGAGTGTGTCAAAACTCAGCGGCAAAACTTCAGGAATGGATTCCTCATACACAGAGAGAGAGAGAGAGAGAGAGAGAGAGGGGGAGAGAGAGAGAGAGAGAGAGAGAGACGGAAATGAATAATTGCAGAGTTGTCCGAGTCTCTTGGCCACCACAGTCTCCTGACTGAAACCTCCTACACTTTTACCTTTGCTGACGTGTAAAATCTGTCGTGTATAGGACTGCTGTTTATGACGACCAACTCCCCGTGCTCTTATTATGGCAGCTGGTCAGACAGTACGCGCTACACCAGGCATTTTGACACAGTTATGTCTTAGAGCTGGAGTTCATCCATAAATACGTGTAACGAAATGGTGTCATGTAACAAAATGTGCGACGCAATATTACTTAAAAACAGTATTTTGTGGAGCTGCGCAGACTGTTGATCTGAATGTCATGGCCATCCATGAATACTTCACATCACAACCTGCACGGTTGCAAGGTAACGTGACATCACACATTTTGTTGAAAGACATATTTAGGCCTATGATTACTTATTACTGTTCAGTGATTAATAATGGAGCCGCACTGCTCCGCAGTATTCCTTACAAATAGGGCAGATAACTCCTCTTGGTATGCCTGTCCATGTCCTGCCCTTTTAAGTAGCTGTATGAACATTTGATACCTGTAATTTAGTTTATAACACTTATTTCAGTACAATATTGTACATTCGGGCTTGAGATATACAATTGGCCGTGGCTGAGTACTGGTTCGGGTAGGTAGACACCCTGCTCTTTATTAATGGTCATACAGCAGGCTAGTGGACTGCTTTCTCCTAGCAGCATGTAGGCCTACGTCATTAGGAACGTTCTAGCATCTGTTGAGAATAATTATTTAGAAGCTGGGAAAGGTCAGAGAATCAGAGAGTATATAGTAGGGAATAGTATTCTTCCATGATCAGAGGAAGTGTATACTTGACAGGTAGTAATCAAACATGGCTGCATGCAATGACATTACTAAGGATGGAAATCACATAGGCTATGTGCCATGTCCTCGCAGAACGTTGGCCATCAGTAGCATGATCTGTTGTTTGTTCATAGCTGTTCTGAACAGAGCAAGCTTTGTCACCCCAAACCACTGGCTCAAGTTGCCGAGCAATGACGTCCTACTTCTCCCCGGACCACGTTTTCCATTAATTTTCCCTTGGAGTATTACTTGCAGAAGGTGGTATTTAGTGTTCCGCATCATATGACCAAAGTATTCTAGCTTCTTTCTCTTGATGGTAGTGAGAATTTCTGGTTCTTTGTTCATACGGTGCAAAACGTCTATATTGGTCATTTTAGCTGTGCAAGGTATCTTCACCATCCTTCGGTACGTCCACATTTCAAATGCTTGCAATCTCTTGCACATGGTCTCAGTTAGTGTCCATGCCTCAACGCCGCATAACAGAATACTGAAAACGTAGCACCGGAGTAGTCGTGTCCGTAGTGAAATGGAAAGGTCACGGCTTGTCAAAAGTTTTCTAAGTCTCTGAAAAGAAGTTCTGGCCTGCTCAATTCTGCATCGGATCTCATGAGTAAGGTCCCAGTCATCGTTGATATCAGAATATTAAAAAGTGTTAGTCGCTTAGCAACCTGCTACAGAATGTATTGCGGGTTAGGGTAAGACTGCGTCTGCAATTACTGGAGTGATCATTTAACGATTTGATTTTATGATTACTCCAAGTTCGCTAAACTTAGAGACCTATCAGTGTATCATGATTCACCGGCAGGTAATTCCGGAGAAAATAAAACAGAAATAAAGCAAATCGGTCCAGTGGAACTGACGGTCGGATTTGCCAAAGCAGTTTTTAGTGAACTCTTTTAATATACAGACTGTTGATCGTGCTCAGCACTGAGTGCGAAGACGAAATGAGACCTGCATTCAACTAATACGTGAACAATCTGTTCAAGCTGACGTAACACAGGTATTCACTGTTACAGTGTTGGGAGCGTCAGACTGCACTAACTTTACTAAAGATCGGACAATTCTGTAATTATACTTTTCCGAACCCATGAGCTTTGTTTCTTCTCTATACGTGAGGAATCCGCCCCTGAAGAGTGCCATGGAATTTCTCTGTCTCCCTCAATTCTTAGGATCGTGATCTCCGAGGAGGCTCTATCTCTTACGGTCCTCGGCCTGACGTTCTGCACGAAAGATGTTCAACCAACTCATACTCTTGATTTTGTTCGACCTTCGAGTTGGAACTCGTTCAAGATCTCTCCTAGTGGTGGTGATTATTGTTTTAAGAGGAAGTACAACTAGGTGACCATCCTCTACATACCACTAATCACAGAGAAAAATGGAACGGATCCGACACTTCGATAAATGAAGGTATCGGCATAAGAAAGACAAGGGCCACTAGGGGCGTGAAAATGAAAGACTCCCTGGCCCTCGGAACCTAATGGCGTCGGGGTCGGAAAAGAACAAGAGCTGATCAAGGAAGGTCGGATAGGATAGATGAAAGTGAAGAGCCTGACACAAGTAAGTGGAAGCAATGCCTGAACTCAGCTGAGGTCCCCGTGGTCGCCAACCCACGCTCCCAAGTTGAGAGACCCTGGGGCCCCTTTTAGTCGCTCTTACTACAGGCAGGGGATACCGTGGCTGTTATTCTACCGCCCCCACCCACAGCGAGACAAGACCTCTCTTACCGGAAACATTTCCAAGAATGGTCAGTTTTTGTATGCTGTCATTCCCACGCCGCATAGTGTGTCAAAAGAACTGTAGAACTCTGCGTTTATATATTGATAATAATCTGATTCTGAGATTGAGCTCGATTATAATGGAATCGGTGGTGAGAAATGCTGTCAAAGTAATACGGAACATTGTTCGCCAGCACCACATTTCAAAAGAACCCAGTATTTTTCTTCAGGTATGTAGCATCTCGGCTCCATAGAGGAAAACTGAAAACACCGACTGGATACTACTAAGTATTTAGAGTGATCCATAAATGGGACAAATTCGTCATAATGAGTTTTGATATGCCCTTTATATTCATCGTCAAGTTCTATTTATATCTATCCTTAAGCCAGTCCAGGGTAAACCTTGATCCAGAATCGAAGTCCATCCTTGATTTAATGAATTCTATCGTGATGACTTATTAATATCTGTATCCTCAACAAAGAGTATTCATATCTTATATTAGAATTGCACTTCTCATTATGTGCTAATTGCGCGCAGGTATCTGCCATTGCCATCGCTTGTCTTCAGAACTTTGGCGGAAACGGAGTATTTTATTTAGGAGCGAGTGGCCTCGTGCTGCAGCCTTGATGTCACCTTCACGAGGAACTCATTGCGTATGCCATCCTGTCACGCTTTCGGACAAGTCATTCCCAAAAACTGCGAGTGGAAGTTCAGGGACAGGATGTTATCGGAATTCCACTGAAGAAAGGCGCTTCACCCTCAAGCGGAAGCTGTTACACCGCCAACACCTCGGGACGTCATTGCTACCAGATAAAATTCTCAATTAATTGTCTGTTAAAACGTGATCGTTATGATAAATGTTTACGTTTATTCGTATTGGGAATCCTACTATGTGTTCTTCGTATCCGGTTACAATTTCATAACACACTCTTGTGAATACTTAAGTTAACATATTCATGTAGTGCCAGGATCATCAAACGTCCTCAATGTCCTCTGTCAGCATCAAAAGAAACGTCCGGGCCAGGAAATGTCCTCATTTTTCACAGAAGGAGAAGAAGAAGAAGACACTTTTAAAATCAATTTTCGTGAAAACTTGCATAGAATAGTTCTTATATCAATGAAACTATTAAAAAAGCCTTAGGATAAATAACAAATATAATCCGTGATTTCATTCAACAAATTCCTAAGATTTTCTGGGCTTGTCCTACAGAATTCATGAAATTACTTATTCTGATATTACTCTCGGGAGACCATTGCCGAGGTGTTTAATATCCCTGGCAGTCTTCTTTTCTTTAGCCTTGAGCGCTGCAAATCCATAGTCGCCATCATCATGTCGCTAATCGTGTAACACTTCATATTGCTCAAGTTGCTCGGTTAATAATGTCCTTGACCGAGCATGCGTCTGTGCAGTTTGGCTCACGTAGCTGTCAGCTTGCATTCGGGAGGGAGTGGGTCCGAACACCATTATGGCAGTCCTGAAGAAGGTTTTCCGTGGTTTCCCATTTTCACACCAAGCAAATTAAGACCACGGTCGTTTCCATCCCACTCCTAGGCCTTTCCTGGCTCGTCGTTGCCGTAAGGTCTATCTGTGTTGGTGCGATGTAAAGCAAATTGTTAATAATAATAATAATAATAATAATAATAATAATAATGCATATAAATGGATATATCTTTCAGCTTAGAAAACCTCCTTGGGTATGTGAACGAATCGTATCCATGAAATTTCATTGCAATATTATCCTCCATTTAGGACAAGTAATTACAATGAAATTTCAAGGATACGAATCGATCGTTCAAGCAACCCACAAGCTCTTAGTAACGTGTTGTTTGTTTGCACCGACAAATCGAAGTGCTATGTCTGTCAGATCTCAATATCCTTGTCCATCATGACTAGCACGGGCTGGTCAAATGGGAACATGGAGATGAAAAGTATATCGTAACAGATTTCTTTTGGTGAGAAAAATAGCATTATCCCTGGACTAATAGGCCTGATGATATTAATTAATGAGTTATGAGCACAAGTCAACAACTCGCCCCACCAAGCAACATCAAGCGAAGCAAAGCAAAGCCGTTCAAAGAAGTTAAGTGATCAAAGAGTTCATCACAGAAGTTTTGTATGAACAAAAGATATACCGAAGCGCTGTGACGTAGGTTCATAGTCGTACTGTAGCAGAGTATGGATGTATACATACTGTATGTCTCAGGTAATAATGGTATTTATTAATTTCCCGCTAATTTTACTCTTAATTAGTGTAAAAGCAATTATCTTCCGTTTAGGACAAACATTACAATAAAATTTCATGGATACGATTCGTTGCATTCTATTACAGCAGCGTGTAGATGATGATTGACGTAATACACACAGATGATGAAAGATTGTTATTTATGAGACCATTACCTAGCTATAGCACTGGACTTTAGTATCTCTTTCTTCTAAGTTCTTGTGCGGTTCTTGGAAAAATATTGATATTATATAATGTGACTTGCTATAGTGAACTTTTCCCAGCAAATAATTACTTATAAATTCTTATTCTTCGTGAAAGGTTTTCTGGGCTCCCTTTAATTTTTGCCCAGTCCAATAAATTCTTCTTATAAATTCTTAGCGTTACCATGAAGGGCACAATAATAAATCATAAACATTGGTAGGCATTGAATGACAGAACGACGCCATTTTGGTGGACGGAAGAGGAAGTGACGTTAGTCGCTGCAAAGAAGATAAGTAAGTCATTACGGGAAAATTGTCCGACTCGTTGGCTGAATGGTCAGCGTACTGGCCTTCCGTTCAGAGGGCCCGGGTTCGATTCCCGGCGGGGTCGGGGATTTTGACCTTCATTGGTTAATTCCCATGGCCCGGGGGCTGGGAGTTTGTGCTGTCATCAACATCCCTGCAACTTACACACCACATATAACACTATCCTCCACCACAATAACACGCAGTTACCCACGCGTGGCAGATGCCGCCCACCCTCATCGGAGGGTCTGCCTTACAAGGGATGCACTCGGCTAGAAATATCCACACGAAATTAAAAATTAAAACGGGAAAATTAAATAGGACCTGCTATTTGTCAATGGTGTAGGATTTTATATCCAATTCTCTTTATTCCGCAGTGTTCAGTATTTTAATTAACGTTTTACCGTCAACATTATTATCCATTGCTTTGTTTACAGCCTCTCTTTATACGTCCAACATCAACATGTCTTTCCGTCCACCAAAATGGCGTCGTACTTCCATCCATATGGCGTGCACTGGTATCCTGGTTACAATGTCAGTCTTTTGTCCGCGTAAAACTGTCCACGCTAAATTGCTTACACTATTTCCAGAGAGATCTCCAGGCCAGAAACATATTCATGTTAAAATGAAACTGATTTATATTTTATAACCGAATTTCGCTCACTGCTTTTTAAAGGAACTTTCACTTACAGTATCATAGGTATTATTTACGAAGTTCAGTTTTATTAATATTATTACATTATTATTTACTGTACATTGAAGGCGGAAGATAGCGTACTCATTGGCATGGATGACACAGAAATGTCAGAGCTTCTGGACAGTATCAGAAACGAGATTACCAGTTCGAGTTTGCAGATCAACATAAAACAGACCAAAATTATGGTAGTTTATGGGACCGGCACCGAATGAAATGAATGCCTGCAGGAAAATGAAAACAATTTCAGAAATTTTGTACCTTGGTGCTATTGTAACTAGCAATAACAGCTGTGAAGTAGAGATCATGAGGAGGTTTACCATGATGAAGAACATCATGACTCAACGGTCTCATATTTGGAAGGATCACTCCATTTCAATCAAACTAAAAATGAAACTACTGTAGTTCAAACTCTTTCTCTATGGTGCTGAAAGGCGGTTTTTGTGTGAGCTGCAGCTATAAAGAGGATCAACTCATTTGAGATGTGGCGCTCCAGAAGAATGTTTTGCATTCCTTCGACAGCATTTCGTACCATTGAGTCAATCTTGAGGGAGCATCAGTGTGCCAGCAAAGAATTCTCTAATTCCTTGGTCACATTATGTGAAAAGCACATCATTTTAGAAAATATGCGTAGGAAGAGGGAGCGTGGTCGAGCTCCTACACGCTGGACAGACAACCAAGACATCCCTCAAACGAGCAACCTGTTTCCAGAAAACTATGATTTATTAAAACGGATACAAAGTAGTATCCCCAAAAATCACCATCCTCAGGATTGAGGAAACGATAATAACGAAAATAAACTCTTCCCTTTGCCTTTCAATAAATGAAACTCAAATATTGATAGTGAACGATTTTTGTATCATCATTTCACAGAGAAAGAATTTCATTTGTAGCAGCAGTGTCTTTGGCGACCAAGGCCTACGGTAACCACTGATGTGACAACACTTCCGTCACACTTTTTGTTGGGTTACGTTACACAGAATTTTCGGATGACCCCCAGCCAATAAGAATGTGCAAAGTGTTTATAATTATGACTACTTCTTTTACCGCTCTCGCCGCACTTTGGTGGGGACGCGGGAGCAAACTGTGAGGCACATGTTGACCTGACCTTGTTTTACAGCCGGATGCTCTTCCTGATGCCAACCCTGTTTGAAAGGATGTTTTCAGTAGAGAGTGTCTTATGTGGTGCTCGTATTGTAATGTGTTTTGTGTGTATTGGGACAAGCACAAACATTCAGTCTCCCACACAGAGGAATTAACCATTCGTGATTAAAATAATCCCCAAGCCGGCCGAGAATGGAATTCGGGAGACTTTTTAAACCTAAGGCATCAATGCTGGCTTTTTATTCATGTTGCCGGAGAAAGGATTTTCCAGTTTATACCAGCTACTCTTGGGGTCGCTAGAGCCACCCATTCTCATTTTTATTTTGGTCGGGGTTTAAGGCCGAGCTGCTTGTTATTCCCTGCACTGTGTCTGGGCGAGTGGATGATGCAATAACCACCTGACACATATATCTCGCTTCCAGTGATGCCATGCTCTTTGCTAGTTTGCGATAAGCTTCCGTACAACAGTTATTGATCGGTTAAGTGCATTTCATGACTTCTGAATGAAGTGTTGGACAATGTATCTTCGTGTGCTTCCCGCACAGATTTTGCTTGAGATTTAAAGTCACACTACCACATCGAATGTTTTCGGTGACGTCTGGGTGGGAAGAGATGAGGATCGAACAGCCCTAATATGTGTCTGGCGTGAAAATGGGAAACCACGCAAAACGATCTTCAGGGCTGCCGATGGTATTCTAACCTTCAAATCTCCCGAATGCAAGTTCACAGCTACGCGACGCTATCCGCATAGCCAACTCTCTCGGAGCACCTAAATTTTGAAGATTAATAAGGCTGAACTTCAGAAAGTGAAACGAAACACCATTACACTCTACAACGTTTGTCTACAGGTTGAGGGAGAGCATTGTAAACACTTAGTGTAAAGGGGTAAGGTGGATATGTTTCTGAGATGGGGGACTGTCTGGAATTGGCGTCACCAGTTTAGCGTGGACAATGTGGTAACCAGTTAATCAGTTTTCTCATCTTCCACGTGTTATTACCGTTTTCCGTGTTTTAAACGATTTTAGACAGTCTTTCTCTGGCGTATCGTCTCAAAGTCCCTTACATACGGTAACGTCACCGAAGACAGCAGGATTTTTCTCATAATAAGTATCTTGCCAATATTCATGGTCATAAAATTGTGTGCTACATCAGCGACGATTCTATTGGACGTAGATCTTGATAAGTGACATGGCACGGGAATATTGTGTGCTAGAATGAGTTCCCATAGTATTGGACGTATAACATGATACTACATATTCAATTCGATTTCACGGAACTCCTGTCACCTCTGTGGGTGGAATAAAAGTATGCATTATCTGTACTTCCTGCATGTCGTAAGAGGCTACTAAGAGGGGAACTCTCTCTCTCTCGTCTTCTAAGCCCACAAACATATCCGTACCGAGCTCGATAGCTGCAGTCACTTAAGTGCGGCTAGTATCCAGTATTCTGGAGATAGTGGGTTCGAACCCCACTGTCGGCAGCCCTGAAGATGGTTTTCCGTAGTTTCCCATTTTCATACCAGCCAAGTGCTGGGGCTGTAACTTAATTAAGTCCACGGCCGCTTCCTTCCCAGTCCTATCCCTTTCCTGTCCCATCGTCGCCATAAGACCTATCTGTGTCGGTTTGACGTAAAGCCAATAGAAAAAACATATCCGTGATTTTATGCTTTCCAGTGAAGAGGAGAAATGTAGAGTATTTTTTCTTTCTACCTGTCTTTCAATCCGATTACCCATTAATCTGTTTGATGGCTTTTCTACGGGCGTGCGGAAACGGTGTGACGGCGACCGCGCTCTCCTTTACCGACACGCGGAATGCAGGACGCACGGCAACTCTTACGGGACTCGCTTTATAGATGCGAAATACAACTCACTAACACACTCACAACGATATGCCAAGAACTGCGAAACCACCTGCAGTACACTGCTGTCTAGAGGTTCGTATGGAATCATGAGTAAGGACAATGACACGTTTTTGACAATTTCATCCCCTAGAACATGAATATAAGGGGATTACAACACGAAAACTTGCGGTGTTTCCGCACGACAGGTAGCGTTCATTCTCTCTCTCTCTCTCTCTCTCTCTCTCTCTCTCTCTGTTACGGCCGTAGGTCACGGTTTTGACAGACAGATCGCATTGTTAGATAGAGCACTTGGCAGCTCGGCTTCTATTTTCGTCTCCCAGTTATAAATGAAAGCTTGTAGGTGTTTGATGTCGCACAGTTTGTGAAAATACACTATTAATAATATGTGTTGTACGTGTATTTATTGACAGAGTAGTGGCTCCTCTCCATATAGCTGCTAACAGTGGAGCCGGTAGGTGTGTTTTATCTTCGAGTTCTTGTCTAATAAACGGCGCAGACAGCGGTAAACAAGAAGTTTGACTGAGTACAGTACACCACTCTACCAACAGTTGTAGGTTGAAGCCAACAGGTCGAGTACTTGACTGGGATGTCTATACCTAACATCCGGCATGGTGTTTATCGCTACAATAAGCGCCATTGTTTCCCCACAAAATGGTAACACATAGTCTAGGTACAACACGCCGTGGTAAGATATCGAAACCACTCGACAATATGTCAGCAGTGAGTGAAACCGTTCAGTCTTCCGTGGTGTAAGTTTACTTACTGCAGGGATGCCCTGTGTCACCATATGTCTAACCTCTACAAAGGAGTTGCTGGAACTATAATGAAAGAGAAAATAAAAGGATTAATATTCAATAGAAAACTGATCTATAGCAGCCACTTTGCAGACACTAATCCATATTATACAAATTGCTTCACACGGGCACCGTACACCTGATGTAAGCCAGCAAGGTAATATTTTGGAACATCTCGCTCATTACTCATGCACGCATACTGCGATGGTCCAGGAAGCAGGTCAAGGGACCAGCTACCTCTCTGCAGTGTCTCAACGAAGGCTACCGCCCACACTTGGGCACAGTTTCGATGTGCAAGGAACCAGAAACGAGTCTAAAGTAACAAGTTTATTAAATCTCACGCATTATTACTAATTCTTATGAACAGATTGAAAGTAACTGACTTTAGATTGGTTAGTTGGTTGTTTGATTCATTGAATGATGATTTAATTAAAGGCACTTTAATTTCAAGGTCATGAGACCTTGAAATGTTCTCTACTTACGTCATTCAGACCATTATACGAAAGAATAGGTAATAATCAATTTATTTATTTATTTTGGACAAGATGATACACTGTTACGATAGTAGAAATATGTAGAAATTCATAGTAGGTTTAAATATTTACAAATTAGGAATGATGAATGACTAACTGCAATGGTGCCTCCGTAGCCCAGGTGGCAGCGCGCCGGCCTCTCACTGCTGGATACCGTGGTTCAAATCCCGGTCACTCCATGTGAGATTTGTGCTGGACAAAGGGGAGGCAGGACCGGTTTTTCTCCGGGTACTCCGGTTTTCCCCGTCATCTTTCATTCCAGCAACACTCTCCAATATCATTTCATGTCATTAATCATTCATTAATCATTGTCCCAAGGCAGTGCGACAGGCTTCGGCAGTCGGCACATTTCCTATCCTCGCCGCTAGATGGGGCTTCATTCATTCTATTCCTGACCCGGTCGAATGACTGGAAACAGGCTGTGGATTTTCATTTTCAATGACTAACTGCAATACAACTAAAACTGAATATCCAGTTTTCTTAACCGGTTCATAGCTTCATCGGCGTCTTCGTGCATGTCCTTTATTGTTCCTGAAGAAGGATAATATCCACTTTTAAGCTGCTACCTCTTCACTTTTTGATCGACTTACTCCTTCTGTGTTCATTATACTTTATTCTTGTGGCACCTTCCTCATTGAGGAACTCTTAATAATTTAAACAAGTTAATTAAATTTATGTCCATTGCATTTCTCATTCAGAGCCGAACACGGAACGCTATTGTTCAGATATTAGTTTCTACTTTATACTGTGACGTAATTGCCTTCTTCCCGCACTGTACAGAAAATGACACTCAACCGAACTGTCATTACTTTCTGCACGGTTTCATTAGAAATCGTCTCCGATTGGTTGAACTCCGCTTCACAGTGACGTAGATAATCTTGTTGAACTGTTTCTCCGCCTGGTAGCAGCACTGTGGTTTCATACACAAAACATGCTCAACTCAAATAAGTGAACTCGGGTCCTCATCCCGAGACGGTAACGCTCTTTTCAGGCACAGGTGAGCTGCGTGAACCATTTCAACCATATACTAGCCCTGCTGCCATTATTAAATTTCTGGCGGTCCCGGGAATCGAACCCGGGCCCCCGAGGACGGCAGTACTAACCGTTATGCAACGGACGTGGACCTCAGCTCAAATAATCTGCTGTCATCTCAATACTGAATAATGTACACTTTATTCCATTTCCAACAGATAATATAGTTCATCATTAAGTTCGTAATATCTTCATCAATCCAGAACGACTCTGGTAGCTTAGTGGACTGTTTGAAGCTTCATATAGTCCAACATTAATTTTTGTGTTTTATAACATCATAAACCCATATACACACCTCTTATATCTTTCATAGCAAGTGACGAATAACAAAACAAGAACACCTCAATATATGGATCAAACATGGACGATTTGCATCGCGACGAATCAAAATTAGCTACATATTAGAAGACTTTACTAAATCCGTCCGTTCTACTGCATGGCTTTGCTTAATTTCTGTTTTATTCTCTCCAGAATTACCTGCCGGTGAATCATGAGACACTGATAGGTCTCTAAGTTGAGTACTTTTTGTACTTAGCAGGTTGCTAAGCGACTCACTTTCATTAATATTCTCATAGGCCCATATGTGATGTTCATACTTAATAATGTGATTGCATGCAACCATGTTTGATTACTACCTGTCATGCCAGAGAGTGTGCACTTCCTCTGATGATGGAAGAATACTGTTCTCTGCTAGATACTCTTATTCTCTGACCAAGACCAACTACAATATCTCAGACCTTAACCGACCTATCGAAACTGTCCATAATGGCGGCAGCTGGAGTGTTAGCATGCGTTTGTTTTGATTTGTGAAAGTCGTGTTGTTACCAAATATTTACGGAAATTTGAATATTATTAATCGTACATTATATTTATTTATGGTCTTAAGAAGGTTATAGATCCTCTTTCAGTGCCGTAAGAAGCTGTTTGTTCTCAAAGAGCTTATTTATTCCAACAATATCGGCGGTGATTAGGTTAACGTTCATTCTCGTGTTGTTCTCTGAAAGTATTTTCTTCATTTTTAGTTACCTATGCAATATGTTTATAGTTTAATGTGCTGTGTGCCTGGATGTAAGTAAGAGTTTCAGTGTTCCCGTTTCCAAAAGACCTAATATTAAGGCAAAATTGGGTTAAGAGCATTCGTAAGGAAAACTTCGAACCGAATCATAGGCCTAATAATGCTGTGTACATTAATCATTTTATCATTTTTGAAATCAAATGTATTGTTAGGGAAAATATTATATACCCGTAGAAGGTGGTGATCTAATTCGAGTGCCGCGCAAACTTCCGAAGTTAAAACTAATGATGCCTATCCTAGCATTTGCCCTATCAGCCAACGTACCTTACTACAAAGAAAATTAAATCAGTCCCAAAAACATCCGGAAAATCATGACCAAGATTTATGATTTAGAGACGAAAGTAAACGGTGGTGCAAGAATGATGTAATTAATTTTCTACGTTTTACAATGAACGTGCGTAAACTAAACCTAACCCCTTTCCCGTGAGTGAACATGAGGATTATGTTCTTTTTTATGTAATGTACAATTTTGCCGTCAATTCTGGTGAGTTATAAGGTAACGAGTTCTTTAGATGGCCAAGTGTATCATACAAATATCGCTTGTACCTACTCAACAATACAGGTGGATTTTGGAGGGTTGAAATATTGTTGGAGAAATTTGTTTGCGTGTTTTACATAATGGGCGGTGGTTAATAGTGGTGTCATAGTATTTCATGTAAGGTTAATAATGTTCTTTGTTGACATCTATATATCGTATTTAATTATTCATATTTCGAGTTAATGAGTTGCATTTCATGACGTTCGACTTGTGATCTTTTCTTTAGGTGACTCGGAATAAACACGTATAACCTTGCCCTCAACCTCTCATATCGCCCACCGATGTCCGCCATGTTTTTCCTGGATTACGGTCTGATGTAATTGTAGTTGGTCTTGCTCTGACCTTCCCTAGCTTCTAAATATACTCAACAGATGGCAGAACGCTCCTAATAACTTACATGTTCCTAAGAGAAAACAGTCTACGTACGTACAGACGGGAAGGTGTCAAGTCGACTGGCCTTATGTATGACCACTAATAAAATGCAGGGACAAACGCTTGGAAAAGTGGGTGTTTATTTACCCGAACCAGTATTCAGCCATGGCCAATTGTTCTTGGGCAAGATCGTTTGTTAATGTTAAGGTCCAGATACGGCCGAATGGTCGAAGCACGGAGAATATTGTATGGAAAAAGTGTTATAAAGTACATTACACTATTAAATGTTCATAAAACTATTAGAAAGGGCAGGTAAAATAATATGACTACGACAGGCACAGCTACGGAGCATTAAATTCATTTAATTCAAAATAAGTAAACTCACCACCGTATGGAATAAAATATTGTGTAAGTGACAGTCAGTAAAGTGATAAGTTTACGTTACTAGCTTCGAAATTCCAGAAATCATCTCAGACGTAACGTAAATGATCACTTTACGTGGCAGATGTTTACCTCAGGATTCGCTCACATGGTACTGTTTATATTTGCCCAAAATTCAACCATTACTGGCTCACCCGTGAATCACGGGCAGTTCTTGGCGATGTTGATATCGTGTCGCCTCCGTAGAGGTTTCGTGCAAGTCTTTTAACTGACACCCATGGGCGACATAACCGTCTGGGTATGTGATGATGTGACAATGATAATGAGATAGGGAGAAGCTGTCGGCTCGTGACCTACTTCCGTCGAATAACACCGAGAGGTCTATTCAAGGCTTCACGTTTCCATTTGACGGACCTGGCAGCAGCGGCTTACCTTTCCTCACTCTTATTTACATTGAAATAAACAGAAAACGCCCTGCACGGAAGGCTCGAAAACGGTGGATGGATACAGTGGAGGAGAGTATAGAGAAGGGACGAATAAAGATAGAAAACATGTTGGAAGCGGGAGGAGAGTAGTATAGGGATCGTCGACGATGGAGCTCTATGATCCATACATAACCTGACCCAGGAGAGAATTGGAAACGGGAGCTGATGAAGAAGATGAAGAATTAATATAATCGTATTATTATTATTATTATTATTATTATTATTATTATTATTATTATTATTATTATTATTATTATTATTATTATTATTCTTCGCTTTCTGCTTCTTAATGTATTTTTTCATTCCTGTTTCTATAGCTGTTTCAGTACCCTCTCTGTTCATTGTTCTTGTGGCAGCTTCCTCGTTGAGGAAGTTGTAATAAATCAAATAAGTTAATTATTATTTAATACGAGGGTTGATACATAAGTGATCGCAGCTGTGTTTCCCCTCGCATTTGGCTGGTGCTACCACGCAATGGCCATATGTCCTGAACACAACACTGGATGGTGGTGCGTTGTATAGTTACCACACGTATACTAGAGCGAGTTCAAGTTCGTAGAACCGATGCGTTTGCCCCCCCCCCCCCCAACCAGTTCCTCTGAGCTTATGCAAGATGTTGTTTATTGTTCTTATCTTTTCTGCGGTATTATGAAGATGTTGTTTATACGTCAGTGTCTCGTCCATTGTAATGCCCAGATATTTTGGGCAAGGATTATATTTGAATCGTTGACCTTTGAATTCCACTTGAGGTGTATAGTTGGCTCTATTATTGTCTAGATAGAAACAGCTAACTTCAGTTTTATTCAGGTTAGGTTTAAGTCGCCACGTATTGAAATATTTGTTAAATGTATGGAGGTTCTCTGTAAGTAAATTTCTGCTGTTTTGAAGTCATTGAAGTGGGCAGTCAGAGCTATGTCATCTGCATATATGAATTTTCTGGAAATAGTTTCTGGGAGATCTGCAGTGTACATGTTGAACAGTAATGGAGCAAGAACTGAGCCTTGTGGTAGCCATCATTCAGCACATAAGGCTTGCTCACGCTGCCATTTTAATGTACCTCAAATACTCTGTTGTAGCATGTTGTTGAGAAGTGTCGCGAGGGTCTTATAGGGAATAATCTTCAGGAATTTCAAAATCATTCCTTATCGCCAAACTGCATCATAGGCAGATGTCCAGTCCACAAATACTGCAATGGTCTTCTTCTTGTCCTGAAACCCGTTCTCAATATGGCTGGTGAGCGCCAATATTTGTTCACAGCAGCTTCGTTCTGGTCGGAATCCGCCTTGTTCAATTTGTAAATGTTGGAAGGCTGTAGTTGAAATTCTATTATAGATCATTCTTTCAATTATCTTATAGCATATGCTTAAGAGTGCGATTAGACGATACTCCTCTGGACATTTTCCATTTTAAAAATAGCAACTATTTTCGTTCTCTTGAGCAGGGATGGAAATCTACCATTTCTTAAGATGCCATTAAAGAATTTAACCAACCATTCTACAGTTCTAGGACCACAATATTTAAGGAACTCTGGATATATTCCGTCCAGTTCAGCTGCTTTTCCTGGTTTAAATTCTTTCAGAGCCGTTGAAATTTCTGCAAAAGTGAATTCTCCTGAGAACTGGGAGGTTGCGTTAGCCAGAGATAGCTTTGCTCTTAGCTCTTTTTTTAGTTTTTTAGTTTCATTTTTATCGACATTATCTGGTCTCTTTGAAAGACTGACAATTCTATAGGCTACATAGAGTGGCCGAATACTGCTGTCGTGTGTGTCTTAATAGCGCACATACTGAAAAAGTTGATATTCGACTAAATGACACAATGAGGACAATATCAGGCACTATCAAATCAACACCCCTACAACGGCTACCTGTGTTATCCAACATCCACCCCCTCATATACGAAGGAAAGCAGCACTGGTAAGAGAATGGGTGAAATGTCGCAGCAACCCTCAATTACCCTTACATCAGAATTGCAAATTTCAGAAAACAGTGAGATTGAAATCAAGGAACCCATCATGGAAATTAGGAGAAAGGCTTGCTGAATCACATTTTAATCCTGATCAGACCTGGAAAGAAGAATGGTCTTATTCAAACCCTGATCAGCTGGGTTTAATTAACGATCCATGTAAAGCTCCGCCTGGTTTCAATTTACCTAGAAAGGCATAGACATCTTTAAATAGAATTAGGACAAACCACGGAAGATGCAAATTCTGGCTTCACAAGTGGGGAAAAGCTGAAAACTCATACTGCGATGTGACAATGTTCCCCAGACCATCCATCACGTTGTTACGGAATGCCAAAGAAGAAGATTTGAGGGAACTATTCAGGATATACACAGTGCTACCGATGAAATTGTGAACTGGCTGAATACACTGGACATTACATTTTAATTTACCTCATATGTAAATACTGTATATAGCTTATTGTAGTATGTACATTTCCAATGAATCCTTATTTTGCCATACGAAATAATAATAATAATAATACACGTATACTAAGGCCCACAAGACTTGGAGTCTGACGGTTAGCGCCACCGGCGAGAAAAAGTTGACAAACGATGCTCGAAAATGGTCTGTTGCTAAGGCAACGATAACAGCGATGCCGCATTCACGGAAGCTATCGCCAGGTGGGTTGGCTTACTCTCAGTCGCTTTTGAGATATTATTCGGAGTGTTACTGTGTTAGTTGTTGCTGCTTTGTGTATTTACGTGTTTGTTTTCTGAATATTATTTTCGTTGTTATTTTACTTTTTGTCAATCAGTGACTATCTGTACAGTTCTATTCCGTATTCAACATGTGCATTTGTTGAGATTATTGTCAGAAACATGATTTTGTTAGTGATTACGAAAACTCATATTTATGGACAACGACGTATTCTGTTTTAAATGAGCTCGAGATTCGGAACGGGTCAATGTTTATTGCATTGCATTAGGCCAACATGTTTTATTAAACACTCAGTCTTTATGAAAGGGTGCTATGCCGCAGATGGGGGTAACTGTGACAATGCAGCGTACTTCGTAGTTACTGTTTTCTCCGCTCAATGTCAGACTCCAACTGCGCCGAACTATAGTGCATCAATCAACATTATATACATAATTTTTTCTATAATTCTCCCTAGAAGTGTTCAATTAAACATAAATTGGCGTGGGTGTAAATTTTATGTAAAAATACGCCTTACCTTAAAAATATGTAGTTTTGTGCGAAGAACAGCTACTGTACATATGTAGTGTTAAAAATTGATGTAATGATCTTTGTAGCCAAACTGGTCTGTATTGTGAGATTTCAGACAGACGTAGGCCTATAGCCTACTAAAGGGGAAAATACGTAATTACATACACATCCGGACAACAGACATGGCAGTGCAACCGAACAAAGCGTTATTTAGAATATCGTGGAAGCCACAGCGTTCTATGCTTCTTAGTTGTGAAAGTGCAAGAACTTCAAGAACAGCATATAAGAGCTGTATTTATAGCCTACAGCTTCGCTGTGGTATTCTACACGGTGTACAGAACTCTAGGTTAAGTAGTGTACACGTTGAAACATTGCATGGCTCTTAACGTCAGCCCAGAAACGCGACGGGGAGTCACCCTGATGTGAAGACTGAGTTAGAGAATTTTACAGGCCCTCGCTGCAGACAGCCACGAACACTATTCTGCTATTATTCCCTTAAGTGTGCATACTGATCATTCCAATCTGTGCCTCAGAGTAGGGATCGAATAGCTGGAATACCATGATGAACCAGTGTGTTACGTTGCAGTAATATCAGAAAATTTATAAACCAGAGAAGTGGCATGCTAAAGAAGAGAGTGATCTAACTCCTCAGCTACCTCCCGCCAATATCCAGGCAGGATGTTATACTCTGAAGGCAGCAGTAATCCCATCTATCGGTGATGAGTGGCAACAGAAGACATAAAGCACATAACGACAAACAATGGTCAATATAATGTTGTTCAATTTTATGAACTTTCTATATTGTAGGCCTTCACATTTAGTTTTCTTCCGACTCAGTGACATTAGGGCATCTAATGTAAAGTGAGTCCTCCTTCCTTTCGTGACCCGTTCCTTCACAGTTTTTTTATTTTTATAATCATCTTCACAATCTTCCTTGTCGATATGGACCGATGACCATGCGTTTTAACAGCTTAAGACGATCACGACAAAAACCATCGCCAGTTAACACGATTGAATAATACTTCTATGTCAGCAATGCTCGGCGTTCATATGGACTAAGCAAAAAAGTTCAAATTCATCTACATTCACGAATTCCTCGTGAAACAATAATCACCACCACCACAAATATTATCATAGTCGGTACGCTAAAACTGAATAAGATATAAAGGATCGGAAATTGTATTCTCTATAACATGTTATGTAGTACTTTTCGATAGGACAAATAACAATTATATTTTGGTGCTTTCCCCTAAACTACCATTTCAACCAGGGTGGATAAAATTATTTATAGCGTAGACCGTAGTTCCTTATTTCCAGACTTGACGTACGAATTATCATTAAATTCTCTTCAGCCGTTTACTCCTGATGCGCGTACATACATACATACATACATACATACATACATACATACATACATACATACATACATACATACATACATACATACATACATACATACATACATACTATAACCGTTCGTGGATGTGGGTGGTTCGAAATGACATGTTTTGTTTTCAATTGAATCTCGGCTAGTGTCAACGGTTCGCAAGAAATTCCACTCACGGGCGAGTAACGGTTATATCCCTTTCATTCAACGTCAGGCTCAAAACACAGAGTAAATTCTACGTCCTACCTTAACTGCATAAGATTATTAAATTATAATTTATGGAATGAGAAGATCGCAATATAATTTTGGAAGGATATTCTACTTTAATTAACTATTCATAAAAGAGAAATAATAAATATAATAATCATTTGATTAGACAGACAGAAATTACGGAAAATTAAAACGAGCATTTCCTTGTTACTGTGGTCACGACCTAAGCAGAAATTATTTTTTAATTCTGAGCAAAGTGCAGAAAAAACCTCTTATTTTTTATATATATAACTTTAACTATAACACAGGATTGGGGCTGAAGTGAGATGAGATGAGGTGAGAAGTGTTTGAAGATGGACGTTCAAGCCTCCCTCTGTGTGTGTGTGTGTGGGGGGGGGTGTAGGAGTTCCACACAGCGAAAGGAAATTGCCTCGTGTTCCTGGTCTTGAGAATTACAGCAAACTGCTACGTGGGGATGGAGGACATTACATTGTTACCGTTTCCTCCGGAGAGTTCTTGTGGTCTGTCTGCAGGTGTTCTGTGCTACATTTCCTCTTCTGAGGAAACCTCAGCTCGTCAGGCACCCACATCCCGCCCGAGGCTCGCAAAAAGCTGAGACGTGTCCTCCGAGATGCTGATCGAGCGAGACGCCGTGAGTACATCACGTGATTATTGCTTTACGGATATTCTCCTTCCAGAAAATATCTTGGAATTTCATGAAGATGTCTTTATTCGTGAAAGGTCCCAACGAGCAAATCTCACTTTAATGGTCTGCATGGGACATCGGGGTAATATGCAAGTGATAAAACTGGAATAATTTCAAGATGTGTAAGAAATTAATATGCAACGGAATTTAAAATAAAAACTACTTCAATAATACTGATGATAATATAAATTAAAATTAGAACAAAACTGAAAGAAACTACGTTATAACCAAAATATTGTTTTAAGTTAGGTAGGACTGGAACAATAAACAACTTTCAGTCACAAAACCCAAAAGAAATACTGTAGCCTTCAGTGAATTGAAAGGAGAAGCTGCCTCAGGGCCTATGAAACTACTAGGAATGGCATAATTTCTATAGAGTGTAATAATAATAATAATGTTATTTGCTTTACGTCCCACTAACTAATTTAACGGTTTTCGGAGACGCCGACGTGCCGAAATTTTGTCCCGCAGGAGTTCTTTTACGTGCCAGTAAATCTACCGACACGAGGCTGACGTATTTGAGCACCTTCAAATACCACCGGACTGAGCCAGGATCGAACCTGCCAAGTTGGGGTCAGAAGGCCAGCGCCTCATCCGTCTGAGCCACTCAGCCCGGCAATTTCTATAGAGCGTGATGTGATGAGGCCTCTTTGATAAAAGAGCCATCGATATAAATGTCGCAGCCACGGCCATCCATCAATACTTCACATCACAGCCTACAAGATCACATTGACCATTTAATTTTAACGCCCCTCTTTGATGATATATCTCTCAGTCACGACCATCCATCAATACTTCACATCACAGCCTGCAAGATCACATTGACCATTTGTACCATTGGTGTAGTGGTTAGTGTGATTAGCTGCCACCCCCGGAGGCCCGGGTTCGATTCCAGGCTCTGCCACGAAATTTGAAAAGTGGTACGAGGGCTGGAACGGGGTCCACTCAGCATCGGGAGGTCAACTGAGTAGAGGTGGGTTCGATTTCCCCCTCGGCTATCCTGGAAGTGGTTTTCCGTGGTTTTCCACTTCTCCTCCAGGCAAATGCCGGGATGGTCCTAACTTAAGGCCATGGCCACTTCCTTCCCTCTTCCTTGTCTATCCCTTCCAATCTTCCCATCCGCCACAAGGCCCCTGTTCAGGATAGCAGGTGAGGCCGCCTGGGCGAGGTATTGGTCATTTTCATCAGTTGTATCCCCCGTCCCGAAATCTCACGCTCCAGCACACTGCCCTTGAGGCGGTAGAGGTGGGATCCCTCGCTGGAGTCCGAGGGAAAAACCGACCCTGGAGGGTAAACAGATTAAGAAGAATAAGACAAAACTAAGATTTCCAGAATACATTTTCAAGTTAGTCAGTTGTTTTCTCAAAATACGGTTCCATTGAAGTTAATAACTTAATAAACGAAGTAATCTCATAATACTAATTAACAACAAATTTATGTATCCCGGACGAAGTTTTAATTAAATTAATTAATTTTAATTAAATTTACGTTATCACTTGGACATGTTTACCAGAAACATTTCTTTGAAGAAGTATTAATTTACTATTTTTAATGGCTCGTAGTTTTCTTGTTCCGCAGCTCTAATGCGAAATACATTGTCATAACTACCGATATCATTTACTTATTTCATGATGTCACTCAGCAAGTTTATATTATAACACTAATAATTATTAAGAAACTAGCTTGGATAATCCTAACCTTAAATCCTATAATCTGCATAAAATTACACACAACGCAAAATAAAATAACCCATGTCAGTGACACCGTTTTCATCTCACAGAAACTGTAATTATGGCTGATTATGACATAATACTTTGTTGCTTAGTTTAGTAGCGGTGTTAATGATATGCATTAAGGGTTTCCCTTAACCAATTGAATCGTTAAATTAACTCATAAGCTAGGCACTATATTTTGGCCGATGTAACAGAGTTTAAACAAACAGGCGCGTCTTTCGACAATTTTCCTTCTGGAACTATTTACCACTAACAACCAAATTGTTTCACTTACGATTTCCTGACGTTTACCACGGCGGTTTTGTCGCCAATCCTTCTTAGAATGGACTTTTAACAAAAAAATAGTTCCGCCAAATTACTTCGTATCCCTGCACATTCTACACGTGTGGGTGACTTAATTTCTGTAGCGTGAGAGTGAGAATCACCCCACCTGTCCTCCAGGTGACGTCTCTGGACCAAACTAAAACTGCTACTAGGGCTCCTCATGACCTGCAATTGATATGGGGCCTCATGTAGTGAATTTAGGACTCAGGTTGATTATGACTCAGAGGTCATGGGTTCAATACGTATGTCAAAAGTTTTTACTCCCAATTAGTACCTAACCATCTGTCTATATGATAAGCTATTCCAGTTCTGGTCCGCGGGTGTTAATTCCCCCTGTGGGTGGGAGTTGTAGAATAACACCCACGGTGTCCTCTTCTGAGTATATGGGGCCCAGGGACATTTACATTGGGAGCGTGGGTTGACGACCTTTGCTGAGTCCTGGCATTGCTTCCGCTTACTTGTGCCAGCTTCCTCATTTTCATTTATCATGTCTGACCTTTCTTGGCCAACTTTTGTTCTTTTCCGACCCCGAAGCTATTAGGTTCCGCGCCCTTTATCTCCTTTGTCTTTCTTTGGCGGATACTTTAATTTTTCGAAGTGTCGGATCCCTTCCATTTTTTTCCCTCTCTGATTGGTGATACACATGATGGTTGGCTAGTTTCACTTCCTCTTAACACAATAATCATCACCTGTGAGGCATGTTTCTCCCAATCAATGAAGCAGTTTAGAGCTCCGGGTCACTAAGTTTTCGTGAAACCAGATCCCCCTCGCATGCAGATCAGACAGGTCGGCATCCTTCACCGTGTGCACGCTCTCCTCCTTTCTTTTTTCGTGTTGCAGTGCACACCAAGTCTCACGGAACGAGCCAAGTGTCGTTTATTACACACAAAAGGTTTTCCCTCGTAATCAATTAATATCCAGTCCAGTCCATCCGTCTGCACCTGCACACAACACAAATCATTAATTAACTTTTATATTGCACTGATACACGTGGGAATCTTCCATGAAATTTTTATTCTATTAGCTATTCCGAGCGCACTCTTTTTTACAAGCGGTACAGTCTGAACAAAGATATTAGCAGACCTTCTTTACAGTTAAACAAACACAAAATCTGTGCTTGATTTTTGAGGAATTCGGCAAGTATGGAAGGTCGGAACAACACACCCAGCCTTCCACGAAAAAAATAAAATAAATAAAAGTCACGTAGGCAAAAGATCAAACGAACACATGGACATAAAGAGAAGAAAGCCACGACATCGTGCTCAACCTCCCTCGTAAATATATATATATATATATATATATATATATATATATATATATATATATATATATATACATATATCACGTCGCCACAACTACCCTCTGAATCATACATTTTACAATATTTACCTTAAATTTTATTTAATAGTCGGATCTTCACACAAGCAACTCACCCCCTAGCTATTATTATTATTATTATTATTATTATTATTATTATTATTATTATTATTATTATTATTATTATTATTATGCCTTTGCTGGCGAGATGTAGTGTTTACAGTGCACTATGTCTTCTGGTATGGGCTATATCAAATTTGTTACTTTCATTGACCTGTCACAGTCTCACCCTTGGCTTTGACAATATGAAAGTGACTGAGGTATGAGTGATGCTAGTAATACCATTCCTTATGCAGCCAGTCCCTGTTATGAATGGTGTGAAAATATCGCTCATAGGGTCAGTTGGTGCATACATTTCAGTGGGCTTGACAGACTGATATGTAAGAGCAACTGCTGGCTCGGTGAGGAAAGCAACGGGAAACTACCTCACTCCTCGTTTCCCTAGTACGCCTCTTCAGTGACGCCTAGGCTATTTATGACAGCTGTTGGCGAAGCTGCAGAGGATCAAACCAGCCTTCGGGCTGATTACCCAACATACACATACATTATTATTATTATTATTATTATTATTATTATTATTATTATTATTATTATTATTATTATTATTGTTATTCCAAGAGCTTCCATCAGTCAGCCGGCAGCGTGCCGGCCTCTCATTGCTGGGTTGCGTGGTTCAAATCCCGGTCACTCCATGTGAGATTTTCTCCGGGTACTCCGGCTTTCCGGCCATCTTTCATTCCAGCAATACTCTCCAATATTTTATATCACCTCTTCCATTAATTATTGTCCCAGAGGAATGCGACAGGCTTCGGCAGCGGGCACAATTCCCATACTCGCCGCTCGCTAGATGAAGTGTTCATTCATTACATTTCTGACCCTGTCGATTGACTGGAAAGAGTGTGAATTTTCATTTTCTTCTCAAATATGATGATATTTTCTTAATAACGGTCGGAATAATGTCATCTCCTTTATGCGGTGGAGTTTATTGCTGTAACATGAGAAATGAAATGGCGTATTGCTTTTAGTGCCAGGAGTGTCCGAGGAGATGTTCGGCTCACCAGGTGCACGTCTTTTGATTTGACGCCCGTCAGTGACCTACGCGTGGTGATGAAGATGAAATGATGATGAAGATGACACATACACCCAGCCCCCATACCAGCGGAATTAACCAGAGATCGTTAAAATATGCGACCCTGGCGGGAATCGAATCTGGGTCCCCTGTGACCAAAGGCTAGCACCCTTATCATTTAGGCATGGTGCCGGACTGTAAAATGAGAATACCATGCGGATGTACCGAGAGTGACAAACCGTGACGGAAATCCTGCATTGTGTCAGAATTTTGTCCTATGTTTTGGAGGAACTGAAATTGCTTTGAGGAAATAACTTCTGCACAGCACCAGAGACGAAGTGTTCAATGTCTCTCTGTAAAGAGGAAGGGACAATATACCTATCAACAAAAGTCTCGCCTCGATATGTGGTCATCGAGTGATGCGCCACCATTTTAAGGTAAAAAATTCACCTTGACGCGTGGCTGAAAATTCGTCTAGTCCTGAACTTTGATGTGTGAAGTGTCATTTGGGCGACTTCTACATTCACACGGGAAAACTGAATTAATAATGAACATTTGAATAAAATGCGGTGCGAAGAATTGGGAAAAAATGAAGGGAACTTCTTTCTAAATATATCGCGATATATGGAGAATAAAAGACTTCGGAATGATCGAGAATGCGTTCAACAGAATAGAGTGGGTGGAAGCTAAAAGTCACCAGTGCAGAGGGGTAAAAGGGTTATTGGGAGCGTCTCAAACTTAAGGCGTCCGAGCCCCAGTAGTAGAGCTCATGGTCCTGAGTATGTGTAAACAGTAACATTTCCTACCCATGTTGGGGTGATACTTTATTTCGAACCACGTGTTCTGCGTCCCGACCAAGTGGCTACGCAGTTTGGGTCACATGGCCATCAGCCTGCGTTCCCCCACTGGTTTTCCGTGGTTTCCCGTTTTCACACCAGGCAAATGCTAGGGCCGTACCTTGTATAGGCGACGACCACTTCCTTCCCACTCATCGTCTCCATAAGAATGGTCTGTATCTGTGCAACGTAAAATAGTGAAAAAGAAAAAGCTCTACCTCAAAATTTGGGACGGCAATCCCGACACTGCCGCACTCAAATTTTGTGATATATTACAATCAGCTCCCTCATTTTATCATTGGTGTTGGTAGAAGTGACTACGGCCTTCACATGTAAATCACATTACATGGAACATGGACATGCAGGATGCAAGTTTTCAGAAGGCTGTGACTCACTTAAAGATCAGAACTTAGAAGGCGTTCTTTACCATTCATTTGTCTTGGCGCGTTTGCTTCAATTTAACAACTTCCGTTTGGCGAAAAATGGTGGATGAGTGATTTGGTCTGAGAAACAGTCATTGCAATTCATTTGCTTGCTATGCTTTTTCACTATACTGCTGTTTAGGCATTATGAATGTTCTCTTCTTTGAGTCAAGTTTAGTACCGGGGGATCAGAGAGGAAGAAATGTGTATGCTACGTTATATCACTACAAGCACTGATGACAATCCTCGTCACTTCAAGAGCCCCTCAGGGATTAGCTCATGGCGCTTCTACAACGCGGCAATTACGAAGGAAGAGAAGCCAGCAAGTCACAAAGACGAAGCCTGCAGTGGTAGTAAAAATAATGCCGGTTTACCGAAGGCTGGTAGCAAATGAGCTTCTTGCCAGGTGTGTTAGTGGCGGGACTCAGAATGCAAAATGAGAGTCTTCACAGCACTGTGTGGTCAAAACGCCCTAAAATAAAATTTGTGTCAAAGAAACGACTAGAATATGCTGTTGTATCAGCTGTAGGCCAGTTTGATATGGGGTGCGAAACTAAGTTGGAAGTACGGAAAGTTGTCTCAAGAGAACAACTTGCAAGGAACATCATTGGGCAGCGTATCTACCTATCCAAAACTAGGTGTTCTGAGCTGTCCAACTGGAACTTAATAAAATAAGGTTAGACCAGTTCATGGAGAAGAAGGAAGGGTGTACATCTGGTGCAGGGGAGTTGGTACTTTATGCTGCAACTCTTTGTGTTTAAAGTGCTCCTTGCAGAACAGTTGTTAGCCAATTGAGTTGTTAACTTGCACAGTTATTCCTTGATAGGTTATGTAATGATTCAAAGAATACTTTCAAGAAAAAAGATAAGAAACCTAATTTTCATTAATCATAAGTTGTAAAGCTGAAAATTTTTTGTGAAAAATTAAGTAACCCATATTAAATAATTAAATAATTAATATTAATTAATTAATATCTGCAAATATATCTTCATAATTTTAAAAAGCATCAATGAAATCCTTGAAAATATCAAGGTGAACTTGCAGAAAACATTCCAAGTGGCTACAACGAAAACAATTATGTAAGGAGCTTTTTTATTATTTAACAAATTTTTGCTAAAATATTAATAAAATCATTTAAATGAAAAACTATTTAATATACTGGTTACAAATTTTGTGTTTTAGGTAGACTAATCCAACTTCAGTAGTGTGCAAAGTTTCAAATGTGTACCTAAAAAGCGTAGATTGTGGTATTTTCCCCTTCTTTGTCTTGGTGCGTTTGCTACATTTTAGCAACTTCCGCTTGCTTTGTTTTTGCGAAAAAAGATGGATGTTTTCCATAATTATTATCCATTTAATTAAATGCGAGTTCCTCCCTAAATATTATTGGCTCTAATTTTCTCATTTGTATTTTGAGTGTTCTGATTTTGAATATTGTTTAACGATAGGGAAACTTTGTGAGATCAGTTTCTCCGTCAGGTTATGCTACAGTTTGTTGCTGTGAATTTGGTCACCCTACTCTTCTTACCTTCTATTTACTTTGCGATTACGATGAAGATAATATTCGTATGGCCTCAACTACAGTGAGCAGGCAATTTAAATTTACGCCATCTAGGCTGCCTGCTGAACAATTTCTATGTTCCTATTTACTCTACCAGATGGCGAAATAAAATGGATCTCTTTGGGTGATCCGTGGCTGTTTTTGAATTAATTTAGTAGGGTGAATGTATCGAAAGAAGTTATTTCCATGCCGACATCGTCCTGCATAGAGTGTTAGTCCGGGAGGGTTTCGCCTTTCAAAACTCTGTCTACACGTGACAGGTATGAACCCACTATCTTGTAGCCCGGAGGTCGACACTCTTCCACTGATCCTCAGAGGAAGTTATGATATTCAATTCGTTTGTCTATTATAACCAGCGTGCAGCCCTACTCGAACAGACCCTTCATAGTGGGCCGTGTATTTCAGGCTGGGAATTCTAAACCCCACTAACTCAAATATTTGATCAAATGAATTGGATGCAGTTATTTTGTTTGCCCCGTGCACGAGGAAAGCATGTCTCGGCATTCAAGACACTGCCTTAAAACACGTGTAAACAAAAATCCTACTTACTCTGTAGAATAAGCAAGTCTTTGCTTTCTGTGCATATTTACCTGCTAGCTGATCGTGAGATTTACAGGTTTTGAGTTTATAAAGTACCATTATCCCAGGGGGGGATAATATCCTATACCAAATAACCGTGACTTCGTCCAAATTGGGAAGAGGAATAAAGCAAATAAGAAACTGTGGAAACGCCAATCCAGAGATTTGACATTGTAAACATTCGGTGTTCGTCAAACAAACTTAACAGCAACACATCGTCATGTATATTTCCAATTCCTCCCCCGTGTGGCAGAGTACAACGGAACATTGAATCTGCCGAAATGTCTGCACACGGTAGCTTAGCTCATTCTATTATCAATTCTCACTGGAGTCTCATAGCAAAATTAACTACATTTTACAGATAGGCTCTGTCTGATCTCAAATAATAATATTAAAATTAATTTCCCTCTTCCCCTGAAGTGGGAGGTGAGCCTCCTCTCACAGGCCAGGAAATTTGGTGGTGATTTTTATTTTCAGAGGAAGTACAACTAGTTAAGGAGTAGGAGTAGGTGACAGGGTTGGCGGCTGTAGTCTATAGTAGGAGAATGTAAAACCATGGGAAATCATTCTCAGGACAGCTGTCGGAGCACCGTCTCCCGAATACAGAGGCGCAGAGCCGTGGCCACAGGTAGCAGAGACCCCACCTTGCATCTTCAACTGAAAAGCATATGAGAAAACGTTAAATATATATATCGTCAGCGTTAAACCCATATTATATTCCCATTAGTTCTTTTGCCAGGTATTTGTGGGGTTACTAGAGTGACTCGGGCTCACTCTGGATTTGTCCGAGGGTTTGAGGCGGGATGCCCTTCTTGACTCCACGTGACTTTCGAGATGAAAATCTCAAGCCACGATCGACTGGGATTCGAACCTCAAACTTCCGGTTAGGAAACCAGCAGCTAAGGCACTGAGATAATGGCCACCCTCTCCCTCTCAAATATCATAGTCAATATATTTATAAAACGGATGTTAAGGTCGTAATGAAATGGAGTGTTGTAGTGCTGGAAGTGTCCGAGGACAAGTTTGGCTCGCCAGATGCAGGTCATTTGATTTGACACCCGTAGGCGACCTGCGCGTCGTGATGAAGATGAAATTATGATAAAGACGACACATACACCTATCCCCCGTGCCAGCGAAATTGACCAATTATGGTTAAAATTCCCGACCCTGTCAGGGATCAAACCCGGGATCCCTGTGACCAAAGGTCAGCACGCTAACAATTTAGCTATTTTCATCATTTCATCATTTCATCCTCGTCACGACCCGCAGGTCGCCTACGGGAGTCAAATGAAAAGGCCTGCATCTGCCGAGCTGAACTTGTCCATCGGACACTCCCGGCACTAAAAGCCATATTACGCCATTTCATTTTTTATACTTTTTGTTGTCATAATGTTTTTAAGTCTCTAGGTTCAATGATCTTCGTACTTTTCTATCGTCCTGCTCCATCTCTAAATTGTTAGCGTGCTGGCCTTTGGTCCTAGGGGTCCCGGGTTCGATTCCCGGCCGGGACGGGGATTTTAACCTTCATTGGTTAATTCCGATGGTTTGGGGGCTGCGTGTGTCTTCGACATTATCATTCATCATAGACAGGGGCCTCATCCTTACATGCGCGCAGTCTGCCTATAAGGCGTCAACTCGGAAGAGGCCACATCTATTATTATTGTCATTATTATTATTGTTGTTGTTGTATCGGGCGCATATCCATAGCCCTTTGAATGAAGTTGCTGCAAGGTGAGTCCTTGAGAAACAAACTGTCGTTTAGCCGTTGTTTATTAGTTTCCAGGGAGCACCCCGACCTGGGAAGAATAAATACTTTCTTTTGTTTATTTTCAGGGGCTGGGGAAGAGCACAGGTGCACCCGCTCCACGGTAGCAGAAGAATTAGTCTTTCCATACTGTTTCCTTGGTCTAGTCGTCCTTTTTTCTCTCATCTCATTACTGCGTTTGATGAGTTCTTTTGGAGTGGAGCGCTGCGGGCCCCGAGACTAAACGCTGTGAAATGGACTGACTCCCGTGTGGGCCGGGCTGGGCTCTCTCTACTTCAATATTATCGCACTGATTTCATTCCTATCAAATACGAGAAATAGACTTACACTTTTCCTTAACAATTCGACACACCGGGCGAGTTGGCCGTCGGTCAGGGGCGCGGGGCTGTGAGCTTGCATCCGGGAGATAGTGGGTTCCAATCCCACTGTCGGCAGCCCTGAAGATGTTTTTCCGTGGTTTCCCATTTTCAAACCAGGCAAATGCTGAGGCTGTACCTTAATTAAGACCACGGCCGCTTCCTTCCAACTCCTAGACCTTCCCTATCTCATTGTCGCCGTAAGACCTATCTGTGTCGGTGCGACGTAAAGCTACTAGCAACGAACAACAACAATTCGACAATGTACATAATTTACCTCTCACTGTTGGTATAAATGATTCTTTACTGACTGGAGTTTTCCCCTATAGCCAGAAATATTCTAACGCAACCCCTATTTTTCAAAAGTGTTCTATAAACGAGTTAAGTAGTTTTCGAGCAGTTTCAGTTATTCCAATTTTGGGTAAAATTATGGTGTATGCAATTCTTTCTCCTTCTTCTTTCCGATGAGGCCTGCTAAGGACCACGCGCCAATTTCAATTCATTTCTTCATTCTTTGTTGTTTTCTCTTCCGTTCCTTCCAATATTCTTTCATCCTTTCACTATGCTGTTTCTTTCTGTCCTCGGACCACTTCGCACCAGGTTTTTTGTTCAGTCTTCCTCCTTTTTCTTATGGTTTCTGTTGTTTTCTATGTTCCTGTATTTTTCATCACTATATCTTAATTTCCATACATCTGTTGTTTTCACAGGGCCTAAGATTTTTCTCATGATTCTCCTTTCCAGTACCTCAAGTTTATTTAATCTATAGTTTAGTACCAGGCATTCACTTGCATATAAGAATTCCGGTTTCACCACTGTAGTGCAGTGTCTTATTTTAAGATATTTAGATAGACACTTTTTGCAATAAAAATTCTTTGATCGTCGCCATAAGACCTATCTGTGTCGGTGCGACGTAAGGCCCCTAGCAAAAAAAAAAAAAATCCTTGTGATATATGCTCTTTCCATCTCGTGTACCCTTCCTTCTACTGCAGATTTGTCGAGACCATTATCTTTAATTATTTCTCCCAGATATTTGAATTTCGTTACTCTCTCCACTGGACCAATATCTGTAGCCAAAATGTTTAGAGCATTCTTGATGTTTGTAATAAATTTTGTTTCTTCTACGGAGATTTTCAAACCTGTCTTGCTGGCTATTTCTTCCAAGAGACTGATTTGTGTTGTTGCACTTGTTAGGTTTTCTGACAGTACAGCAAAATCGTCTGCAAATGCCAGGCAATTTATTTCAATGCCTTTGTTTTTGATCCCCAAAGTTACCGGCAAAATGTTATGTTCTTTAAGCTTTACATTCCAAATTCTTACAATTTTCTCTAGAATACAGTTGAATAGAACGGGTGACAAGCCGTCACTTTGTCGTACCCCTGTATTTATCTTAAAAGGTTTTGATATCTCACCCATAAATTTCACCTTTGAATTGCGTCAGTACGTGTTTCACGTATTAGGTTTGTCAGTTTAGTTTTCACTCCAAATTCACAAATTGTTTTATCTATAGTTTCTCCATCAACTGAGTCAAAAGCCTTTTCAAAATCTACAAAAGTCACAACAACGTCCTTTGAATTCAATATCCTATAGTGAATTATGGATTTTAAGTCAAGTATTTGTTCTGTATGTAATTAATTCATATCCTGAAGACAAGGCCTTGTCGCTGCAACCACATTTGTCTCTCCTCTGCTGAGCGTTTCAGGTCAACATATTTTCTCATATTCAGCTTGTCCATCACGGCATCCAGATAATTCTTCCTCGGCTTTCCTCTTCCCTTCTTACCCAGAACTTTTCGTTCCAGCATAGTTGTGAGGAATGTGTTATGTCGAAGTGTGTGGTCAATGAATTTGGTTTTCCTCTTTTCTACAGTGTTGATCAATTCCCTTGTTTCGTCTATTTCCTTAAGGAACCTATTGTTTGACTCTTTCTCTGTCCTTCTTATTTTCAGCATCCTCCTCCATATCCATATTTCTATTCCTTCCAGACGTTTTACATCCTATTTCCCTAAGACCCATGTTTCGCAACCATACAAAAAACTCCTCACAAACATTTTGGCAAATTCTTTCCCGATTTTAATGTTCCTGCTTGTCAGAAGCTGTTCCTTATTACTGGAGGCTTGTTTAGCTAGAGCAAACCTCCTCCTGATTTCTTCGGTGTACCTGTTGTCCTGAGTGATAACGCTTCTCAAGTAGCAAAATTGACTTACTTGTTGTACAGTTTCATCACCTATTTTAATGTTTATTGGTATCTCCTCAGCTGATTTCTTGACAACTAATACGTATGCATTCGAGGTGTTCAGTTCCAATTTAGACTCTTGTAGTGTTTATGTTAAAACTCGTAGCATTTTACTTACTTCCCTCTCAGAATCTCCAATTAATGCAAAGTCATCGGCAAATCTTATACAATGGATTTCTTGTCCGTTAAATTTCATTCCTTTGGTTTTCTGCTAAAGTTGTGATATGGCCTCCTCAATGAACATGTTGAACGAAAATGGAGATAGCGCACAGCCTTGTCTTACTCCTCTTCTAATGGATGCTGTCTTAACATTACCATTGATTTCCATTGTTGTAGTTTTTTGGAGTTTTGTACAGGAGTAAATGAGTCTTCTCCAGTGCAGTCCTATATTTTTCATGTTCCTAAAGAGCTGTTTCTACTTTACTTTGTCAAAGGCTTTCTCTATATCCACAAATGCAATGTAAGGTTTCCTGTTAACACACAGGCTTCTTTCAAGAATAGTTCTTAATGCTAGAAGAACTTCTCTTGTTCCCTTCCCTGTTGTAAAACCAAATTGATCCTGCGATGTATATTATTCAATTTTGTTTTTAATCCTGTATTAAGCAGTATTTTGGATGCGTGCGATAGCAGTGTTAGTGTTCTATAGTTGGAAGAGTCTGTAGCATTTCCTTTCTTTGGAAAGGTAACTTTCCTACTTTGAGTAAAGTCTCCAGTAATACTTCCATTGTAATAGCATCTTGTAATGATAATATACAGTTCTTGTTTCATTCCTTCTCCTATTCCCTTGAGAAGTTCTTTTGGTATGTCGTCCGGTCCGCTTGCTTTCTTGTCCTTTAATTGTTTTAGTGCTAGGTCAAATTCTTCCCATGTGATTATTGGACCTATATTGTCTTCTTCCACCATCTGTTCAGGTTCAGGACAGCCTGGAATTGCCATTACTTCTTCATCCCAGTACAGGTCTTCAGGATATTTCTACCAGCGTTCTGCGATATCTTCACTATCAATAAATAGTTGAACATTCTTAGCCTTTATAACTGAGCTTCTTGTTTTGGGTTTATATTGGAGTGATTTGATCATGCCATATGCTCTATCTCTTCTTCCCCCTATTATATAATATATAATTCTCTATAGTCTGCGTAATTTTCTTTATCCATACTTCTTTTGCCTTCCTACGTATTTTCACAATGAGATGTATGTAATGGCCCCTGAAAATCAAGAGAAGAAAGTATTAATTCGTCCCAGGTTGGGGTGTTCCGTGGATACTAATAATGCTAGGGGCTTTTACGTCGCACCGACACAGATAGGTCTTATGGCGACGATGGGATAGGAAAGGCCTAGGAGTTGGAAGGAAGCGGCCGTGGCCTTAATTAAGGTACAGCCCCAGCATTTGCCTGGTGTGAAAATGGGAAACCACGGAAAACCATCTTCAGGGCTGCCGATAGTGGGATTCGAACCTACTATCTCCCGGATGCAAGCTCACAGCCGCGCGCCTCTACGCACACGGCCAACTCGCCCGGTGATACTAATAATGGTTTTCTATTTTGAATCTAATACCATTTTGGGCAAGAACGGCTTCGGCAACGGTAAATCAACTGCTGGAGCAATAGAATCCCCTTTGCAATTTAAATTTTAGAAAACAAGAAAGTTGTTCAAGTCACTGTGTGTGAACTCAGAGCGTTTTCACTTGATCGTTGATGAAACGACTAGTATAGTGGTGGCATCAGGTTAGTAGTTTGACTGCCATTTTGATGTGTAGCCATTTCGCCTGTTGTAGCTATAGGACATGCTCAGGTGTGGTTCGCGCATTTGTGAAAGTTGGATAGTTTTGTGTTCTTTGCGAGAAAAATGTGAAGTCTTCGTTTCTTTCACCAACTAGTGCAGTGCGATGTCGCGGAAACGACGATGATATAGTGATAGTGATCCTATACACCCAGTTTTTCAAGAAGGAATGGGAATTTGTACGCATTTATGGTCGTCCCTGTTCGACTACAGATCAAGTTCATTTGTTGTTCATTTGTGAATCAGGTAAGAAGAATAAGGTTTGTAAATATTTATTTATTTATTTATTTATTTATTTATTTATTTATTTATTTATTTATTTAGTTAGTTAGTTAGTTAGTTAGTTAGTTAGTTAGTTAGTTAGTTAGTTAGTTAGTTAGTTAGTTAGTTAGTTAGTTAGTTAGTTAGTTAGTTAGTTAGTTATTTGTGTTATTAAGTGGCGAAGTTAGGGCTCTTGGTCCTCTCTTACACTTAACCACATTCATTTTTTATTTTTACAGTACCGTATTAATTTAATATCATTGTGATCAATTACAGTTATTGAGATAAGTAAGTCAGATAAGGAATAACAATAATACAATTAATTAAGATTACTATTGATAAAAAATTATAGGATAGGCTAAATAGAGAGTGGATAATAACAAAATGATATCAACTTAACACCTAAATTTTCGTAAATTTAATAGATTTTACTTATGAACTTTTGTGATAACAACGGTATTATTGTAACATTTATTGGCGTATTTAAAAGTGAGATTCTTGTCGGCCGATTTCCTCTGTATTTTGTACGACCGCAATAATAAAAACCTCGTATTAGCTGTATCTAGTATCATTTTGTGTAATTATAAGCTTAATCGATATTGAAAGTGCGATTCTTGTCGGCCGAATTCATTTGTATTATCGCAATGAAATTGAAAGGATGTTTCTAAGGACTCAAAGTGTCGTGCAATCAGCAGTTGTTATGGCGGCACTGCAGTGAGACCAACATTTTGGGCAGCTGCCATGTGCAACCTTACGCCGGCCCACCTATAGCATCATTTTATTGCAGGTCCAAGTTGAGCTGCTTCGTTGTCGTGCCCCAACTTTCAAAATGAGAGGAGTAATATTTTCACTTGTTATCAAACTTGTAGGCCTACATTTTCATTAATAATAACGAAACATCTTTTATGTAATTCTTTGGTGATGCAGAGTGCGAAATAACTGGTGGGAATATGTCGGCTGGTGAAATTGTTTCCCTGATTGATGATAGTAATACTTTTCCCTTCTTCTTCTTCTTCTTCTTAATCTGTTTACCCTCCAGGGTCGGTTTTTCCCTCGGACTCAGCGAGGGATCCCTCCTCTACCACCTCAAGGGCAGTGTCCTGGAGCTTCAGACTCTGGGTCGGGGATACAACTGGGGAGGATGACCAGTACCTCGCCCAGGCGGCCTCACCTGCTATGCTGAACAGGGACCTTAGTGGGGGTGAGAAGATTGGAAGGGATAGACAAGGAAGAGGGAAGGAAGCGGCCGTGGCCTTGAGTTAGGTACCATCCCGGCATTTGCCTGAAGGAGAAGTGGGAAACCACGGAAAACCACTTCCAGGATACCTGAGGTGGGAATCGAACCCACCTCTACTCAGTTGACTTCCGGAAGCTGAATGGACCCCATTTCAGCCCTTGTACCACTTTTCAAATTTCGCGGCAGAGCCGGGAAGCGAACCCAGGCTTCCGGGGGTGGCAGCTAATCTCACTAACCACTACACCACAGAGGCGGACTACTTTTTCCCTACCAGAGAAAATTTTTTTCCCTCTCTTGACCTATCCTACATATTCTGATTACCTATTGGTTATTACTAGGGTCAGCGCGAACCTACTTTAGGCCTAGAAGATTTTGAGCCAAACGGTTTGCAACGACTTGTTTCTAATTTGATTTATTTTTCTTAATTTCAGAAAGGTATACCTCAAATAGGTAATTATCCGCCTGATGAAGTTCCTGCGTGCAACATGGTCTTATTTTATGTGACCTTGAAAATGTTTAATTCGGAAATTCCAGTGTTCGAATCACGTTTTTTTGTGGCAGAAATTGGCGCAAGAAGAAGCTTGATTCGCACTCTGAAAGTGATGAATCTGAGCTCGCAACTAAATGGCTCAACTGTGACATGGAGAACCGAGTTCTTTACCGTCCTACAGAAATCTGCTACCTTGGATGGAGTGGATCCCATAAACATAGGCTGATTGGCTCCAACAACCAGCGACTGATCAAAGAGATGGCAAGCAAAAAGTGTTGGTAGTAAAAGCCTGTTCGAGTATAATTTTTCTTATGGTAACCTCACACATGTATGAGCGAGATGATGATGATGATAATAATAATAATAATAATAATAATAATAATAATAATAATAATAATAATAATAATAATAATAATAGTCTAATGGTGGAGGCCGGTATTGTAAGAATAGCCGCGCTTCAGAAGGCGGGCCTCTCCAACACATCGGTAATCTCGTGTGCTTATAAATCATGTTAAAGTCATACCATATTGATATCATCACCAACAGAGCCACATAAATCTCACAGCTCTCAAACACGTGTGTATGGTAGCTAATTTACCGTCTAACGTCTGCACCTTCACAGGCTGGCCCGCCAGGACGCGTTCCACGGCGGGGTCGAGGAGAATAGGGCTCTTCCCTGTGCTTCCATAAGTTATTATATGAATATTATTATATAAATACACACAGGAGATCAGAACAATTAAAATTACTATTTAGCTCATAGTTCAAATGACCAATCCGGTACAACAATAGCACAAACTTCAACCAATTAACAGATATATTTCGCGGGGAAATGATCGATTTAGAATTTCGCACCTACTCACATTTATTTTTATGTAAATTCATCACAACACTGCACTAAAAGATGATTTTGTATATCTTAATTGCTGTAATATCGTGCTTCAGTTGCCTTCATTCCTACATTTACATAACTGTGAAGCCTATAGCTGACATATTATTCGACTGACGTCCAAATAATTTAAATGCAAAAATTAAACAGTATATTTCGGTGCTGAAAATTTTGTTCACTGTGTGGGTTATAAATAACTATGTATTTGATTTCTTTAATATTTATGCACCTCTGTTATCATAAATAAATAAATAAATACAATTCTCGTTGTTACCTATTGACATTTGAACCAACCGTCTAACTCACAGTCTCATCCGGAGTCAGTTGAGGAGGTAATATATAGGTAGACTCACACATCTCCAGAACTTGGTGACATTTTCAAATCAATCAATCAATCAATCAATCAATCAATCAATCAATCAATCAATCAATCAATCAATCAATCAATCAATCAATCAATCAATCTACCAAGGTAGCCCCTATGAAGACAGCTGCGAGACTCAGTTTACATGGGTCAACTACTGAAAGACATAAAGTGGCAGGGAGGGATTCAGGTAGGTGAAAATGTAATAAACGGTGACGATTTGGTATTAATGGCAAATTTCGCTCAAAGCCTTCAGTTAAATATCTTGAAAACACGTGTAATTAGTATGATACGAAAATTAGCTTTTCCAAGACCAAAGTGATGTCACAAGATAAGTAACCTAAGAAGACTGACTGTCACGTTGGGGATGCAAAGTTGGAAAACGTAGACAATTTCAAGTATTTAGGATGTGTATTCTGCCAGGATGGTATTTCAGTAAGTGAGAATGAGCTGGTAGTTGCGATCAACAGCATTCTTTAAGAAAGAAGTCAGCTCCTGGATGAAACTATCTTTATACCGGTCTGTTTTCAGACCAACTTTGCTTTACGAGAGCGAAATCTGGGTGGAATGATCTTATTCATAAGTTATAAGCAACAGAGATGAAAGTAGCAAGAATGATTGCTGGTACAAACAAAAGGTAAAAGCTAAGTTAGAAATGAACTCGATTGATGAATCTGTACACATAAACTGGCTTTGGTGGTGGATCATGTGAGGCGAATGAAGGAAGAAGGTTTTGTAAGAGAATAATGGACTCGTTCGTGGAGGGCAAGAGAAGTAGAGGAAGACCAAGACGACGATGTTTAGACTCAGTTTCTAATGATTTAACGATAAAAGGTATAGAACTGAACGATGCCGCAGAACCAGTTACAGAGGATTGTGGCGGCGTTTAGTAAATTCACAGACGCTTGCAGACTAAACGCTGAAAGGCATGATGGTCTATAATGAAGACGTATGTATGTGTGCACTTATGCCAATGGCGTAGCCATGTTGAAATACCGGAACTCATGAGTTTTTCAAAGTTAACCAACAAATTTCTTTATCACCACTCCAATGGGCCACTCGCCTACAGTGTTTCTCTGCTCAGCTAAATGCAATGTCCAAAACATAATTGGTTATTATTTACTTTATATTCTTCATTTTCTTCTTCTATCCGGTTCCATTGGCTGCCATGGCGAACATTTTCAGCGTCCCATGTTCGATTCCCAGAGGGTCGTGGAACTTTAGCAGCGTATGGCTAAATCCTCAGAGTGTTGTACTGATTATCATATTGTTTTAACAGAACCACCGTCTCTTAACACTTACCAGAGGCGACAAGTTGTTTTTCCAGTCAAGTAAGATTTATCTGGCTACTCATTTATTTCAACTCACGTTCTTCTACTTTTCTACTTATTACTAAAGAAAGGGAAAGTAAAAGTGTTTGATTCAGCTATAAAATGGATAACTCACCGGGCGAGTTGGCCGTGCGGTTAGGCTCCCGCTGTGTGAGATTGCATCCGGGAGATAGTGGTTTCCCATTTTCACACCAGGCAAATGCTGGGGATGTACTTTATATTAAGGCCACAGCCACTTCTTTCCCACTCCTAGGCCTTTCCTAACCCATCGTCGCCGAAGTGTATGTGCGACGTAAAGCAAATTGTGAAAAGAAAACAACAAGTGAAACATGGAGAATAACTAGCTCAGAACGGAAGAGAATAGCAGCTTACAGAAGAATGTTGAAGATGAGGTGGGTAGACTGAATCGCGAATGAAGACATACTAAATCGAATTAGTGAGATAGAATGAGAGAACACATGTTAAGATTTGTCAATTAGTTTTTGAGTGTAGTGTGTGAGGAAAGAACGGCGGGGGTGCACCAAGGTGCACAAGCAGATTAGAGTGGATGAACGATGTAGTGGTTACGTAGAAAATAAAACGTTGGTACACGATAGGGTGGCATGAAGAGCTGCATCAAACCACAGTATGGACTGATGGAACTGTGGATAACATTGGTGATGTGTTACTTGAGCATCAGTTAATCAGTTTAAGATTATCTTTTCTGAGCTCTGCTCTTGGTGATTTATTGATTATCGCTACCGTCTCGACTATTTTCCCATCCGTACCAGTTATCAAAATGTCAAGATCTTTCCTTAACTGCACTGTATATCAACCCCGCTTACAACTCTGTATTACTGAGCTGTTCACACTGCTGCAACAGGCTGTCAAGGCTACAATGAAACAAGTACCACTGTTTGATTTCTTGATATGTCGAACCTCCATCACGCGAATTTTCGGTTACTGGAAGTATTATTTATTTTCTTATTCAACTTGGTATGGTTAACGTTCGTCTCGGCCTCAGTAGTCGGCGTGTTGTGACTAATATAAATCTGGTAGTTTCATTAACTGGCAATTATTGTTCCTGCAATTTAAACTGTTTCCTAGGTTTCTTAAAACATCTAGTAAAAGAGAAAAAATATCAGACACACATTTTTAATATCTATAATCTGTGATGAGTCCGAAATGCGATACGTATTCAAATATGTCCCTTGGCCACAGGATTACACAAGGGAGTTTCTAACCAAAGCTCGTGTTTGAGAACCTTGGTCGGTGACATTTTGCTTGGTTTATTGGTGCTGAAGACTGAAAGCATTGGAAATGCCATCCACTGACAAGATGGCATATTCCATTTCATCTTCAATAAGCGTGCAATAGGGAAGTTCACTCAATCTGAATATAGGAGGAAACAGTTGGTCCATACGAAAGGAAGTGACAGACAAAGTAAGTTTTGTTTAAGCAAGATTTTTCATTTTTAACAAACAATTCTGGCGTGCTTCTTCTTTCTCTTAACTTCACGAGTCGCCACTGAGGTAAAGGTTGCGAAAACAAAGTATTATACAATATAATCTATGGAAGATATGAAACGAAACAATCATGTGTAATTACGGATTGTCTGTATAATACTAAAATTTAGAGCTTTTTCAGAACACGGAGAGGAAGAAACCTTAAAGAAAATCAGCGTTCTTCCTATACGTACCACTCCACAACTTTCTAGTTGCCGAGGTGAATTTGACACTTTTTCACATTAAAATTTACACTCTAGTCGTATGATTTTTGGTGTCCTCCCTGATAACATAACATTGTCCGTCCTTCAATACATCGTTTGCTTTGGTAGGCGTGATTTGTGAGTGTTATTTTTCAAAAAGTCTCAAATATAAAAGTAAAATTTTACAGGGGAGAGGAAAAACGCTTGAGTTTAATATTTCAACAATAAATTCATTTTAGTACTTTTATTGTGTTCAGGTAGAATAAATAGTGAAATATTTCTTGACAGATCTAAAGTAATTAATGTCCAATTTTTTGCCTTAAACAATTTAGCAAAAGCAAAGCAAAGTCACCTCCGTACAGGCCATGAAGGCCCTTGGAGGAGTGGAAGGTAAAGGCTTCCACCATTGTTAACCTCGGCACGTGATGGGGTAGAGTGGTTAGCTCTACGCCCGGCCGTCTTTGCACCCAGGAATTAACCTGGTACTCATTTTTGGTGTAGGCTGAGTGGAAATCTCGTTTCTTAAATTTACGACTTCCTGACGGGGATTCGAACCCACGTCCTTTCGGGCGAACCGAGCACGCCTTTACCGCCTCGGCCAGGCAGCCCCTCTTTAAACAATTTAGTTAACACTACACTTTTAAACCTGAAGTGAAAGTTAAAATTATCAATGATATTTGGCCAGGACTGATATATCCCCATTACAGTGCACACCTCTAACTCAGTTATCCAACACTTTTATAGATCTGGACAAAATTATAAGCAGTTCGGTTGAAGAAATAATGCAAGTTGCTTTACGTCGCACCGACACAGATAGGTCTTATTGCGACGATGGGACAGGTAAAGGCTAGGATTGGGAAGGAAGCGGCCGTGGCCTTAATTAAGGTACAGCCCCAGCATTTACCTGGTGTGAAAATGGGAAACCACGGAAAACCATCTTCAGGGCTGCCGATAGTGGGATTCGAACCTACTATCTCCCGGATGCAAGCTCACAGCCGCGCGCCTCTACACCAATAGGAAACCCATCGGATACCTCACTTTAGAGTGTTCCTCAATTACTCCACAATTACAGTAACATTAAGCACTGTACCTATAGGGAACCAAGACGCAGAAACAGTTACCGAATAAACAGGGGGCATGATTGCCTGTACTACATGGCCTAAATGGAAAAAGGAAATGTTGGACATAACCGGCCAGAAGAAAACTACAAGGAGGCGAAACACGTGCACCCCTTATAGACACTAATTGGGCTTTGGCCGGTGATACAGGAGCTAATCCTGCACCATAAAGTGTGACTTAAGGAGGAACATTTAAGGCCGAGACAAGATTTATGAAATTTTGAAGTTCAAAAACTTCAGTCACCCAGTACAAGGTTGAATGGGAAACAACAGAGGGTCATCACTCTTTGTTCCCTCACACGACATTTATCCCAGTAGGGAATAGAACCAGAGTCCTCAAACTTCGCCGAAAATTCTACATTGAAACCTTCCCCTCACACTACCCGCACGAGCTATCACATGTCTCTGCCATTACCTTTTGCCGCTGGATCTTCCTCGTGCAGGCCTCACCTCTGCCTCCCTTAGGTCAAGTCGCACTCCCAAGCACTGGATCAATTCAGACCAGACGGCTCTAAAGTGTCCTGCTTTTGTAGTTCCATAAGGGAAGCTTCCAGAACTCTTTGCTGATAGGCAGGATTCCTGTACACACCCGCATATATCCAAAGGAACTTGATGAAGTGTTGATAACGACATGAAAGATATAGACTGCTATCTGCCGACCATCTTTGAATCACTTTGAACTTCTGGCAGCCATGACACTTGTAGGCAAAACAAACGACAAGTGTCATGGCAGAGTGACGGTACTTCTATAGACGTATACGTTAAATTCGTTATTCTTTGTGTTTCATGCAATAAAACCGGCCTTAGTTATGACAAAAATCTTTTTAAAATACATATATTAAATGTACAGTAGAAGTTGTGTGATGACAGTGTTTAACGAATGTGAATAATTCATTGGTTATGTGACAATATACTGTTGGTTGTAAGATAGCTCCAGATTACTGTAATTAACAATATTTAATGAAATAATGTTGAATGCTCAAAGTAAGTAGGGGGTTACGGTACACAAGCCAACCATCGCCAGTTCACTCGTAAGTGCCGTGAAATGCTATTAGATATGTTCATTAGGGAACAGTTTGCTAGGATATATCAGCTGTTAGCCCATATAAAAATGTAAACTAACAAAACCTCAAACTAATGCAATAGGATGAAATATCTGATCATCTTGTAGGTACTTAACGCAAATATACAAAATTAATACACCATAAACCATATTATAAACACAACTTCTGTTAAAAATATCACTTCATAATTGACATAATAGGGAACATGCATGATCCGGTGTTTTAATTAAAAATATGCTAATCTGATTCAAAATTTCATGCAGAATTCAAAAATGTGATCAGAATGTACAAATAATAACTCCAAACATGATAAAAATCTACGAAAATGTCACGTCACGCAAGTACGCGATCTCATTGGTCTGACGTCATCGTACAGGTTGACTGAATTAGCAGACGAAATAACAGAGTGTGCTGTGAGAAGCAGGATACACTTCGCGTATTTCTACTTTACGTTAGTGTCTGGTATAGTTAAATTCGAGGTCTATACATTGGATAATAATCTGAGTGGTATATTTTAGACTTAAAATGAATCCCGCGCAGACAGTGAGGCAGAAAACTTATAAATGGTGTAGATTTCCGATGTGCAATAGCACATAGCATACCGTACCAAACAAATTGTTTATAAATGTTCCAAAGACGCTAAAACTAGGGAGAAATGGATTTTGGCGAGCCGGAGAAATGCTGGTGATATATCGGAAAAGTCTACAGTTTATTTTTTTAAAGATTTTAACGTAAGATGAATTTGTTTGAATTTTCAAATCACTTTTCCATGTCAGCTGTTCTAGTGGTAAAACTTTAAATTTTAATGTATGGTGCTTTATTTAAATGCTTCAATTACATCTTGGAATATGAAAGTAATAAACAGTGCATTAAATAATGCTGATTATTAAAGTATTCTCCAAACCTAACCTATGTTTTGGGTGATCCATGTCAAGATAATAAATCAAAGGGGTTATGAACCATTTTGACAGCTCTAATTCTATCTTGGCATGGGACAGTTATGTATGTCTTTATTGAAGAGCTTAATTGGTAAAGAAATTTAGGCTATATCTAAATACTCTATAATGTAACAAAGGATAGGCGTGTACATCATGAAAGGAAACAACGTGAATTTAACAAATGTATAACTCTACACAAAACCAATGCTTGTCTGTTGGGGTCTCATAAGTTAACAATGCTCAATTATAATAATTATCATAATATTAATGAAATAAATAACATAATTGCACACAGGTGAAAATAGTGATGTAGGTGTTTAAAATATTATCCAACTTAGCCTAAGTTTTAGGTTATACAAGCCAAGTCAATAAACCGAAGGGTAAAAATACCGCGCGAGTTGGCCGTGCGGTTAGGAGCGCGCAGCTGTGAGCTCGCATCCGGGAGATAGTGGGTTTTGAACCCCACTCCCGGCAGCCCTGAAGATGGTTTTCCGTGGTTTCCCATTTTCACACCAGGCAAATACTGAGGCTGTACCTAGGGCCACGGCCGCTTTGTTCCCATTCCTAGGCCTTTCCTGTCCCATCGTCGCCATAAGACCTATATGTGACGGTGTGACGTAAAGAAAAAAAAAAAGTAAAAGTCACAGCACCCAAAGACATTCCTGTATTGAGCGACTAAAATGTCACCAGGACACTTTTCTTTCCTGATATGCTCAGCTTGTTAAAAGCCAAATGTAATTAATGTTATTGGCTTCACGCCCCGCTAACTACTTCTACAATTTTCGGAGACGCCGATGTGCAGGAATTTAGTCCTGCAGGAGTTCTTTTTTACGTGCCAGTAAATCTACCGACACGAGGCTGACGTATTTGAGCACCTTCAACTACCACCGGACTGAACCAGGATCGAACCTGCCAAGTTGGGGTCAGAAGGCCAGCACCTCAACAGTCTGAACCACTCAGCCCGACTTGTGAAAACTAGATGAAGTCATATTTATCTTTATCATGTTTAACTTTTTCCCTCCACAAAGATATTTAATTCTCTTTCATGGGCCCCGGAAGTGGGTAGGCCAGTTGTCTCAACCATAAATATATAAATTTTTTGGGAATGATAGATTGTAGCCCTATAGTACTATGATCTTTCTTTCCTTCTTTCTTTCTTTCTTTCTTTCTTTCTTAATCAGTTTATCCTTCAGGGTTGGTTTTCTCTCGGACTCAGCGAGGGATTTCACCTCTACCACTTCAAGGGCAGTGTCCTGGAACGTGAGACTTTCAGTATGGTGATGAAACTGGTGAGGAGGGCCATTACCTCGCCCAGGCGGCCTCACCTGTTATGCTCAACAGGGGCCTTGTTGGAGGATGGGAGGATCGGAAGGGATAGACAAGGAAGAGTGAAGGAAACGGCCGTGGCCTTAGGTGCCTGGAGGAGAAGTAGGAAAATACGAAAAACCACTTCGAGGATGGCTGAGGTTGAGATTCGAAACCCTTCTACTCAGTTGACCTCCCGAGGCTGAGTAGACCCCGTTCCAGCTCTCGTACTATTTGTTTTCAACTTTCATGGCAGAGCCGGGAATCGAAACCGGGCCTCCGGGAGTGGCACACAAAAACCACTACACCACAGAAGCGGACTAGTACTATAATGCTACCTATATGTTTATGTTAGTGCTGAAATCCGATTTCTTACTTTACTAATGCTGAAAGCCCGAAAATGTAATGCTATTCTTTAATAGGGGAATCAGTCTAGAAGGAAATGTTGAAAGTGATGTGATATCTATCCAGGTTCGTTGTTATCCTAATACTATGGGTTACAGTACATTGCACGTATATAAAAGACGCCACTTACAAACTTGCTTGTTATTCGCGAATTTCTGCGGCCACAAAAGTCACATTTTTCAAGAATGATGACATCTACACATGGTAGATTGTCTGACTGTGCTGTTTTGAACCTTTCTTCTGTCATTTCGAAGTTATTCGCGATCACGAATAATAAACAATCGGCTTTTAGCAACGGCTGATGCACAACGGCTGGTAGAGCTGCATGCGATACTGGATCGTGACGTCACAGCGCGCCGCTTACGTCAGAGGCCGTTTCACTCGCCTTGCGGAAAGGCACTATTAAATATTTTTTTAATGGTAGAAAACAAGGCAACATATCACAATGCAACACGTTTACGTACTATTTCATTGGTGTACTTTTCAAAAAAAATATTTTTGAAAATGATGCATGTTCCCAATTCTGTACTCTGTTGTACTACCTATAACCTCTAAGTACAGATGGAAGAGTTTATGCTCATTATAAAAAACCTAACTAAAATAATTGTACAAATATACACCATATTTTACACTGTGGTCTCTATATATATACAAGCAGGCCTATTCAAAAGTAGATTATAAATGCCATCTCCATAATACTTCAGAAACAATTTGCTATGATACCGTGTCGGCTGTAGCCTATATAAAAATGTAAACAAACAAACAAACTACTTCTAGTATAGTAGAATGAAATGTTTAATCCTCTTGTAGATTTTGAAAAATATACAAAAGTAATATACCTTAAACAATATTATAAGCACAATTTATGTTGAAAATATCACTTTATAACTGACATAATGATATACTGTTTTGTAAGTGCCTACCTACTGCAGAACTTCCAAGTACAGTTGAGACAGTTGCTGATCATAATAAAAAAACTAAAACTAAAATAATTGTACAAATATACACCATATTTTATACTTTGGTATCTACATACACACACAAATAGGCCTATATAAATGTAAGGGGTTGAACTTAACATCAGATTATTAACGGCTAGTTCAGTGAAGTACAAATCAGATAATTAAAACTAATACAATATCTCAAATGAATCATCATTTCGATTTCCCCCTGTGGTTTGGGGTCGCAGATCTAGAATACATGGTATCCCCTGCCTGTTATAAGAGCCCACTAAAGGGGGCGACCAAGGGATGATATTAAACCCATGTGATTACTTGTGATTAGTACCATTATGTGCAGAACACCATGGGTCGACGTTACTTGCGACTAGTACCACCTTGCGAGGTCTACGTTACAAAGAAGCAGTACCATTATCCGAGAAACACTACAGGTCTGGGCGTTGTTTCTGATAAGTGTCATCGCGTGCATTCCACCAGTCGGTCCCACTGTGTTCAGCATGGGACTGTGTTACCTATAAGTAGTACCACGTTATAAGGAACAGCATGGGTCTGCGTTGCCCATTATGTGAGGAACACGATGGATTTGTGTTGCCTGTGGGCATTACCATAATGTGATACACCATGGTTCTGCATTGCTTGTGAGTAGAACCCTTATGTGAAAAACACCATAGGTTTGTGTTACCTGTGAGTGGAAACAGTATGTGTGACATACTATGAGCCTACGTTACCTGTGATTAGTACCACTATAGGAGGAACAACATAGTCCTGCTTTACCATTGATTAGTTTTCTTAGATGTGAAGGGAAGTCAAACTTTGAGGGTACAGCATTATGCTTCAGGTATTTTCTGTCATTAGCATACCTGAAAAACATAAATAGATTTGAATTAATATTGTTTATATGCTGTATTTTACTGATCTTTGATGCCAGTTAGAGTAGTAATGAAAGAAAAATGTCATGGCACTTCAATTCTATCCCTGTTGGAATCTTAGTTTACTGGTTTCTCTGATCATAACTGAAGTGGTCACTGTGGTGGCTCAGTTGCTAAAATGCCTGCTGCTGTCAAACCTAGTTACGAGGTTCAGGATCTTATCAGAGATTTTCCCCTGCCCCTTTTTGATAAGTGTCTGGTAAGTAATAGGTAAACTGTTTCACCATTAAGGCATTCACCTCATTATCACTGACTTTAATCCTGTGAAAGACCTAGCAGTTACAACAGGAGCTTAAAGTTAAATTCATTAATTCATAAATGAAGAGTTTAACTTCTAGATTTAATTTCTCTATTTTACATGTTAAGCTCCACATATTGGAGGAGCTAAGCATCTTTCCCCTAATAAGAGTTTATATTGCTGTAGGCTAATAATAATTTTTACCTGAAATCTGAAGGTATAAAGTGATCTGAATATAATCTGCTTGCATTGGTTGGCTCCCAATGGTCTCTCCTTACTGCAATCAACCATTTCTTTAACAAAGGTGTATTGTTCAAAGGAAACCTTGAAGGAAAAAAATGTGTCATGATTAGAATGGCCTATGGGATATGGAATTGTGTTTAGGCCTATATTGAAATAATTCGCAAATACCTAATTTTTCATACATACTTGTGAAATGTAACGTTAATCCCTTTTTGATGGCGATTGGTGCAGTTAAATGCTGCGCACGACGTGGGCATCTTGAAAAATAAAAACTCGTATTTTTACAACATACTACTGTTCATCTTCTTCCAACCAAACGGCCGCCAGATTTTGTGGGCTTATTTCATTAAAAGTCTTTTAATTATTAATGTCAACAGTGTCTTCAAAACGTCTGGACTCTCTATTTTTAAATAGGACTTGATTTTTGCAACAAAAATAACCACATCTACCCATGAACTGATAATACGACTGAGGCTAAAGTGACACGCGGCTTGGCCAGTCTCAAAGTGTCAAGTTCTCTTGCCTACAACTGTCATGGCGGCCGTAGTTCACTGAGCTTCAGACAGGGGCGCTGTAACGAGTATGTTTAGCAGTCTATATATCTTTAATGTCGTTGAGTGTTGATAACTTTGGTGCTTTAGGAAACAATCATCAGAACCAGGTTTACCAACTACAAAATGAACATTACTCTATCAAGTAGTTACAAATCGATGGTCTAGCCATCTAACGGTAGAAGACAAAATCTTTGGAAGCAAGTCCTTTGGCATAGATGGCCGTAGAGAAGATGCGGAGTTTAAATAGCCGGAGAAGTTGTGCCCCTGGTACATGCACTATAATATCTGCACTCGTTTATTCCCAGTTAAGGTCGTACAGCTACATCATGTTCGAAAACTTTCCGATGAGCAGAACATGGAGCTCCATAAACTGAACATCGATAAAGAAATTCTTCCCTCTAAAACCAATGCAGGAAAACAGCGAGAGATAATGAGAGATCGATCTTTTCAGTAAATGACCTCATAAAGGAGTGGTTTTGTATACCGATCACCCGAAAGCAAACTCCTGGATGTCTCGCAAGTCATGCAACCTGACCGCAGTAAAATCCAGCCGAATCAGTTGCTGCCAAACCGGCGCAACGATACGGGAATGCTTGGACATGTGCTGGGGTTCTCCTGCAGGAGCACCGAATTACTACATAATGGGAGATGCACTGCGTCTCTGCCGACGACTCATCGAGAAGAGTGGACATCATAGCCATCAATAAGAAAGAGAATAAAGCGATGGTGTTAGATTCTATCATTCAATCCCGAAAGTCTAAATTAAACTGCTTCCAAAAATTCATCTCAAAATAAACGACCATATTCGCTCTCTTTCATTCATCCCATTCACACCCGAGAAAGCTTGGAAGTGCTTATAAGATGACGTTGGCAGAGGGTTTTAAACGTTGTCTTAGATTTAGCTTACTCCTATTTACGATGATAGTTGTTGGTGGAGCTGTGGAGGATCAAACCAGCCTTCGAGCTGAATTCTCAACATACACACTGTCGAATAATACCAAGGCTAAAGGCTTAGTGTGGTCTTGCATTTATCGGTTGTAAAATAATTCCTGCGGGACAAAATAATTCCAGCAGCCCTGTGTCCCAGAGAAAATAGAAGTGAAGAACGTATTATTATTATTATTATTATTATTATTATTATTATTATTATTATTATTATTATTATTATTATTATTATTATTATTATTATTATTTTGCTGCTGACTTTACGTCGCGCCGACACAGATAGGTATTATGGTGACGATGGGATAGGAAAGGTCTAGGAGTTGAAAGGAAGCGGCCGTGGCCTTAACAAAGGTACAGCCCAGCATTTGCCTGGTGTGAAAATGGGAAACCACAGAAAACCATGTTCAGGGCTGCCGACAGTGGGATTCGAACCCACTATCTTCCGGATGCAAGCTCCCAGCCGCGTGCCTCTAAACGCACGGCCAACTCTCTCGGTATTATTATTATTATTATTATTATTATTATTATTATTATTATTATTATTATTATTATTATTATTATTATTCACGAGTTGAGAGCTGAGAAGATTCACCACAGTGCAGTTGTCTCGTCTTTCTCAGGATGAGTACGGACTTGTTTCTCCGCTTGTCAATCGTCACCGAGGCTGTCAAATGTTTGTGTGGGAACACAGACTTGTGCTTGTCTGGGAACTGTCTCTACCGGAGATGTAATCGTTTTAGTCCAGACGGTCTTTTGTTACACTTCTCTGCCATTATTTAACATAGTCCTGAACGTATTTAACCAACACCTCCTAGATACTACGGCCTAACGACAGCGTGGTTACGTTACGCTAAGGAGCAACAGATAGGGAATCTGCCACCTGGGCGACTGCCCTAAATGCAGATCAGTATTGATTGTATTGTAGAGGCGATGGCAATGCAGAGAAACGCGGAACATGGCTAAACACAGACATGATTGTAATATTGTTTGCCAATAGAATAATTTATTTACTAACAAAGAGCGTTCCAAATTTAAAGGATATTGAGTTATACTGTCGTTATTACAGCATTTTAGTGACTCTGCCATTAAAGAAAAACAGCAAACAGTTATAAAACACGGCAGCATTTTGCAATGTTAACTTACTTAGGCCGAATTGCTAACAGCACAACAGGATGTTACAAACATATTTCAATTTAAATAGGCATTGCACGATCTTGAAAGAAAACTAGGGCGTATAATATTAGCATAGGCCTAACATCTAAGCTGATGTAGCATCACTGGCAGTATTTGCACATGAGCCTACAATGTTTCCTCCCTTGAAGTTCATGTATGGTTTAATGAGAATTTCACCTACCTTCGATGTTACCAATTTGTCATTCTGTTCGAAACCTTGAACTTTATGTTTTATGTATTCCATAAAGTATGCAAGTTTCTGACCTAATATTGGACTACCATTCAGACTGGAGCCTACTCTTTTAAAAGTATTGACATGTGGCAACATTAAGTTGCTACTATGGCTCATAAATTTGTAAAAATCGCACGGCGCAACAGACCTGAAGGGCTTGGCCTTGGCCCTGCTCAGCCCGAAGGCCTGCAGATTACGAGGTGTCTTGTGTTCGGCAGGACGAATCCTCTCGGCCGTTATTCTTGGCGTTCTAGACCTGGGCCGCTATCTCACTGTCAGATAGCTCGCAAATGTAATCATGCAGGCTGAGTGGACCTTGAACCAGCCCTCAGATCTAGTTAAAAACCTCTGACTTGGCCGGGAATCGAACCCGGGGCCTCCGGGTAAGAGGCAGGCATTATATCCCTTCACCACGGGGTCGGTCACAAATTTGTAAACATGAGGAGATATCAGACAGAAGGTTGAACAAATAACAAGAAAATCATACAAATACTCCTTTATGAACTAAGAAATGACTATTAAATTAACTGTGGGGGACATCATCCTTGGTGTTCAATTCACCAACTAGGACTAGACTAACTTATTTCTTGAATCTTTCTGCAGATTGTTACACTCATTCCTTGTGATGCAGCTATGATGTTATGTAACTAAAGAATATACCGCATTTGTATTAGTAATTTTGTCCACATATACATTAGAAATATGTTATACTTTAATAAAGCCCGTTTAGAATAAAGGCCATGTCCTATAAGATGATTACATATGCTATGCAGTATGGTTGCCTTGACGTATCGACGTACAGAAAAATTACTTACGTTCCCTTCATCACAGTACAACAACCATCAGGTAACAACATGTTTATTGTACTTTTCAGCTGTCTAAGATTGTGGATTGAAATTCTGTGTATGAGATATGTACTATCTTCAATAGCTCTGTTTATTTCTCCTCTTTCTATTCTACATTTTTGTCTTGTCCTTCTCTTCACCTACCAGAATGTGACGATAAATATGATGGGCAGTTGGGAAAGATATAAGGCACTGCAGTCTCTGGCAGTCATGGTCTTAGAAGAGGAGTAGTTAAAAGTTTTTCCTGAGGATCAGTGCCAGTTACTTCCCATAAAATATCACCGACTTTGAAATGTCTGTGGCATACCTGTAAAATAATGTATCAGCGTGAGCGAAATTCGTGCATTTACAGAGTGAATCGGCCTACACCAGTAGCTCTTGTAGGTGATAGGTTTTAATGCGTATAATAATAATAAAAATAATAATACCGTTGAAAAATATATCCCATGATTGTGAGCTAACATAACCTTATATCACTGAAGAGTAAATATGCCTACATATCACCAGCTGTTGCGTGTAGTTAAATACGTCATAGGCCTATACTCATTATGAATGTGTGAGAATGTAATAATAATAGTTACTCACCATTGAGTTATTAGTAAATCTGTAGTCTTGTCTTGGAATTGCACGTAAACATATCTGCCGCATAACCCCGTCTTTCGTAAACTTAATGCATTCACTTCGTTATCACTGTCGCAGTTCTCCTTACAGTTGAGTACGCAACACATCCGTACCATTACGTACAACGGTATTACAAACTGGCACCATTAAACGACTTAAAACTCTTCTAATTTCAGCGTTACATGGCCACACTCATCGCTGTGTTATTACTGAAAAGGTTCAAGCAAGACCGACTCCAATCCTCAGACCTTAATGCTACTCTCGATCGTTCAAAGATGGCGAATCGAGTAGCCGAAATTGTTGGAAATGTGGGTTTGTTTTGGTTTGTTGTTATCGTATATAGTCGGTGTAATTTTATTAAATTTGACGATAAATGTTAGTTTCTTTGTAGAATATAAGTGTGCGAGTGTATTTATATGAGTCGGTGGGTACATAGGATCTGTAATTATACGCAGTAATGTGAGAATGTGCTTGTTTTGATCGTATTTTTACTCATTAAAAAACATGAGTGCACTAGGTGGACCAGTTTTTAGCCTAACTATGGCAATGCCTCTCATACAACAATTCTTAAGTTTCCTACGAAATAGAACATTAGAAGAGAAATCGATTAGGAATATACATCGTGATTATTTTGAAGTCCATGGCAAAACCGTAGCGTGCATACATAATTTTGAGAATAAGTCTGAGGTTAGGAAATCTAGTCCTCTACTTCCAAACTATTCGTGTTCCTCGAAAAATATTAACTTAGATAGAATATAATTGATATTGTGTTATTCCGTCAGTGTCTATGTGCTTCTAAGTGTCTAGTGATTTAGATGCAAGTGTATTTTACAATAATCTGTGCTTTGCCTGCGGAAATGTTTGGCTGGTACTTGGAGTATAACAAAACTTATAAGTGTGACGGATGGAGCAATCTGCATACTGTTACACAAAAGAAATAGTGACTTAGAGGGATTAACTGGGTTTGTAACGTAGGGTTTTACACTACCAACACCTTCCGATTCATGCTGTGTCTATCAGTTATTAAGCTGACTGTGCCGAACTGAAGCTCGTGCATGTGGTTAAATATCAATGTTTAGTCAATAGAGTTTTTGCACTCATGTTATTTAATGGGTAAAAACCTATTAGGCTATATATTTAGTGTCTGTACGTTTCATTACTAAGGTTACTATCCTTGCGTGAAGTGCTGTTATGCCATATGTCAACATTATATTAACATCATGTTAACATAATCATTTCGGGTGTACTTGATCTGAGTGACACCGAGCTCGAAAGCTGCAGTCGCTAAGTGCACCAGTGTCCAGTATTCGGGAGATGGTAGGTTCGAACCCCACTGTCGGCAGCCCTTAACATGGCTTTCCTTGGTTTCCCATTTTCACACCAGGCAAATGCTGGCGTTGTACCTTAATTAAGGCCACGGCCGCTTTCTTCCCACTCCTAGACCTTTCCTGTCCCATCGTCGCCATAAGACCTATCTGTGTCGGTGCGACGTAAAGCAATTAACAAAAAACTAGCAATGATCTGAGTGACTCAGACGGTTAAGGCGCTGGCCTTCTGATCCCAAGTTGCTGGATTCGATCCTGACTCAGTCCGGTGGTATTTGATGGTGCTCAAATACGTCAGCCTCGTGTCGGTAGATTTACTGGCACGTAAAGGAACTATTGCAGGACTAAATTTCGGCATTTCGACGTTTCCGAAACCCGTAAAAAATGTATTTAGTAGGACGTAAAACGAATAACATTATGATTTCGGGTGTACTTCCCATTCATTGGGCGGTGAATTTAAGAAATTATCTACCACTTCAAAACTAAGGCAACAAGTTATGTTTGTGTTTCACAGTTCTCATGAGAGCGAATAAATCGAGGAATTTTGCACCTTAATTTATTTTGAAATATTCAAAATGATGCTAGAAATATAACTTTAACAGTTTTATCACATATTTTCATCTATCCAGCGTAGTGAAATCTAAGAGAAAACGTTATTTGACGAATTGAAATGTCTAAATAATCAGCTTGTTGGTCTCTTTTCTAGTAGAATATATGTGATTCTGTGGTGCGTACTTGTTGGCGAAGCGATTTCATACGTGTAAAAGTGATTTTCCTTACGATGTTACATTTATCATATTAAATTACGGCCGTTTATATAAAATGCACGTGATATTTTCGTGTTAGCCATTACCAGCAATTCGGCTACTTCGGCCGCCATGTTTTTCTTATATTACGGTCTGAGGATTGGAGTCGGTCTTGGTTCAAGCTTGCCTCTCGATGCTGACGTCACAGTATATTCCCAGAACAGTTGTGCAGCCTTATATATCTAGGAGGTGTTGATTTAACCTACTAAGCTAAAACCCTAATATTTTTTCAATACCAAACCTAGTCAAACTGAGTTGGGCACCTCCTTACAATCGCCGAAGTTGCGCAATTAAGTTACTGTTTTCTCAGCTACACAGAGAAACATCGAGTCATGGATTTGTTTAAGGCCTAGATGACGAAAAGGAAATCATAAACAATGATAGACAATGGATGAGAGAACGACGCCATTTTGATGGAGGGATCACGAATTCACGGTAGAAACTGTCATGACGAGAAAATAAAGTAGGACCTTCTATTGGTCCAGGGTGCATGGTTTTATGTGCAACAAACAATTGTCTCTTCTTTCCTCAGTGTTCAGAATTGTAAATAATGTTTTCCCGTTAAAATTATTCCCCATCGCTTTGTTTACAGCCAGTCTTTATAAATATAACATGCCTACGTTGAACATCAACTTCTTCCAAAAGTTTGCCATTCCGTCCACCAGGATGGCGTCGTTCTTCCATTCATATGGGATACACTGGTTCCCTGGTTACGGTGTCGGCTTTTTGTTGACTCAAAATGGTTTGGTGCCTCCGTGGCTCAGGCGGCAGGTCGCCGGCCTCCCATCGCTGGGTTCCATAGATCAAATTCCGGTAGCTCCATGTGAGATTTGTGGTGGACAAAACGAAGGCGAGGCAGGTTTTCCTCCGGGTACTCCGGTTTTCCCTGTCGTCTTTCATTCCAGCAACACTCTCCAATATGATTTCATTTCATCGGTCAGGCATTAACCATTGGCCCAGAAGGAGTGCGACAGGCTCAATTCCTATGCTCGCAGCTAGATGGGGCTTCATTCAATACATTTCTGACCAGTTGAAACTGGAAACAAAGTGTGGATTTTTATTTTTCAAAAATGCTTATGCTAATTACAGATAGAAAAGAATATATGTTTAAGAAAACGGAATCAAAGGCGATTTATAAAGACCGTAACTTTACTTACAAAACGAACGATTCGCCATTCACTTGGCAATAAGGCTAGGCGTGCGTTTGAGACGTCTGATCGCTGCGAGAGAAAAATCCTTGTCGCATAATAATTTATTATGATAAATGGTTGATTCTTTGCAGTTGCACGATGGATAATGTACTAATGTGTCGAATTTTCCTTACGGGTACCTAAAATTTTGCTAAATCAGAAATTAAATAATAACTGTTGACTTGTTTCATGTTTAATTTTATCTCTTAAAGAGGTTGTACTTTATAATCTCCAATACGACATATGAATCTTTCGGCATGGGGCACACTATTTATAGTCTTCATCACCGTTTGATTCGTTGTCAGATATTTCTGGCGTTATTCTATAATTCATGCAGTCAGACAATGGATGCTCCAAAGATACACCAAGGATTTGGGTGCATTTGTGGAATCGTCTTGGTATCATTTTAGCGCAAAATTTGTGCAGTTTTCTTCGTATTTTCCCCACAAATATAATGGTTCAAAATTGGTGTAATCTTGGTGAAAAAGTCGTGTATTTTTTGTGTATCTTTTGAAGCAAGCATTGTGGTACATTTGTGGAGTAAACTTTGTGTGACTTTGCTGCAAAATTCTTACGCATTTACCCCAAAATATGTAGTACGAAATTGGTATAAAATTGCTAACAACACTAACAACAACAATAAAGTCAAATTTCTCTGCTGCAAACTGACACACGCTGTAACTTGATTTTCTTTTTTCATTTTTTAAACAGCAAAAGTTTGTATCCATATTGGTATTTAAATTTATTTAAATTTAATATTTTTACTTTTTAATTTTTTTTGGTCCGTGACCCCTGGACATTTCCCCTCTGTAACCCCTCCCCCCAGCTTGTCGCCGGCCCTGCACTTTAATGATGATAATTGATTGAGGGGACCGCGGTGCGTGAATAAAATACGGAAGTGGTCAACAATTTGCGAACAATCGCGGAGAAGACTGATGTAAGTAATCGACCGTATTGTTGCTTCTCATGAACCTGTACGCTAAGAAAAGGGAGATGTAGTTCTCGCTGGGCAAACAAGGCAAGCAGTTGTTAGTTTCTCCGTCTCACACATTAGGCTGTGCTCACGCACGCCCATGCTCAATAAACTAGCAGTGAGTTTCTAATCCAGGGAGGTAATGTGTTCATAAAGCTGCGAGCCCGGTCTTAGATAAGGCGGCCAGTCAGTCCGCTAAGAGCACAGAGCACATTATTTATTAATAGCCGACCGAGATACCACACGTTAATACGAAAAATACGCCCCCTTCACCTCCCCTTGATAAATAGCAAGAGTTGTGACTGTTGGTTCAGAATCCTGTGTGTTTTGTGCACATCTGAACTTCTTATCTGAATAATAGGCTCGTGCTTGCTGCGGGGCGAACCTATCCTCATCTACCCATCTCACGATTCTGAGCTGTACTGCATTTCTCAACGCGTTCCCAACACAAGAGATGCGGAAAAATATTTTTATAAGAAAAAGAATTATCATTTCGAGGGCAAAAGTACATTTAAACGGAAACTATTTGAATTTATTCGAAATTTGAATTTGTTTGCTAAACGTTGAACCCATGTCTACTGAGCTCTTTTATGTAACGTCCACTTTGAATTCAAAATACAATGATATCAAACCAGAGTGGAAAGACAAACTCAAATAGAAAAAAAAAAAAAATATATATATATATACCCTGTAATCCAACTTGCCCGCTCTTTGGATGAATGTCAGCGGTCCAGCCTTCGGTTTGGAGAACCTGGTTTCAATTCCAGGCTGGGTCAGTGATTTAAGTCGCGTCTGATTGATTCTTCCGGATCGGGTACAGGGTGTTTATGTTAGTCTTAATGCACACCTCTTTATTCACACACTACACTAGCAACAACCGCTGAAATACATTGTTCCACTTAGTGTGAGGAAGGGCATCCGTAGTAAAACTGGACTTAATCCTTACCTCAAGTAATTGGGGAAAAGAAATATGTACTGCACACTAAGCTAATATAAGAGCACATTCAAGTAACCATGAGAAAGCTATAAATCACGTCATTCCTCAATAGAACAATATAAGCTCCAGGTTGCACTTGCTCAGTATTCATGTTCACACAATCATTATATAAACTTGGACGTGTGTCGGCTCCAATTGGGCTACTTGCAGCTAGAGAAATATAATTGTTCTAGAAATGTTTCCAAAAGTTTAGCCTTTTAATTGCCTCATTATAGTATTGAGTACATATTAAAATGTTACAAAAATTTAAAATATGCCTGGATAAATTCAAGTGATTAAAAATCTTTAAAATATTCTCTCATTGTTAGACGAGTGTTTGAGAGTGACACTAATTGTTGATGAATCGATCTGAATTTAAAAATGTAAAATTTTAATGGGCGCCGGAAGGTATCACGTTGTAGAACGTTCATTTATGCTGAAATTAGTTCTGAAAATATTATTGTCAATAAGAAAGCCTGTGAAGTTTTTGCTGCTGTTATTGATAAAATTGTCCTCTTGAAAATGTTGTGTAAAATTTATCTATTCCACCCGCTGTTCTTGTAATTATGGGGTAGAATGATCGCCTGAGTGAGTGCGTGCTGTTGTCTGTTGTTCTAAAGTGTTGTAAAGATTACTAGAACAGTTGTAGTTGTCTAGCTGAAGATGGCTCAATACACGCCGAAACATGTCCAAGTTCATGTAATGAGTGTATGAATATAAGTGCTATTATAAGTAATGTATTGAATAGGTGGAACCGGAAGCTTATATTCTGTTATGGAATAAAGTAAGTGAAAGAAAAAAACCGAAGGGATAAATTTTAATGGTAAACAAATTCACAGTATTCGCTTTGCAGGTGATATTGAATTGATAGCTGATTCAGAACAAAAAATGACTAGGGTGCTCGGTATACTAAACAACACGTCAGAGAAGTTCAGGCTAAAAATAAACACAAAGAAAACGAAAATGATGCTCGTTCAAAAGAAGAAGACTGAATTGAAAACAAACATCAAAATAGGCTGTGAAGATATAGATCAGGTTAAATAATTTTGTTATCTGGGTAGTGTTATTACCAATGATAATCAGTGCCTGGCAGAAGTCAAAAGAAGAATTGCTATGGCAAAACAAGTGTTTCAAAGCAGGAAACATCTATTGTTAAATAAGCACATAGGAATTGAAATCAGGAAGAAATTTGTTAAAACCTTTGTTGGGAGTGTGGTAATTTACAGTTGTGAGACCTGGACTTTGGGAAAACAAGCACAATCAACACTAGAAGCTGTGGAAATGTGGTTCTGGACAAGACTGACAGGGACGAGTTGGACAGACAAGAAGACTAATATCCAAACCTTGAATGAAGTTAATGAGAAACGGGCCTTAATTTATTCAATAGAGCAGAGGAAAGTTACATTTCTTGACACGTCCTACGACATGACACCTTTCTCCAGAATGTCTTCGAAGGAAAGGTCCTAGGGAAGAAGTCGAGAGGAAGACCACGTCTCTCATACCTTAGGAACATAATCACTCAGCTGGATGTTGCTTCCTATGCCAAGATGAAAAGGACTGCTGAAGACCGTGTGATGTAGCTGCAGCGACAAAGCTTAGCCTTTAGATAATGGATGGATGGATTCTCTTATCAGTAGTGAACCCGAAGATGGTTATCATTTGCAATGAGAAACCTAAGTAGAGCGGTCGGAAACAAGGTGAGCCGGTGATATGAGTGTCAGAGTGTTGGTCATACTGATAAATAATTTAAACAAATATTTCCTTATCTCGCTCCGTTGCCATTTCATCAGCTGTCAAAGTTAGCGAATGAGATCGCTTCGCGGGCGAATTCCGATGGGCTTTGCGCGGCGGTGTTGCTAAATCTGCAACGGCTTGTGGGCACCAGTCTAAGAAGGCAGTGTACGTCCACTGTACGCATGCCCCATGGTTGCTTAACGGACATTTCCGTAGGTCACCGATCACCTAGCAGCTACCGATGTCGAGCAAACACAAACACACTGCCGGCGAGGTTTCAGCCAGTCAGCTCGGAGGTACGGTTTCAAATCCCTCCGCTAGCGAAGTTTTCCTCAAGTTGGTCATACCGCAACACCGCCTCGCTAAGCCCATTTGAATTCACCCGCGAAGCGATCTCATTGGCTGGTAACAACGGCCTGAGATATCTTTCCAAATTGTTCATCAGTATGGCCAACCCTCTAACGCTCATATACCCAGGCAACGTTGTTTTCGACCATCCTGGGTGTACCGAAAGGGGCTAGCACGTATACATCCTCATCTCTCCTCAAGTGCACCCTTTCCAGAAGCACTTGGGGTGGCCGTTGAATGTGTAAGCTGCACTTGTTCCAACAACTTCCAACGGGACTTCATATCAAAAACGACATTACCCCATACGACTAAGTCCAAACCTCACGCTCTTGTTTCTCAGTTTGCTTTTAACGATGTTAACCTGACTGAACAGACGCTCAAATCTTCTATTTGAATCAGAAACAGTTAGGGCCGAAAGAACAAGCCAGACCAATTCTGATGAAGCGAATAGAATGAATTGAAAAAGGGGATCATTTCCAGTCAACTATGTGCTACCATTTTACTTCAAAGAATCTATAGCCAAATGATCAACAACATATCCTAACAATGCTCCTAGACGTTCAGGGAGCACACGTCACAGTCAGAGGGAATGCAGTTTCAAACTCCCACATCCTCCCCACCCTGGTCGACCTCCAGTGGGATGACCACCTGCACTGGACGTGTAATCTGATGTCCGTCAGTCGTGCCGAGTATCAGCGTCCTGATGTGGCCTTCTCGTCCTTGTCGTTACTCTTGGAGAGTGCTTTCTCCCGCATATGACGGCGGTGTGGGTCGTTTTGTAGAACTACATCTCCCACTCGTAAGGGAACTGATCTTCCATGTGTCTGCCGGACATGATGATAGTTTCTCAGTTCCAAGAGATATTCTTTGGTCCATCTTTTCATAAGATCGTTTGTTGCCTGTCGCTGAAGTCTGAATTGTCGTTTCAAGTCTTTGTGCAGAAGTGGTTCAGATCCAGTAGGGATATAAGTCAATCGTCTTCCGAGATTTAGGAAGTGAGCGGGAGTTAAAGTGGTAGGGCCTTCATCCTGGAGTAATGGACGTGAATCTATTGCGGCCTACACACTGGCCAGAATTGTGTTAAGTGTTTCATGGTCCACTTGTCTGCGTTCTAAGACCTTTCTAATACACCGCTTAACTGTGCCAATCATACGCACCCACCATCCACCCTACCATGCAGCACGTGGAGCAATGAATTTCCAGTTAATTCCATTGGTTGCAAAATATTGGGAAGTTTCGTTTTGTTGAAGCATAGTAGTTACTTCTCTGAGTACCTTGTTGGCTGCATGGAAGGTACTAGCGTTGTCTGAATATACTGTGAGTGGAATTCCTCTACGACTGGCGAGTAAGAATTTGTCTACAGTCATGTCGGAAGTAAGTTCCAGGTGAACAGCTCGAGTAGTGGCACAAGTGAGTAATAAGACATACACCTTTTGTACAGTGTTGCCTTGTTATGCATACAGCGGGCCAGCGACTTCAAACGGAGTGGCGTATTGACGCGGTCTGCTGGTAATGGAGCTTCAGGAGCTTGCCCGTGAGGGTTATTCGCGAGCTATCATGGTAAACACATTCGAAGAACTTTCTTGATGGCTTTCGTGCTAGAACGATCCAGAATTGTGACCGAAGTTCCGAAAGTACTACTCGCAGTCCCAGGTGATGCAGTTTAATATGAATTTGTCTGATCAATAAATGAGAGAAGTGATGATTGCCGTCAAGAAGGAGTGGGTGTCTCTCATTAAATGATGTTTCAGTGAACTGAAGTCGACCTCTTGCAGAAATGGTTGGAAACGTTTAATTTTAGAGTTCTTCGGAAGTGGTAAATGCTCCCGTAAAGCTTTATACTACTCAGGAAAGCTTTCTTGTTGGGCCGTAAGAATGAGATAATGTTGACTGGTTTCCATTTCAGAAGCACTCAGTTCGCCGTAACGTATTTCTCTGTTACGAACGTTATTCATGAAACAAAAATTCCATCCTATTATTCGGAGTAGTTTGAAGTAGGAACTGTACTTGGAAATATCAAGAAGGGGATTTTGAATGGTAAGGGCAAGTGTTTGATGAGTAGTGTCTTGTGCTCAGATATAATCTTGAGGCCAGTGTTGTGGTGAAGCTTGCAGCCAGGTAGGACCATACCACCATGTTTCAGTCGAACGTAGCTCTTGGCTTGAATTCCTCTTGATAAATGATCTGCCGGATTATTAAGTCCTGGGCAGAGCATCCACTGTGAGGGTGAAGTGTACGTGATGATCTCGATGACGCGATTGCAGGCGAATGTTTTCCAACGATGAGGTTCGCTGAGAATCCACCGAAGTGTAACAGTGGAGTCAGTTTACATTGTTGCCTTTTTAATATCATAAATTGTGGCATTACAGAAATATTATAAAAATCTTGCTCGCACCAAAGCTGCAAGCAGTTCTAGACGAGGTAAAGTGATCTTCTTTACCGTTGCTAATCTATCTTTGCTGCATACTAGTCGAATTCTCGTGTCGTTGTTAAATTCCGTATATAACAGGTCCATATGCTCGTTGCGTTGCATCACAGAAAACATGTAACGTAGAGGTCTCAAATCGTGAATTTACAGCTCCTATCCATCATGGAAGAGAAATATCTGCAAGTTGGTGGAGATTAGAGCACCATAACGACCATTTTGCACCAATGTCGAAAGGAAGTGTTTCTAGCCATCCAATACCTCTGTACCAAGTATCTTGGAATAGTAATTTGCCAATTATTAAGACTGGTGAGAACAATCCGAGTGCGTCGTAGAATTTCGAAATAACCTGAACTACTGGGCGTCTGATACTAGGTTTTTCTAAATAGCCAATCAAAATATCACCAGCGATGTGAGAGAAGGAATCAGGCTCGGTATTCCAACCAATGCCAAGAACTTTTTTTATTTTATGTTGCGTTATATTCACAGCCTTCCATGAGACTTGTAGAGATTCAGAGTTACTAGCCCATTTCGACATCGACACGAGTGTGATAAGGTCTCTGTGTATTGTGCAGAGAGCAGTTTCGTCTGTCATCCATGTAAGTGCACTTGTCCACCAGTACAGCAGCTGAAGTGTGTAACGTTAATACTGATTAAATTCTAGCCGCAATTCAGTAGTGGGGCACCGATTTACCAACGTCTGAAAACTTATATTCCTCCGCTGATTTTCAATTTTGTCAATACTCCTTTCAAATCCTACACCTGTATCTGTGATTGGCAAGGCCATTTTAATTAGGATTTAACCATTACGTAGTAATCGTTGATCTACACTGCTGCCGCCACGCGTGCCGTCGGTTCTCAATGTGACCACGTTCACATGAATCCTTGGAAAAGGTACTCTTTCATTACTTGATCTGTTAGCTCTTTACTTACTGAACCACCTACTGTAGGTATCGTAAAATGACCTTGTAGAGTGTTTTACGTGTCAGAAGCTCAGTGTAATGAAGAAGGTAAGATAAATAAGCTTCTCGCTACGAAATGTGAATAAACGTGTGACATGCGACATAAAACTAGTCACCTTTCCCATCACTTTGAGGAATATACACCGCCACTTGACCTCGTGTCTATGCTGTCGTCCAGTACATGACTGGGAGTAAATAACAAACTTGTGACTAAGTGAACTAAAACTCGTTAATTGCTTAAGAGAGTTATTACATGAAGTTTTCTTCAGATTAATTTGAGATCGCTGGAACCGCGTTGGTTCATTTGTAGTTCTGACCAGGAGATCGGGACCTCAGCCGTCCAGGTACTATTTCAACATAGGCCATTTTCAGGGTTGCCGCAGTGGTGTTCGAACCCACTATCTCCCCAATACTGGATACTGGCCGCACTTAAGACACTGCAGCTATCGAGTTCGGTCACTGAATTCTAACCAACGCTGCCGCGGTTGGAATCCCAGCCAATGTATGTGAGATTTCTCAAGTCAAAGCCACGCCCTTGTTCGGATTCCAAGTAAAACTGGAGGTCTCGTTGCTATGATCACGGTATGAACAATCACGTAAAACTACAAGGTTGCTCGTTTCTCGTTTTAATTTTTATTTCGTGCAGCTATTACTAGTTTGGTCAGCCCTTGTAAGGGAGATCCTCCGACATGGGTGGTGCCGATTATTGTTTTAAGAGTGAGTACAACTGGGCAAGGTAAAGAGAAGAGCGTGAAAGTGAAAGACTCTCTAGGCATCGGAGTTCGGAAAAGAACAACATAGAAAGATGAAGGTGAGGAGACTAAGTGGAAGAATGCCAGACTCAGCTATGGGAACCGTGGTAACCAACCCACTCTCGCAAGTTTACAGTCCATGGTCTGCCACTTATACGCCTCACACGACAGGTAAGGACTACCGTGGATGTTATTGTATCGCCCCCATCCACTGTGTGCTGGTATATGGTTTATGTGTTTCAGGCATGTTGGGGAAAGCATAAACTCCCGGTCCAAGAGCCAAAGGAATTAAAGCATTTAAAATTTCCGACTTGGCTGGGAGTCGAAGCTGGGGCTCTCTGGACCGAAAGACACTACGCTGATAATTCGCCTTGAGAAGTACCTGTCCTCAACCCCAGGTGGTGAAGCTCTTTTCAGGCACACCTACCACGTCAGCCCTCGTAGTACCGGGAATCGAACCCGGTCTCCGAAGATGGCAGCTAGTTGCTAAACCAGTCGAGTTGGCCGTGCGGTTAGGGGCGAGCAGCTGTGAGCTTGCATCCGGGAGATAGTGGGTTCGAATCCCACAGTCGGCAGCCCTGAAGATGGTTTTCCGTGGTTTCCCATTTTCACATCAGGCAAATTCAGGGGCTGTACCTTAATTAACGCCACGGCCACTTCCTTCCCAGTCCTGGCCCTTTCCTATGCCATCGTCGCCATAAGACCTATCTGTGTCGGTGCGACGTAAAGCAAATAGCAAAAAAATGTAGCTAATAGTTACGCAGGCGGGTACTGTGACGCTAACACGTCCAAACACAATCACGATGTCAAACACAAGAACTCATAGAAAGCAAAGGTTGGCTGTAACTTTCCTCGTAACAGTGGACGGTATGGGCTTGTACTATGTGAATAAACTCGCCACTTAGTACGGCTTTTCCCCCGGGAATTAACAGCTGCGACGCTTCAAGACCACTGAACGGACAGTTTAGTAGGACTGTCACAGAATGGCCATACATTACGCTTTATAGCCGTGTATACCAGTAAGTACAATCACACTACATAACATAACATTGCATAATATGAATAATATAAAACATTGTAAGCTATAAAACATGACATGTAAACTAACCTTCTGTAACACGACTTGATATAACATAAAGTCATAAATCTATAGAGACTGTTATACTCTACTGTAGGGCAGGAATACGAGCATGGAACTTAAGAGAGTTGGATCCAAGAAGGGAAATGAGATTTATACTTAAATTTACTTATAGCAAGCGCATATTCTGTAGTTTAAGCGGCGAATATTAGGGTTACTGGTTGAAGGCGAATATTTTTATATAAGTAGTTACGAATAGCAAAATAGTAAGTAAGAGTTCAAAAAGGGAAGCCAAATAATGAAATTTCACAACGTTTATCTAAAACCAATCACAAGGCCATTTTAGGAAATCAGGGCGTCATAGAAACAATTACTGAATGCGACATTTATTTCATTCGCCGAAATATTTACAACAGCAGATGCAAAATAATGTCTAAACTGCCTGTCAGGGAACAATAGTCCATCAAAACCAAAAGGATTTAAGAACATTGCAGAAATAGGTGACCACTTACTTTCAAAGTTGATGGAATGTCAAATGTATTCTTCTGATCCATTACAGTTTCTGTGTCGGTGGCGGCTGTGTGCTGTAAACCACCCCCTCCAAAAAATAAAAATATTAGAAACATATGCAGTTTTCAAGGCGCTCCCCGCTGAGTTTTCCATACTGAACAGATATCCAAATAACCCCACCACATATACACATTCCTCATAAAATCTAATAAACACACAAACACACTTGCAATGACAAAACATGCACGAACTCAAGAAACAATTGGTGTGAGCGTTCGAAAATAGAACTTATCAATGTTACCAAAATTAAACCAGCAGCGTCGTAAAGCAAAATTACATGTTATGTTATTATGGTGATATTTATAAACTAGACGTTTTGTAATTAAAGGGAAGCACAACATCATGTCCTTATTTTGACAACCTAAAAAGTAGGCCTTCAATTTGTATAGTTTATCGAAGTACAATTGTGGCTATGGAATGGGCAAGTTGGGAGTATTAAAGGACATGACCTGAACAGCTGATGACTTCCTCTACAGTACGTTGTTTTGCAGTTTGCTTTGAGCCATTCCCTCTTAAATACTATCGCTGAGTGAAGAGGGTGCCACCTGCCACGTTCTCAGTGACCAGTGCTGAATCCCTGTGGCCCAACGAATCGCTGCGAAGGGATGTCTTGGCTGTTGTTTCCACAGCACATCGGAAAAGTTGGGCACGCATGCGCAAAAGGCAGAGTTCCTGGTTTCTGGCAAACGCTTAGAAGTTCTCGCTGAGCTGTGATCTGCGCAGCACCCGGCATGGAACGCACGACTAGTTACCAGGTTGTGAGGGGAGCTGCATGATTTTTTATTATTTGGCTGACGTCCTTTTCAGTGCACTGTATTTGATTGTAGGTAATATTATTAAAGTAATTTATTTTTCAAATAAACAATGTGCTGCAGCACTTCAGCACACAAGGTATGGCCGCCCCTGCCTAAATTTATGTTAATGAGACATTTGAATATTGCACAAAGTTATAGTACACTGTGCACAATTTAGCAAATGGATATTATGGTATGTTCCGGTTTAGTTTTCTTTGTTACCTGATTGACATACGTGCATGAAGTCATCTAAACTGATAATTGCACGAATTATACAGGGTTATTACAAATGATTTGAGTGATTCCAAAGCTCTACAATAACTTTATTATTTGCCATATTGTCACAAGGCTGTGCACACACATAGAAAATCTCAATTTTTTTTTTTACATTTACAAATGTTCGATATGTGTCTCTTTATTGATTCTGCAGACATCAAGCTTATAATCATGTTCGTCCAACACTCGGCGCAGCATGTCCCTATCAATGGATTCGAAAGCACAGTTCATGCGAGCTCGCAGTTCTGGCGGGTTTGTTGGGAGAGGAGGTGTAACACTGGGTCTTTCGCGTAACCCCAAACAAAGAAATCGCATGGGGTTAGGTCAGGATAGCGTGGAGATCACGACATGAATTGCTGATCATCAGCTCCACCACGACCGGTCCATCGGTTTGGCAATCTCCTGTTTAAGAATTGACGAACTTCACCATGGAAGTGGGGTGGAGCACATTCCTGTTGGAAGATGAAGTCCGCGCTGCCTTCCAGTTGCGGAATGAGTAAATTTTCTAGAATGTCAAGATACACGTGTAATGTAACGGATTTTTCGCACAAGAAAAAGGGTCCGTACACTTTAAACCTCGAGACTGCACAAAACACATTAACTTGCGGTGAATTTCGAATGTGCTGCACGATAACATGAGGATTCTCTACCCCCCAGATTTGCACATTGTGTCTGTTCACTGCACCATTAACAAAAAATGTTGCTTCATCACTGAAGACAAGTTTCGTACTAAACTTATCCTCTTCCATACATTTGTTACAACCGCGCCGGAAATTCAAGGCGTTTGACTTTGTCATCGGGAATCAGGGCTTGTAGCAATTGTAAGCGGCAGGGCTTTAGTCGTTTGCATAAAATTTTCCAAACGGTCGGCTGTGGTTTCTCTGCTTGCTCTCTCCGTCGACTTTTGTGGGCTTCGCGTTGAACTTGCCCGCACGCGATCAATTGATTCTTCAGTCACTGCAGGCCGACCCGTTGATTTCCCCTTACAGAGGCATCCTGAAGCTTTAAACTGCACATACCATCGCCGAAGCAGTAGAATAACACCCACGGTATCCCCTGCCTGTCGAAAGAGGCGATTAAAAGTGGCCCTAGCGGCCCTCAACTTGGGAGTGTGGGTTGGCGACCAAGGGGCCTCATTTGAATCCTAGGTTAGTTCAACTTACTTGTGCCAAGCTCCTCACTTTCATATATCATATCCGTCCTCCCTTGGTCAACTCTTGTTCTTTTCCGACCCCGAAGATATTAGAGCACTCGAGACCTAGGGAGTCTTTCATTTTCACGCCCTTCGTGGCCCTTGTCTTTCTTTGGTCGATACTATCATTTTTCAAAGTCTCGGATCCCTTCCATTTATCTCTCTGATTAGTGTTACATAGAGGATGGTTTTCTAGTTGTACTTCCTCTTGAAACAATAATCAGCACCACCTATCACACAGCATGAACTAGGACTGGTATTGACCATCATCCAATTCAGTTCCAGCGTGTGCCAAGATGTTCCTTCTTTAGCTCTTCGTCGAAATACAGAAACCGACTTTCCAACAGTCTTCTCCGTAAGAGGACGTTGGCAGTCATGTTGGCTAGGTCATCCTATTGATGGCTGATCTGAACAGACCTGCTGAGGCCTTTGAGGACTGTCTGGAGCTTGAAGAATGTGTTTCTCACTTACTCAGTGCGACTCCAATCGACTGAACTCCTCAAGTAATTGTTCCTCTATTGGACTTCCTCACGCCTATCGGTGTATGTGTCCATCATCACGCACCATTTGTAAAGGATCTTAAAACAATGTGACTGCGCGGCATGGGCCATGTAGATACCATCTTGCATTCGATAGATGAGGATTCGAACCGCACTATTGACAGCCCAGAAGACGGTTTTGCATGGTTTGCCATTTTCACATGAGGAAAATGCGTAGGCTGAACCTTAACTGAGGCCTTCCCTGTCACATCGTCGGCATAAGACGTATCCGTGTCGGTGCAACGTAAAGCAGAGTCTTTAAAAGTGGATGGAATATCACACAATCCTTTCAAAAGACGCAGTTCGGAATCGGAAAAAAATAAATGTACTACAACAACCGTAGTATATTAACCAGTGACACTCAAAGGAGTTTCTTACAGAAAGAGCTGGTATTTACCCTATTTTTTAGATGTTTTGAAGACTTACAATAGCCTGATCATTCCTGTACTTGTGACAAAACTCCGACCTTTACGCCTACCCGACATCTGTGGGATCCACAACCTTCTGATTAGAAGAACTGTGTATTTTAGCCGTACTGGCAAAATAACTTATGGCTTCCATACTCTCACGAATGGACTTGAGAAGGTGAGAAGCACATTCTTTAAGCTCCAGACAGTCCTCAAAGGCCACGACCCAAACCTGGACCACAGAGTACGTCTTCTCCGTTGCTATGTTTACACAGAAAATAGAATATTTCACTCCACGATGAAAGTATTAAGCTATATGGATGTTATATGTACTCTAACCCGGTCCCGCTATGTAGGGGTAGCGTGCCTGCCTCTTACCCGGAGGCCCAGGGTTCGATTCCCGGCCAGGTCAGGGATTTTTACCTGCATCTGAGGGCTAGTTCGAGGTCCACTCAGCCTATGTGATTACAATTGAGGAGCTATCTGACGGTAAGATGGCGGCCCCGGTCAAGAAACCCAGGGATAACGGCAGAGAGGATCCGTCATGCTGACCACACACCTCGTAATATGCAGGCTTTCGCGCTGAGCAGTGGTCGCTTGGTAGGCCATGGCCGTTCGGCGCTGTTGCTCCATGGGTTTTTCTTATTTTATATGTACTCTATTTAAGCTGCTCTGCAAGTTTCTGGGTGACACGCATGTGACTTCACATGACAGCTATACACTGAGCACAATGAACAACACACATGGGACTCACCTTTTCTGCTGAGAAATCAACTGCTGTTATTTTCACTGTCCGCCTCTATGGTGTAGTGGTTAGTGTGATTAGTGCCACCCACGGAGGCCAGGGTTCGATTCCCGGCACTGTCATGGAATTTGAAAAGTGGTACGACGGTTGGAACGGGGTCAACTCAGCTTCGGGAGGTCAACTGAGTAGAGATAGGTTCGAGTCCCACCTCAGCCATCCTGGAAGTGGTTTTCCATGGTTACCCACTTCTCCTCCAGGCGCATACGGGTATGGTAGGCTTACCTAACTTAAGGCCACGGACTCTTCCTTCCTTCTCTCTTCCGTGTCTATCCCTTCCAATCTTCCCATCCCCCACAAGGCCCCTATTCAGCATAGCACGTGAGGACGCCTGCGCGAGGTACTGGTCATCCTCCCCAGTTGTATCCACGACCCAATGTCTCACGCTCCAGGACACTGCCGTTGAGACGGTAGAGGTGTGATCTCTCGCTGAGTCCGAGGGAAAAACCAACCCTAGAAGGTAAACAGATTAAAAAAGAAAGAAAGTTATTTTCATTTCACAAACAATACGACTGGATTTCCATTCAAGTCACCAGATAAACTACTTGGACTACATCTAGATAGTAAGTTAAGCTCACCTCGAGAATCCACGTAGAACTGATCGTGTCTTTAATGTCTTACAAGTTGTCTCTGGAATCTGGTGGAGAGGGGACACAATAAATTTGTTAGCATGTTATCGGCTATTGCCGGCCCCGTGGTGTAGGGGTAGCGTGCCTGTCTCTCACCCGGAGGCCCCGGGTTCGATTCCCAGCCAGGTCAGGGATTTTTACCTGGACCTGAGGGCTGTTTCGAGGTTCACTCAGCCTACGTGATTAGAATTGAGGAGCTATCTGACGGTGAGATAGCGGCCCCGGTCTAGGAAGCCAAGAATAACGGCCGAGAGGATTCGTCGTGCTGACCACACGACACCTCGTAATCTGCAGGCCTTCGGGCTGAGCAGCGGTCGCTTGGTAGGCCAAGGCCCTTCAAGGGCTGTAGTGCCATGGGGTTTGGTTTGGTTTTTATCGGCTATTAATATCGAGCTGTACGAATAGATGTAAGTATGGAAATGAAGTACACTCGTACATTTTCAAGTTCTTTCACCTCTCTCGATTCACCCTCGCTCACCGGATTATTGGTAGTCCACATCCCACAGCAGTCCACACTCCTCAAATTATTGTATTCTCGTTTAGTAGAGCTACTAATCATTCGCTACTGGACTAAATGACCGGGCTAGTGTGAAACAGCTTTTATTTAATGTATGATGTGTTTTCAATTTCCAGGTAATTCAAGACAAACACAGAAAACATCCCTCTCTTCATCACCTTTGTGCTCTAATTTTCTAAGACCGATTGCTACACGTATACATACATACATACATACATACAAACAAACAAACAAACAAACAAACAAACAAACAAACAAACAAACAAACAAACAAACGCGTAGCTTAAGAGAACTTTAAGGGCTTGACCGCCATAGACGATTGCTGTTCATCCAGATATTGGAGAAACACGTGATGAGCGTGACAGTATTCTCAGTCGTGTGGTTGCTTGTCTTCTGTAACCAGATGAGGCTAGCTGAAACCCATTCCAGCAGTCAGCCCAAAACAGAAATCCTTGTACGTGTTGGAAATGGAACCCGGGGCCTCTCGGTAAGAGGCAGGTACACTACTCCTTCACCACGGGACTATACAAGGTATCAAACATGATGCCACAAGACTTAGGCCTAATAGCATAAGAAAGGTGGTTGTGGTGATGGTGATTATTGTTTTTTAGAGGAAGTACGGTACTGGGCAACCATTCACTATTAACACTAATCAGAAGGAAAACGGGGTCGGAAAATAACAAGAATTGACTAAGATAGGTTACTTAGGAAATATAAAAGCGAAGACTCAGTGCCAGACTCAGCTAGCAGAACCGTGGTCCCTAACCCCTGGTCCCCTTTCAGTGGCCTCTTACGACAGGCAAGGGATACCGTGGATGTCATTCTACCGCCGTCACCTACAGGGGACATGAAAGATGGTACACAGGTGAGTTATCCTTTGGAAGTTTCGGGACATGACAGAGGAGCGATCGCATGATGCAATCACGAAAATATTTCGGTGAAGTGTTTGCCATGGTACTTACTGGATTACTGTTTAATTGGCTGCCAGCCGGGAGGGTGGGTGTTGGGTGGATGGGTGGTCCTGGAGGCCATGCTGGGAGGGGGTACTGCCAGATGAGGACCAATCACTACGAGGAGAGAGTTGGTGTTTGTACGACCAACTTAGTGCCATGACGTAGGTCTTCATACTTGAGTGAACTCTGCTTGCCTCACGCCCCCACCGATGTCGCAGTCCTCTCAATACAATCAGCTGAAAGTGGATGAGCCAGAGTACAGTACGTGTGTTCCCCTTCTTGACACAGCGTCGGCCCTTCTTCAATTGATGATTTAATGAACATTCTTCTAGCGCTCTTCCCACACCTGTGGAGTCGCGGGTGCGAACTCTATCGCCCTGTTTTACGACCGGATGCCCTTCCTGACGCCGACCTTATATGGAGGGATATAATCACTATTGCGTATTTCTGTGGTAGTTGGTAGTGTAGTGTGTTGTCTGAATATGGAAGGGAAAGTGTTAGAAGAAACAAAAACACCCCGTCCCCGATCCAGAAGGATTAATCAAAACGATTAAAATCCCCGACCCGGCAGGGAATAGAACCCGGGACTCTCTGTACCGAAGGCGTCAAAGCTGATCATTTAGCCAATAAATGGGACTGAAGATGAAATGAATTATTGTGAATAAAATTGGGGAAGAACGTCGAAGGAATTTGCTGTAGGCTATGAATAGGAACTGGCCCAGTATTTGCCTGGAAGCGGAAATGGAAAACTATTCTCAAGACAGCACGTGGTAGGGTTCAAACCCACTCATCTCCCGAATGCAGAGCCTGGCTCCATAGCCGTAGCACGTCAATACACGCGGCCACTCTACTCGATAAGCCAGAGTGTTAATAACTACTCAAAGGTTTATTCACTCTCATCATCTCCAGCAGACCGGGCGAGTTTGCCGTACGGTTAGGGATGTGCAGCTGTGAGCTTGCATCCGGGAGATAGTGGGTTCGAAACCCACTGTCGTCAGCCCTGGAGATGGTTTTCTGTGGTTTCCCATTTTCACACCAGGCAAATGCTGGGGCTGTACCTTGATTAAGACCTGTCTGTGTCGGTGCGACGTAAGGCACTAGCTAGCATATCCAACAGCATAAATAAGGACATATTTCCAATTTAACCCTTTAGTGGGAAAATGTTTTTTAAGAAATATTTTTACCACTCTCCATAATAATAACAAAAAATTCGTGAAGACGTCATGCGTTGAATACATATCCTCAAAACAATGAAACGGAGCAAGCTTAGTGGCTCAGACGATTTAGGTGCTGGCCTTCTGACCCCAACTTGGCGGTTCGATCCTGGCTCAGTCCGGTGGTATTTGATGGTGTTCAAATACGTCAGCATCGTGTTGCTAGATTTACTGGCACGTAAAAGAACTCCTGCGGAACAAAATTCCAGCACCCTGCCCTCTCCATAAACCGTCCAAAAGTAGCTAGTGAGACGCAAAAGCAATGGCGTTAATATTATACTATTATCTACTACCACAACAAAACACCCACAAGCAAATCAATGTTGAAAACATCCTGGGGATATGAGCTACGAATTTCAGGTAAATAAAATATAATAATATAATAACGTATGCAAATATATTCGTTATTTATTCTTAAAAATTACAATCCTTCTATTAATCATCGTTATCCGGTCGATTTGACTAGCAGTTAATGCGAGTCAACGCAGAATTTAACTTAAGCGCTTATAACTAGGCTACATTCGGCGTGGACATTTTTCAAAAAATAAAAATTGCCTGGAGGTATTAAACCAAAGAACATATTAGAGAAATTAAATAGTTTCGTAAATAAGTTAATTTGGCTAGGATTTGAATAAAAAAACGAGCGATTTTATCCCGGAATTGGATTTAAGCCAGAAGCGATTTTCGAAATTAGTTTTCTTAGTTTGATAGATCTATTGAAGACTCGCAGTTTGAAACCTTTTGGCAAAATTGAGGAAACTGCCTAATTTTATATTGTGCGTAGTACTTTGTCTGCTAAGAGATATTTTCAACATTAACGTAGACATTTTTGAAGAATTTTTCTTTTAAAAAGCAGGTCCTTTTTAGGCGCTATAAAATAAAGTAACTTTACTGCACGCTTCACGGCCTGCTGTGTTACCTCACTGCCATAACGAAGTTAGCGATTACTCCCTATTCAAACACGAAGTTGGTGGTCAAAACAAAAGTCACGCATTTATGACACACCATACGGAAGAGTACGTATTTACTACATCCTAACAATACCTAAACGAAGAAATTCCAACCGTTCTAAGACACTATACTTAACATTATCCTTGTTATTTTAAAGAATAAATTACGCCTATTATAACTTCATAATATCACATTGTTCGCGATTCCCAAAAATAATTAATTTTGTCTGTTCAGTTATTAAGGTAACTGAAGGCATCACACCATTTATTAAAATACTCACATCCTTTTTTTCCGAGACACGTAGTCATGTTTCCTGCAGCAAAATTGGTATTGCAGGTTCAACTGCTTCCTGAACTTAATCTGTAACACTTTTCACAGCTAGAATCACTCAATTTTGGCCCACCTTACTAATTTATAAAATGCCATTTCAGAATTCGTTATATGCCTGTCGTGTTCATATTGTTTTGCCTGCCCTTTTCAATAGATTTATGAATATTTAATACCGGTAATGTAGTTAATAACAGTTGGACCTGCACCACCTTTACATCCGTAAATTATTTCACCCCACACACAAGTTCTACATTTCTGTTAGGGTTAATATCTCAACACTATTTTATAATCATTTAAATAGTATTTCTTTTCCTTTCTTTTCTTAATCCGTTCACATTCCGGGGTGGCTTTTCCTTCGGATTCAACGAGGGATCCAACCTCTACAGCCACAACGGCAGTATCCTGCAGCGTGAGACTTTGGGTCGGGGCACAAAACTGGGGACAAGAACCAATACCTCGCCCAGGCGGCCTCACCTGCTATGCTGAAGAGGGGAGGATGGGAATGTTGGAAGGAATAGACAAGGACGAGAGAAGGAAGCGGCCATGACCTTAAGTCACATACCATTCCGGCATTCGCCTCGAGGAGAAGTGGGAAACCACGGAAAACCACTTCCAGGATGGCTGAGATGGTAATCGAACCCCTCTCTACTCAGAGGCTGAGTGGATCCCATTCCAGCCCTCGTACCACTTTTCAAATTTCGTGGAAGAGCTGGAAATCGAACCCGGGCCTCCGGGGGTGACAGCTAATCACACTAACCACTACACCACAGAGGCGGACATTTGTAGACTATTAATTATGAGTGCTTAATACATACTATTACATATTTTAAGTAATAACCACGTTATTTTAAAGAATAAAATACGCCTATTATAACTTCAAAAGATATGAACAAAATTAATGATTAATGAGAGGGCTGGGACTGTTTGGTTCCAACTGTGATTGAGCACACCTCCGATCACTTTCAACATCTAGCCGTGCTCGGTATTTTGATTTCATGTACGCCAACGTAGGAAACACAGATTCACACAGATATGTTGATGAAAACTGCACAATACAGTTTGAAAATAAAGTAAAAATGTTAAGATTATTTCCTGTAAATTTGTCGTATTTATCAGTTTTATTTATTATTTTATTTTCAAGTTTTATCGTATTATTACATTTGTGTGAAAAATTATAAAAATGCAATAATTTTTACTATACTACGTGAGAAAACTCTTGTATTTTTACATTTTTTCATATATTTCATCCACAATTCATAAACAGGAATTCCTTGTCCCAACGTTACTATAAAGTATAGCCTAATCATTTTAGGATTTTTTCTAGCTGTGACGAAGATAAGTTTCTTCACTAAATTATTTCCTTTTGCACAACTTTAAACTGTTTAGCAAGTTCGTGTGTGTTTTTCATTGCTCGCGACGCTTCCCCTGAAATTCTCCAACGCCTCCCCAGGGCGGCACGCCCCCACCGCCAACACTTCTTTACATACAATATTCACTGTGCTTCCACCATTCGGGCGTATCTGGATCGTGAGCTGAATGGTCAGCGTACTGCCCTTCGGTTCAGAGGGTCCCGGATTCGATTTGTGGCTGGGCCGGGAATTTTAATCTCTTCTGATTAATTCTTCTGGCTCGGGGACTGGGTGTTTTGTCCGACCCAACACTCTCCTACTCATATTCAGACAACATACCACACTGCTAATCATCATAGGAACACGCAGTAGTGATTACATCCCTCCATATTGGGTTGGCGTCAGGAAGGTCATCCGGCCGTAAAACAAAGCCAAATCCACATGTTCGACGCAGTTCTCACCCCCGACCCCACAGGTGTGGGAAAAGCGGTAGGAAAAGAAGAAGGAGATCTTGCCCGAGATAATGCAACAAATAATTGGCCGTGCCCAATTGTTCAAGTGTTTCTCCCGGCGTTTTCTTACTGTGATGGTCATACAGAAGGCTAGCCGACTTGACACCCTCCCATCTGTGCGTACGTAGATGTTTTCGTTTAACAGCTTGTAAGTTATTAGGAACGTTTTGTCATCTGTTGGCATATTAAGTGCTGGGGAAAGTCAGACAATCAAAGAGTATCTAAGAGAGACTGGTATTCTTCCGTGATCAGAGAGGTGTATACTCTCTGGCTTCACAGGTGATAATCAAACATGGCTACATGCAATCGCATTGCCGGCATTACCAATGATGAAAATCACATTTATGAGAATGTTAATGAAAGTGTTAATCGCTCCAGGAACTGATGAGATGTATGCTGAGATACTGAAACTGCTTGAGAAAGACAATTAATCCCTCTCATTATTAGTTGATCTATTCAACAGTAATCACCGCAGTGGAACCATTCCTCGCGACTGGCTCAAATCAAATTTAGTAACATCGCCTAAGAAAGCAATTCTGCAATGATTATAGAACAATTAGTTTGATGAACTACGTTCTGAAAGTATTCCGAAAGTATTCGAGAATTTATCATAAATGTGAGGAGAATATCGGAACCTCACAGTTTGGCTTCAGACATGGTTTTAGTACTAAAGAGGCATTATTCAGTCCAACGATGCGAAGATGTCAATGTCGATGTTTTTACTTGTTTCATCGACTACGAAAAAGCTTTCAACTTACTGGAATCAGAGTTGATGGTCATGTCTCGGAAGGTCTCAATTATGAAAGGAGTTCGCTAAGGCTGTATTCTTTCACCCATGCTTTTCAACATCTAGAGATGCCCTCTACGGAAAGACTCAACGAGTTGTGGTTAACGGTTTTATCATAAATAACATCAGGTACGCCGATGACACTGTGCTACTTGCAACAAATCTCCAGGATCTACAGGAGCTATTTAATGCTGTCACTGAAGCCAGCAGCGCCATGGGCTTGAGGATTAATGCAAAGAAGACCAAGTGGATGGTAATAAGCAGCAAAGAAGACGACATTCGAGGTAATCTCACAGCAGGAAAAGACCAGGTCGCAAGAGTGGCAACATTTACAAATACCTGGGATGTCACATCAATGATCCTCATGAGATCTGATGCAGAACTGAGTAGGCCATAACTTCTTTTCAGAGACTTAGAACACTTTTGACAAGCCGTGACCTTTTCATTATACTACGGACACGACTACTCCGGTGCTACATTTTCAGCATTCTGTTATACGGCGTTGAGGCATGGACACTAACTGAGACCATGTGCAAGAAGTTGCAAGCATTTGAAATGTGGACGTGCCGAATGATGTTGAAGATGCCTTGGACAGCTAAAATGACCAATATAGAAGTTTTGCACCGTATGAACAAAGAACCAGAAATTATCACTACCATGAAGAGAAAGAAGCTAGAATACTTTGGTCATATGATGCAGAACAGTAAATACCACCTTCTGCAAGTAATACTCCAAGGGAAAATTAATGGAAAACGTGGTCCGGAGAGAAGTAGGACATCGTGGCTCGGAAATTTGAACCAGTAGTTTGGGGTGACAAAGCTTACAGATCATGCTACTGATCGCCAACGTTCTGCGAGGACATGGCACATAAGGAAGAAGTTAATCTTTTAGTAACCCGCTAAGCAGAGGATGTATTGCAGGCAGGGTAAGCCTTCGCCTGCAAATATTGGAGTGGTCATTTAGTAAATTTATTTTAGGATTACTCGAAGTTGAATGAACTTAGAGACCTGTCAATGTGTGATGGGTCACCGGCAGTAATTCCGGAGAGAATGAAAACAAGAATGAAGCAAACCCGTCCAGTAGAACAGCCGGACGGACTGAAAAAATGTTGTTTTAGCAATTTTTTTAATACATAGAAAGTACAATCATTGTTTACTCATGAAATCAGCAAACAGCTCGGACGAACTTTAGAGATGTTATCATGACCCGTGGCCATGACCACTGCTAGATCGTACGATTGTTTTAGGGAGACTTCTTTTTTAATATTTCTTTTAACAGAACTGATATTTTTGCTATGGTAATAGCTGTAATTATGTATGCAGCTCGTCCGGCGTGAACTATTTTGCACTCTTATAATTATAGCACTCATGCAAACAAGATCCACTTTACACACAAGTTGCATAAATAATTATTCTAAACCAGTATTTTTTACTTTAATGATTGTATTTATCACGTATCAGTGTTTAAAGGGTTATTTTAACAAGACTTCTCAAATAACACTTCAGCACCATCATTTTCAGTATTTTTGCTGAATCATGAATATCTTCCAGGAGAAGCAATTTCTTTCATATTTTTTTTTTGTTTTCTGACAGATGCTCTTAAAACTGAATGTAGTTGCTATGTACTGCGTATTTAATATTTTTAATATTTTCAAGGGGAACAAATTGTTAGTCTGCTGAGCAATCATCGAAGAGACTCGTTGTGTTGTGCCAGGAGTGAAGAATTGTCAGGAACTGTGCTAAGCACTTATTGGCTGACTGAAATATTTACAGCACATTTCATTAGCTCATTAATATTAATTCATTTCATAATTTTAAAGATTTACCGTGTGCTTGACGTTGCACCGACACAGACAGATCTTTTGACTACGATGGAATAGGCAGTGGCTGGGAGTGGGAAGGAAGCGGCCGTAGCCTTAAGTTAGGTACCATCCCAGCATTCACCCCGAGAAGAAGCGGGAAAGCACGGCAAACCAGTTCGAGAATGGGTGAGGTATGTAAATCGAAACTTCTCTACTCAGTTGACGTCCCGAGGCTGAGTGGGCACTGTTCCAGTCCTCGTACCATTTTTCATATTTCGTGGTAGAGCCGGGAATCGAACCCGCGCCTCCGGCAGCTAATCACACTAACCACTACAACACAGAGGCGGACTTGATACCTTACAAAACTGGTCATTTCTGCATCTTTCGGTATGAAAACACTAATTGGCTTCTTCTGCATCTGGCCGAGTCTTTTACTTTTGTTCCTGGTTTAACATCACACTAGGCTTCGAGGGCCGATATTCTGTGTGACCGCGAACTCGGGTCACTGAGTGACTCGTCCGTCGCTCAGTGTAAACAGGGATACACGCAGGGACCATTTAGGTACCCTGAGGTTTATGTTTATTTCTCGAACATGACAATTCTGGGAATTCTGTCTTTGGAACAACATTGAACTACTTTTTTGATTACCCAAATACCTGATAGTAAAGCTGAAATTGCCTATAAATGAACTATAAAGAAATAAACGAATTTTTATCTATTTCTTTCTCATCTCCACACAATATCTTCCTCCAGCACTGCGTGTTTTTATTATTATTTTGTCAGTGTATTGCGTAAAACGCGTGTCGAACAACGTAGGACGATCTTGGACAGCATCAGTTAGTGCCTCAACATCCAAAATACTCATTACTTTTGTCTCTGTACCGAGGGTCCGAGTGAGAAATGTGGACGTCGAGACTCCATAACTCGTTAAGAGATTCTCGTTTGAATACCCAGATCTAGTTTCTCTGACATGCGCCGCGTCACATACACAAACTCTGCTCCCAAAACCTGGTATGACACGTTCAGATTTTCGGTGCTGATGGAAAGGTAATGGCCGTGGCCTTAGCTTAAGATGCATCCCAGGCTCTTGCGTGGTCTGGAATGGGAATCGAGGGAAAATTATCTTCAGAACCGCAAGCCCACAGTTTCAAGCGTTGGTGCGATTGTTGTTTTAAGAGGAAGTACTACTGGGCAACCATCTTCTATTCACATTAATCTGTGGGGAAAAACGGAAGAGGTCCGACAGTTGGAAAAGACAAGGGTCACGAAGGGCGTGGCAATGAGACTCCCTAGGCCTCGCAACCTAATACCGCCACCTAGCGCCTGACAATGTGAAGCCGCTCGGCTGCGCTCGAGTCAGATCTGTCCGCTATGTTCTACGATACTAATGACATATCAGGGGGTGTCCAATTATTAGGCAAGACTGTCATTAGCCTCAATGTGGCGACTATGTATTTATTTACCTACTTTCAAAAACCCTGGCATACTCGAATTGCATGTTCGATTTAAGAAGGTAGTGTAGACATTAATATTTGTACATATCGGTGTGAAGTATGAGGGGATTTAAGATGGAATACTTCATTTCTACGAACTGTGTGCATTTAAAAGTTGAGGAAGTAGGGCGCTTAACTGCGAACCTGGTGAGTGATTGTCGAACTACCGTCAGCTGCTCATCTGCCGGCCATATTGTATTTCGTAGGCGGCCGTTCGAACTCAGCCGAGTTGCACCGAGTGGCTACACATTGTCAGACTCTCGACATAAGTAATAGGCTACCGCCGGGGTCGGAATAGGTAAATTTGAGGAGGTTGACCCAAGTTAGTGAATGCAATGCCAGGACTCAGGTAAGGACCACGTAGTCGTCAACCCATGCTGCCAATTTGAGACCCCTTGGTCCCCTTACAGTCGCCTTGTAAGGTAGGCTGGGGATACCGTGGAAGTTATTCTACCTCCCTCAGCCACAGGGGAGCAAGACCCTACTGCGTTGCCAGGTGGCGGTGGTTTTAGAGGAAATACAACTTCTCTTAATACTAATCAGAAAGGGCAAAACGAAAAGTTCCGACATTTCGAAAAGTGAAAGTAACAGAAAAAACAAGACAAGGGCCGCGAACAGCGAGAAAATAAGACTCCCTAATACCGTTGCGGTTGGAAGAGAGCAAGGATGGTCGGAGAGGGAAGGTGAAAACGAGGAGCTGACACAGGTAAGTGGAAGCAAACAAGACTCAGCTCCCAAGTTGAGAGTCTCTAGACTCCGTTTCTTTCGACGGGCAGAGTATGTGGTGGATGCTTTCTACCATTCCCACCCACAAGGCAAACCGCATAGCCACCTCGCTCATTTCCCAAGTCAGAACAGTTCAAAATGATCAGAGGTGTCAGGGTCATGAAACCTTAACGATCTCCTTTCAAAGTGTGCCGTAGATTGTTTCTTCGTATCTGAAAAAGAGGACACTTTTAAAATATTCCGCTCGGATGCCTTTTTTCTGATCTTGAGAAGGGGACATAGATGACATGGTAACGCAGAGAGGGTTATATATTCTGCTTCGTCACCCTTCCGTCATCTGGTGAGACAAGAACTGCTCGAATTTATTATCTAATAAAATATTTCCACTTAACTGCCGTCCTTTTGCGGCGGGAGTAAAAGCGCATGTTTTACAGAAATCAAGGTTATTAATACAATACCTGGTGACACGCAGACTCTCCCTAATTGCCCCAGCCTCAGACATTTCCGTTTTGTTTTTCTTCAGTCCTAAAATTTAGAGGTTAATTTATTTGTACGTATTTCCCTTTGATTTCGAGTCTATCGTGTTTCTCTGTGGTTTCCTTTACGGTCAGGAGAGAATCTACCAGAGAGAGAAAAATAAAAAAGAGAGGTAGCCAACCAGTTTTCTAGATTTGGCAAGGACGTCGGGAAGGCCAAGTGACTCACATGGATGGGTCAGGTCGCACACCTGTTCTCGTACGTTGCCAAGAGACCAGAATATTGGACTCGGCCTCCACATCACAGAGATACAGTGGTCAAATCTCTCCAGGACGATGTGGTTTTTAAAGACGAACAAAAACGTGACGGATTAGAACACTTGATTGCACAAATGGCTACTTTGTAGTGTATCACATATCCGACCTTCACGTCTTGAATTATGTCCAGTTGCCAGCCTTGTGTTAATAATATAAACACTAGTGCGTGGGGGAGGGAGAATACACCCCCAGCCTGTCTTAAAACGGCGACTAAAAGGGGCTTCTCAACCTATCGACCACGGGTCTCTTAGATGAAGTTGGCCTTGTTTTCTCTTACTTGTGGCACGCTCCTTATCCGACCTCCCTTGGTCGACACTTCTTTTCCGACCCTGACGGTGTCACCTTTGTGAGGTTTAGGGTGTATTTAATTTTCACACACTTCTGCATCCTCCCTTTACTCTTGCCGATACCTTCATTTCCGAAGGTCGAACTGCTTCCCTTTTCCCTCTGATTAGTGTCAAAAGACGATGGTTGTCCAGTTAACACCCACGGTATCTCCTGCGTGTCGTAAGAGGTGACTAAAAGGGGCCCCAAGGACTCTTAACTTAGGAGCGTGGGTTGGCGACCACGGAGCTGTTAGCTGAGTTCTGGCGTTGCTTCCACTTACATGTGCAGGCTACTCACTTTGATTCATCTTATCCATCTTATCCACCTCTTGTTCTTTTCCGACCCCGAGACCTGGGAGTATTTCATGTAAACGCTCTTCGTGGCCCTCGTCTTTCTTTGGCAATTTATCTTCATTTTCCCTTCAATTTTTTCTCTCTGATTAGTGTTTAAAACAATCATTATACCGAGCAAGTGGCACTTAACTGTCAGCTTGCATTCGGGAGATAGTGGGTTCGAAACCCAGCTTTGAATATGGTTTTCCGCGGTTTCCTACTTTCACACTAGGAAAATGCTTAGGGCCTAATTGAAGCCACGGCCGCTTCCTTCCCAGTCCTTCGCTATCCCATCGTCGCCATAAGACCTATCTGTGTCGGTACGACGTAATAATAATAATAATAATAATAATAATAATAATAATAATAATAATGCAATAATATAAACATAATAATGACGACCAACACCTGCACGACCACTGTAATAGTCTAGGAGTAGTGACCCTGCCTCCTACACAGAGGCTCTGGGTTCGATTCCTGACCATATCAGGAAATTTTACCTTGATCCGTGGGCTAGTTCGAGGTCCATTCAGCCTACGTGACAACAATTCAGGAGCTATCTGATGGTGATAAAGCGGACGCACACGTCAGCTCAGCCTGCCGCTCGGTAGGCCAACGTTCATCCGTGCTGAAGCACCATGTGTTTATTGTTAGTCCCGGTGCGGCGTTCGTATAAGATACACCATTGGATGAGGATGCTGAGGGCAGTGCTGATTATAGTTTTAAGAGGAAATACGAAAAGCCAAATATCCTTTCTTAAAAGGAAGAGTTCCGAAGCTTTGAGAATGAGGGTGTCGCTGAAAGAAGGGAAGGACTATGAGGGGCGTGAAAATGAAAGACAGCATAGGTCTCAGATACCGTCGGGGTCGGAAAAGAATGAGACTTGACCAATGGAAGTCGGATGAAAGTGAGGAGGCCAGCACAAGTAAGCGGAAGCACTCGCGGACGCTCAGAGTTGAGAGACGCTGAAGTCCTGATTTTAGTCTCCTCTTACAACAGGTAGGATACAGTGGATGTATTCTTTCACCCCACCACCACCCGCTGAGGGAACCCGATGGTGGTGGGCAGCGTCTGCCGTGTATAGGAAACTGCGTGTCGTGTATAATGTGCAGGAATGTTGGGGACAACTAAAAAACCCAGTCTCCGGGCCGAGAGAATAACCCGTTCATGATGACAATCTCTCAACCCAGCCAGAAATCGAACCCGGTGCCCAAGAGATGACCACTCACCCATAGAGCCGGAGGGTGGCTTGTCTACCTCTTACTTAGAGACCCTGAGTTAGGTTCCCGCCCAGTACAAGGATTTTATTGAGGACCCTAGATTCAGTAGTTCAGCCACTATTGCGCTGGCTTTCTCAGCTCAAGTTGGTGGGTTCGATCATGGCTCAGTACGGTCATGTTTGAAAGTGTTCAAGTTCACCAACCTCGTGTCTGTAGATTTAGCGACACATAAAATAAATACTGTGGCACAAAATTCCTGTATTTTGGAGTCTCCGATATCGTGAAAGTGGTTACGGGGACGTAAAGCCAATATCATTATTTCAATGTGGGATCGTGTTTTAGGACGACCTACACACGAACAGCCGTATAGCGCATGCGCGTACTGTGTCGTGATAGTTACCATGAACTTAGAGTGGGTTGGACCGCGTCATGGCAACTTTTTTTCTTTTGTGCACGAATGCGATATTTACCAGACAAATGGAATTATTATTAGATTATTATTATTATTATTATTATTATTATTATTATTATTATTATTATTATTATTATTATTATTATTATTATTATTATTGTATCGAACTAAGGAATCCAGATTTAGCACATGAATTTGCTTTCTTCTGTTCCCAGAATGTCCTCATCGTCTCGCTGTCTGTTTTTCTTCCGTCCTTTCGTCCACGCATTGGTAGTTCTCATATCTGGTTTTTCAGCAGAATTATGTTTGTTCACCAATGTTCTAAAGCTAGGCCTGTCCCATATAATTTCTTGAAGGTCTTTTTTTTTCAGTTCCTTCTTCTTCATCTATTTACCCTCCAGGGTTACTTTTTCCCTCGGACTCAGCGAGGGATCCCACCTCGACCGCCTCAAGGGCAGTGTCCTGGAGCTTCAGACTCTGGGTCGGGGAATACAACTGGGGAGGATGACCAGTACCTCGCCCAGGCGGCCTCACCTTCTATGCTGAAAAGGGGCCTTGGTGGGGGATGGAATGATTGGAAGGGATAGACAAGGAAGCGACCGTAGCTTTAAATTATGTACCATTCCGGCATTTGCCTGGATAAAAGTGGGAAACCACGGTAAACCACTTCCAGGATGGCTGAGGTGGGAATCGAGCCCACCTCTACTCAGTTGACCTCCCGAGGCTGAGCGGACTCCATTCCAGCCCTCGTGCTACGTTTCAAATTTCGTGGCAGAGCCGAGAATCGAACCCGGGCCTCCGGGGGTGGCAGCTAATCACACTGACCACTACACCACACAGGCGGACTTTCAGTCTCGATTATCCAATTATTCTTGACTTCTAGTTAGAAGGCATAATTAAATACTCCTTATTTAAAAATATATAAGTGCTATTTATTCGGGGCGTCGACCTAAGAAGATCCTTTGCCTCTACTTTGCACCATATGTTATGAACCTGCATGTATTTGGAAATGGCGGAAGTGTAAAGTGTTGAATGTGAGAAAAGGAACATTAAGGACGACGCAAACAGGCCTGGGATATTAATCATTTACAATTAAAAGCCCCTGATCTGGCCGGGAATCGAACCTGGGGCCGCCGGGTGTCAGACGGAAGCGTTGCCCCCTACACCCCGGTGCCGGACTAAATATCCCTTTAGTAAGTCTTGCCCTGTCCATTCTTTGAATTTCAGTCGTCCTTTTCTAATTGTGTCTGATACTTTCTCAGAATGCTGGTATGTCAGGAGACCTCCTCTACATCCACACTCTGAACTGAGCCAAAGATTTTCCCTTCATATTCTTCTGAAGTTTTAGTTACTGAGCCACCTCCAATAATCAAGATTTCTGGTGCTTCAGACTTAATTTAATTTAGCGTTTCGAGATATTTTGTTGTTGTGGCTGTTCCAAATAAGCTTTTTGTGATGTAGAAATTCTCTCTCAGTTTGCTTCGCGATTCAATCAGTGTGTTTGGACGATTTTCTCTAAGTATGTGAAATTATTTACCTGAGGGATTTTGCCAAACTGATTTACCAGAGCTTCTTCGTCTAACTATCCTGCCATGGTTCTCTCACTTGAGATTCTAGACACAATTGCATGAATTATTATTATTAAATATACGATTAGGAATGTTATTCGAGAGCCAGTAGACATGTGTATGGTTTCGCTGTATGTTGTCTAGTAACGGAATCTGATAAAACTGAATGCAAGTAAACGTACGAAGTAGGGATGTTTGGTTCACTTACGAGCTGGTAATACTTATTCTAAGCTCGGTAATGTGTTGTTCTGATAAGCAGCTCCGTTATTTATTCTGTACCGACACGTTCTCTGCAGATGTAGCTGTCATAGGCGAGCAAGTCGTGTAGATAGCGGCGCTGCAACTACATCAATTACAAGTTCCCTACGAGTTGGCTCTCACATTACCATAACAGTAGTTGATAACACTGGAGGTGGTAATTAAGAAGCATTACGTGGCCATTTCTTCTTAAACCTTACATGTACGACATAGCCTAGTACCTTTATATTATAGAAAATAGCTTCTCAGCCTGTATATCTTGAGTTTCAACCTCGTACTTGGTTTTTATATCGGATAGAACAAATAATTGCCTACATTGGGCTCAATGTAATTTTGTTTTACTTGTTCGTTTGTTTCTTTTTGTTTGTTTGCTTGTTACAGAATCACAAGAAAATATACAAATTTTATCAATGAAAATGAAAACATACAACCTGTTTTCCAGTCATTGACCGGGTCAGGGATGAAACGAATGAAGCCCCCATCTATCGGCGATGTTAGGAATTGTGCCGGCTGCCGAGGCCTATCGCACTCCTCTGGGCCAATGATTAATGAATGACACATGTACACATGTAGACTTATAGGATCATTTGAGATGAGAACAAGTTTGAATTAAGAGAGTGATTATCAAGTAGCTGCGAGAAGCTGCAGAACGCAATATGGGAATCCCCTGAGTGTACATTATCAGACAGCAGTCCCAAGAGATGGGGCAGAAGGAATAAAAGATCTCCCACCCCAATACACAACGTCTTAGTTTTTACTTGTCTGTCGGCCTTGCCAGTCGGTCCGTGTCAGGCCGTGTCAAAGTATGAATTTTGGAACGAAGAAAGTGAGTAATGCGATATTTGTTAACAGTCAGCCATGTGTGTAAAGCGACTGAAACATGGTATGTTGAACAGGCACGGGGTTACGTAATTGAGGAGAATTACGTGTCCGAATTTGGGAATATGAGGGCAAAGAACGCTTCTAAATGCGGGTGAATAGCATCCTGAACTCTTATTCGAACTGACATCCTCCAGGGAATAATGTAAATTGCATATCGTGCGGAGAAGTGAATTATTGTCTCCAGAGATCAAATATTAACAGGAGTAAGATAATTACGCGTACTTTAGGGGCGCAATATGTACTGTGAATTTCTTGGAAATTATTCAGCATTCAGAAAAGCAGGTTGTTGATACCAGCTCTAAAATATTCACAAGGGAACTGTCTTGCTAGCGGAAGAAAGATACACAAAGTTCCGTTGTCACCGAAGTGCAGTACTGTCCTAGTATTTAAGTGTTTACAACCGTTAGGGGAGCCAGCCACTCAGCTTATTTTCCTTACTAACAACAGTATCAACTGCGAAATATTTATATGCTACCTCAGATTTGCGATGGTGAAGTTGACTTTCCTCCTCTATTTTCTGCATTCATCATTCGATTCTGCTGAAATGAGGTGAATAAAAAAGACGATCGCAGTAAGCACAAGCATCTAGATACTTCCTTTACACTCAACTTCTGGGTACTGCTCACAGAAACGTTTGCACATTTTTCTTAATGTCAAATCGGGATGTAAGAAAACTTTTACTTTCATGTCTTGAGTAATGATTCTCTTCTTTTGGAAAAGGCTCTATGTGCTGTCTTGTTAACATGTGGTATCTATTACAGTGTCCCCCAAGGCGCACTGAAATCCCCACGTTTAAATTGTTAAAACCATGCCTCACATGTTCTATCGATGGAGCTTGTTGCCCACATGTTTCTAGCAGCACAGCCTTTTCCTTTTGATTAAACAAGAAAAGCAACGCGTGCCTCAAATGTTCTTTTTCAGACAGAAATCGACATGATCACTGAACGATACAACAAAGGCGCTAGTGTTTGGCGGACACAACTTCTGTGTGTTGGTAGGTTAGTGTCAGTAGAAAAAACCGAGGTGTGTGTCAAATTCGTACACTGCGTACTGTTCACTGGTGCCCTCTCTTAGTGAAACTGTAAAAGACTTAAGCTTACACACGGCCGACTGGATCCCTCGCTGCGCTCCAGCTAGCTAGAGCGACGCATCAAGTCGGCCGTGGCATACACCTGGTAGTGACTGAGGATTGCGATCCCAAGAATGAAATCTTATCCAGCATCGGGCAAGCCAAAAATTAGTTCAACAGTATGAGATTACCTTCAGCTGTTAACTGAAGGCCATGCTGTGTTTTCCCTGTCCACCTGCATGGTTTTGAAGGCTGGACGCTCAACCCTTTGCTGCAGAGACGGATTGAAGCTTTCTAAATGTACTTGTACAGAAGCATGCTTCGAATATCCTGGATAGAAAAGACCAGTGAGGAAGTCCTCAATTTGTTAAATAAGAAACAAGAGCTGTTCTAACCACCATTAAGGAACGAAAGCTCGGGCAGATATCGGGCACATTATCGAGGGGAAAATTGGACAAAAAAAAAAAAAATCTATGGGGTGTGGGAGAAATTCCTTGCTTAAAGACCTGTGCCGCTGGTATGGACGAACTTCCTTTGAAATCTTTCGAGCCACTGTTTTGCGAGTTATCATAATCAATTGGATGGCCAAGCTTCGTAGAGAGACGGCGTACTAAGAAGAAGAAATGACTTCTGCCATGTTATATGGTGGTCTTCAACTTCTGACGACTACTGTACGTACAGGCAGCCGGGACTTCAGAGCGGGTTACTGCAAAGTAAGGATGTTTAAATTAGGAACTCTTTTATCAGATCATATACTAGACGCGTATTCAATGATCATTAGAAATATGCACTGTCTGCTTCAGTGAGAGGTAGGTTCCTGTTAATAGGATGCTAGTAGCATGTACATGCTTAGAAGCGGATGTGTTTATTTTTCACTTTACATCTGTAATTATCAATGTTTCTGTGTTTACTCATTAGCAGTAGGAAGAGGGCTCAGTTGTAATTTATTTATTTACATATGCTGAAGCATCCCACACCGGGTAAATTAGCAGATGTCTCAACAAATATTCCTCAGTTAAGCTATTGGCCGTACACGCTGTGAGTGCAGAGCCGGTAAAGGAATTAAGGAAGAACTGGTGTCGTGGTGTCCATTAAGTACTGATTTTTTTATTTTTCTTTATTTCTTTATTTATTTTATCCGTTTACTCTCCAGAATTAGTTTTTCACCCAGACTCAGTGATGGATCCCAGGCGGCGTCAGCTGCTATGCTGAATAGTGTCCTTGTGGGGGATGGGAAGATTGGAGGGAGAGGCAGCTGTGGCCTTAAGTTAGGTATCATCCTGGCATTTGCCTGGAGGAGAAGTGGCAAACCACGGGAAAACACTTCGAATTTGGCTGAGGTAGGAATCGAACCTCCCCTCTACTAAGTTGACCTCCCGAAGCTGAGTGGATCCTGTTCCAGTTTTCGTAACACTTTTTACATTTTATTTTTGAATGAACTAAGTTCTTTTAAACACGTGTTTTCAATCAGCTCACGACACAATCAAAATACAGTTAAACTCCTAAAAGGTGGACCATCCTACTTTTTTCAAAAATCTAGAAAACATCTTTTATGATCATTTCTCTGCTATTCCGAGCTTTTACAAAGGATGTGGAATTAGTAAAAAATAAAATAAAGAAATGCAAACTCGTGTCCTCGTCCCGAGGTGGTGCAGCTCTTTAGGGACATCTCCAATGGAGGTGTACCATTTCAACCACATACCTTTTTTCTTTAGAATTTGTTTCACGTCACACCGACACAGATAGGTCTTTTGGCGACGAAATGAAATGAAATGGCGTATGGCTTTTAGTGCCGGAAATGACCGAGGATATGCTCGGCTCGCCAAATGCAGGTCTTTTGATTTGACTCCCGTACGCGACCTGCACGTCTTGATGAGGATGAAATGATGTTGAAGACGACACATACACCCAGCCCCCGTGCCAGCCAACTTAACCAATTAAGGTTAACATTCTAGACCCTGCCGGGAATCGAACCCGGGACCCCTGTGACGAAAGGCCAGCACGCTAAACATTTAGCCATGGAGCCGGACTTTGGCGATGAGGGGATAGTAAAGGGCTAGGAGTGAGAAGGAAGCGGACGGGGCCTTAAATAAGGTGCAGCCCCAGCAATTGCCTAGTGTGAAAATGGGAAATCACGGACAACCATCTTCAGGGCTGCCGACAGTAGGATTCGAACCCACTATCTCCCGGATGCAAGCTCACAGTTGCGCGCCCCTAACTGCACGGCCATTTCGCCCGGTCAACCACATACCAGCCCTCCTGCTGTTCTTTAATTTCTGGCAGTACCGGGAATCGAACCCGGTTTCCCGAGGACGACAGCTAATAACTATAAACGTAGTAGTCACCTCTTGCGACGGACGGGGAATACCGTGAATGTGTTCTACCACAACCAGGCACAGTTGGTAATAGCAAGGCAGGTGGGATAGGAGAGATGAAGGTGGCGCTGGTAGTGATTATTGTTTTAAGAAGATGTACAACTGGGAGGCCATTGGAAAGATGAAAGCGATGAGCTTGCTTGGTGACGGGTGACAGGTAGGGGATACTATGGGTACCGTGCACGTAACGTAATAAATAGTAAGTAAGTAGCAACAAGAAGAGGCTACCTGCCAACACAAGTTACGTGGTTAATAGCGGATGTGTTTAGTTTACACTTGCAATCTTCCTTTTAACAGGTGTTTTTCTCTGTAGGCTCATTAGCCGTATAAAGATAGAGTAATCTGGACCTGTTTGAGATATTGAACTGTTCATACACATGTCAGGAAACATGAGCGAGCCTTAGTTTTACACTGGTGGTGACATTCATAAAATGTACTTAAGAACCCGTATGCTACGTGTTGCCGAGTTGGAAATCAGAATCACTTGATTTTAATCCATATTTCAAATAACATGTGAGAGATGCTATCTGCTAAGACGGCTACTAGAAGGTTGACAAATATTGCAGTGATTATTGTTTTAAGAGGAAGTACAACTGGACAGCCATCCTCTATAACGCTAATCAGAGGAAAATAAAACCGGTCTTGGAGGCAGGGCCGCAGGTTTCTTGGCTGGAATATGTCTCTCTGTCTTAATAAAGTACATAGTATTAGATTTAACTGTAGATATTTACCCAACTGCTACGGGAAATGTTCACTTCCGTGGCTGTTGCGTTCAATATTTTATTTCATACTGTGGTGAATTTACTTGTTTTAAATTAAATACTTAATCTATATATCTATAAAAGCAAGTCGATTTGGAGCAATCTATATATGAAGGTACAAAAATGAAAATAGATGTGAATTAATGAGGCACTTCCAGGTATTTCAGGAACTTACAACTTAGTACTAGAGAAGCTGATGACGTCAGGATCCCCAGAAAAATAAAAAATTCTCAACAATCCCTGAAGTGTTTCAAATTTGGGGCTCAGCATAAGAACGCAATCGGATATATTTATGCAAAGCGATAACATACAGGTCTCGTGGGCTTAAAACTTTAAGGACATTCCGTCCCCAAATCGAGATGGCAGCGCAATCTGCCAGAGGAGCTAGAAAATTGAAATTTGGCGAAATTATAGGTTTAAGCCTGAAAAACGACGGAAAAATTCCAAGGTGTTAAATTTTTGACTTTTTACGCCCGAAAAATATTGTAATATGAAGGCAATTTTAATGACGGTGCAGTTCTTTCTTTCGAGGTATTTGATGGCTAAACAGTAAGTCGTATCACAAATCGGATGGCTCAATCTCGGTCCAAGTTGGAGTGGTCCTATAGATCTTCTCCGCACCTTTATCACGTTATATTTGCCTGTATTTCTGGGTTGTACCTAAATTTTGTACATTTTACACGTATATTTCATACATTGACACACTTGCAGTAAAGATAGAATCATGAAATTCGGCCTCTCAGTGGCAACATGTGTTCCATGTGTTACATGTGTCACGTATCAGAAAAATAATGCAGTGTGTGAAAAATGTACCCAAATTATGCCCTATACAACGTTTCTAATTCAATCTAACCGATGACTAGATGAGATACGAGAATATGTCATAGGAGTAACCATGTAGATCGCTAAAAGAGGCGTCTTATAGTGCAATCTGTTTGTCGATATGACGAATCGTTCAACAGCGAATTTCTGCAGTATTATAAACGTGCATAAATACTTTCGTATATCGATGTATATATATTCGTCGAAGTCGATTAGTAGCGATCTTGAAAGGTTGTGTCTGCCATTATAAATAATCCTTTACAAATCGATGGTGACCGTCAGTAGGACAGCAGGGGATGCGTTTGCAATTGTAATCAATTCTCCCCACATCGATATTGACTGGCAGTAGGAATGGGGTCCTTCTCCAACTCCTGTGTATCTGGCATTATTACGGAGAGGCTCCCCTACCTGATTGTGTCTGGCAGTAGGCAAGTGTGCCCGCCATTATAAACAAATTTACCCATCTAAATTTGACTGACATTAGGCAAAGTGGCCTGCTATTATAATCGAAACTCACCAGTTCGATTGTGACTGGCAGTAAGCTGACTGGCATTAGGGAAAGGGGCTTTTCATTATAATGCAAACTCCTCAAATGTAATGTGCCTGGAAGTAGGAAAGAGGGCCTGCCATTGTAACGAAATTTCTCCAAATCGAGTATGACTAGCAGTGGGCAAGTGAGCCTGCCGTTATCAACGCAACTCCGCAACTCACACATACTGTTTCTCGGATAAGGCTGAAAGACATGCAATTAAAAAAAAATCTTAATCACTGCGGATACAGAAATTTACTTCGATATCCATATACAATGTGGCATATCGTAGCGAAGCATGGGTACATTTGCTAGTCTAATATATAGAAATGAATGTTTGTTTTTTGTTTTCAAATAGGCTCAAAAACTACTGGAACGATTTCGCTGAAAATTTCACAATTTGTTCTTATTACTTCTGAGAGTGTTTACAAAGTGGTTTGAACGAAATCCGACAGGTAGTTTGTTACGATGAGTAATTTTATGTAATTAATTTAATTGCGAAGTCGGATCAAGATTGGATGGACCTTGATGAACACATTTTTGCTAGGCGACAACGACTTACTCTGTATCATGGGAGTCCGGTAAGTAATCTCTAAAAGGGTAACTCCGACTGGCTGTAATCAACGCCCAGCCAAAACGTGATATAAAGAAAGGAAATTTCGAGGATACATTTATAATACAGTGTAGGTGCCCACTAAGGGAGGATTTTCGGATATTCCGTAGCTAAGGGGGTGAAAAGGGGAGTGAACTGTCCACATGAGTACATGCATATCTCAAAAAATTAACAGTTTACAGACGTAAAAAATGTTATCTGGAATCAACTTTAAAAATAATGAAACACGTATTTTTTTTTACGGAAAATTCCCTTAAGCGGGATGAAAAATGGTGAAATAGGGCTTGAATAACTATTATGGGGATATTTATATCTCAAAAACTGAAGATGTTACAGATGCGAAAATGGGCATTTGGAATCTTCATTGGAATTGAAAAAAACCGTATTTATTTGTTTTCAGAAAATCTACTTAAGGGGGCATGAAAAGAAGTGAAATAAGGGTTGAAGTATATTTATTATAATACTTATCAATGTAAATAAAATCGTAACAACCGTGTGTCTGTACATTGATTATTTTGGCTGAATTATCGTACAGTTATCCGTTTCAGGTGTAATAATGGGCATCTGCGTATATTTTAGCTTTCGTTTCCTGAAAGTCCTCATTTCGATCCCTCTCCCCAAAGTAAGGATGGGGGCAAAATCTGCTCTGCGAGATAGAAAATTGAAATTTGGCAAAATTAAAGGTTTTAGCTTGTAACTGACGGAAAAATTCCACGATAGTTAACTTTTTCTCTATTTACCCCCAGAAAATATCGAAATATGGAGGCAATTTTAATGACGGTGCAGACCTCCGTTTCGATATATTTCGTGGCTAAACGATAAGTCGTATCACAAAACGAATCATACTGAACGTGGGGGTGAATTTATGAAATGATAATATCAAGAGTAAAAGTGTGACATATTACAGACGTGAAAATTAGTATTTGGAATCTTCATTAAAATAAAGAAACACCTATTTTTCGTTTTCGGAAAAAAACACTTAAGGGGAGCTTGAAAAGAAATGAAAGAATGGTTGAACTATTTTTATTATGATACTTATCTATATACAGTATATATTGAACCCTTTTGGTCCATATTGAAGGATACCTACCTTTCTTACCTATCAACAAAGTTCACGAGATCTGTCTCTTGGGTCGTATCGGGTTCTTCGTCACTTGCTGAGGTAAAGGTAGGGTTCAGTAATTCTAATCTATCTACTCGAATGAAAGGTCTGTTTAAAAGATTCCTATTTATTCATGAAATTCTGAAGCATTATAATTTGTCAACGGTATCATTGAAATTAATCGTGTCCACTGGACACCACAATCATTTTTATTACATAGAAGGTTAGAACACTGGTGTGAGCCTTTGACGTGTCTGCCTGATGGGCATTCTTACTAGAAACCATTGTCTCATTTTTTTATTAAAGAAAGGAAAGTCTGGAATCCTTAAATTCGGCTTCCATGTGAGACTACATGTACCATCATAGTGATTCGTTATGGTCCAGCCCTCGTAACACGAACTCTGGACTCTGGTTATAATTAAGGCAGTCCAATCGGTGTGTGCCACACAGTGGTGATAAGACATGGACCCTTAATTGAATCGATGTGACCTGCGTCTATGTCATGGACCGACATCTAAACTTCTAAGTTACTTTAAAGTCATTGTGGATGATGACCGCAAGGAAAATGACGCTACAGTAGCATATGGCCCTAATCTAAGTCACTGAGGTTGATGACCCCAAGACCATCCAAGTTTCTAAGCTGAAGGCTAAACACAATTAAATTACATCGGTTGATGACCAAAGTTTCCACTTTACTATCCCCAGCACATTCACTGCTCCATCAATCAAAGTTAAATAATACAACAATAGCAATGCTCACAATACTTTGTGGCAGTAAAATCCATTACCTTCGGATATGTCCCCTTAATCGCTACGTTAACATTTACACATTCCCCAGAAAATAAACTAAGATTTGCGGAATGCATCTCCAAGTTATTCGCTTGATTTATAGTTATTTCAAAATGCGGTTTCACTGAATTTAATAGTTAAATAAATTTAAATGATTTAATGAAATCTTAAAGAACAACAAATTCTATCTCCGCGGACTAATGGTTCCTTCACAAATTCTACGCAGTTGTGACTCAAAATTTTAATCCTGTGATGTTTATCTGTTGATTCCTATAGCTGGAAAAGATACATCATTCATGTCCCGTTTATATCTTGTTTCATGAGCTCACACTTTAAATCTAATCTAACCCTAGCTATTATTAACACTTGGATAACCCTAATAATCTACGTACAAACCAAAAGCAACTCGTCGTATAATTACGATGTCATATCTCGTCATAACATTTATAAAGTTTGCGCACCCCTCACAGACAAACAATCATCACTACCATCGCTCTATATTTTGGACAACCCTCAATTTGGCTAATCTTGTTCATTATACTCTAAGTCCGTCGTATCAAATGCACGTTACGTCCCCAATTAAACAAATTTACAGTATCTAATAACATTCAGGTTATTACCGGATGAAAATTTCAACTAAATCCAACATTTGACGTTATCCCTTGCCGAGAAATACAATCTAAATTCCACGCGTAACATTTTGCATGTCCCGTTATCTTGCGGTGAACCCCTTTCAGCTGACGGCCTCTCGCCCAAGCCTGCTTGGCAGTGATATGATACATCTGTTCCGTTCTACCTGACTGGCTTCTCAGAATGCTCCCTTTCAAACTCCGCCGACACAATTAAACAAATACGATATTCTAACCAACAAAAATGCACATAGATTATACTTCAAAACGCCCACAATAATTATACACGTCGCAAATTAATACCGCCATGGATTCCTTACTTCTACTTTCCATCCCCAAACAATATACAAAACCTTCCTCGGGCTTCCACAAGTCCCGGCTTCATTGACAGGTCTCTGACCTGGTTAACAAATCTCATCTCGACTCACACGACAAAACTAACCTTTGTTTCCCAACTCACGACTATCACCGACAAAGAACTGGAATAAAATCCTTACTAGAATCCACGACTTCTAATAACGCTCAGTGCTTTAATAATGAATAACTTCGCATAAAATGATATCGCATTTTAATAACTGGATTTTCACGAAAATAACTGAAAAATTCTACTAGATCTTTTTATTGTCAGTCAGACACAGTTTAAATGGGCCTAGAAAAACGTTTCACTCCGTGACCAAATTCGTCACTCTATACTCTCACCCGACAGCGCGCTTCCACTCTATTGAAAATGAGTAACCATGGATTTCTTATATTATTTACGTCAAAATTTCAGACAGAAACATTTTACGTCGAATGAACATCTTAATTTGACATCACAAAATATGGGCAATAAACACACGGAAATGACGATCTACATTGGACGTGATATCACTTCGAAACCCTATTTAATAACGTTTTACAACATCATACGGCACTTGCAAGACTTCAAAAATTTATCCAAGTGGAAAATAAAACAAATGACCCCTTTTAAGTCGTATTCTAACATTTACAAAAACCACTGCGTCGTATATACCCTATTCAAATACACATTTTAGAGATCATGAAACGAGATATAATAGTTGTAAGATGGTAAGTCACATACCTTATGTGGTCACGCCAGTATTCATCATAGGGCTCACCTGCGACCCTGGCATTTTTATTTAGCCATTTTTACATTTCTGGCTTTACAGATCATTGTATTCTTCCGGTTTCCTGGAAATAAAGCAAAAAAAAAAAAAAAAGAAAATGCCCTTCACTTGTTCTTGTTGAGCGCACACGATGGACTGTAATTATTTCCGCACACGAATTACTTTACTTATCACATAAAAATTTATTCAGTACTTTGACGGTCCTAACTGGTATAATTATTTCCACTCAAGAAAACTATCTCGACATGGAGTCAAGACCCCAGCCACAATGGCTAAAATCTGTGGGTTGGACTCAGTCTACTTTTGTCGTTCGATTTCACAGAGCAGCTCAACCCTCTGTCGTCAGCTTCGTAACACAAAATGCAGGGGCTTCGTCATGGCGTCAATTCTTATATATAGCAGCTACGCCCTCTCTCTGGGCATCTCCCTTTGCCGCCAAGAAAATTTCTATAACTTTTCTGACTCAACTAAACTGTAATTACAAGAGTTCTGAAGGTGACTACATACTCGCTAAATTTCTGGCGGTAGTGTTCATGGACATTAAAATTTTTTACATGTTCGATTTGTGGGATAAATGACCCATTTGATAGGCACTATATTTTCGACTTGGCTTGGGCACACCATATACACGCGCTTTGAAATAGTTCACAAAAATGACTTAAGATTCTTCCGCCGCTGACACGTGCGACTGACGTCACGTATCCCAGAGCGAGGGACCGAAGGTAATCACCCCCTTGCCACGTGTCAATTCCATGCTATCAAGAATCGAACTTCTTATTAAATTGACAATTTAATACTCAATATTCTTAGGGCACAAAGGTCATGGGTTCAATATATATAAAATTGTAACGACCGTTGTCTGTACATTGACTATTTTAGCTTTAGTTTCCTAAAAGTACTCATTTTTATCCCCTCCCCAAATCGAGATAGCTGCACAATCTGCCAGACGAGCTAGAAATTTGAAATTTCGCAAAATTTCAGGGTTTAGCCTGTAACCGACGGAAAAATTCCAAGATGTTTAAATTTTCACTTTTTACAGAGTGAAAAATATCGAAAAATGGAGGCAGTTTTAACGACGGTGCAGACATTCGCTTCGTGGTATTTCGTGCCTAAACGGTAAGTCGTATCACAAAACAGATGGCTCAATCAAACTCATCATGAAGAAATCCACAACATAGATCCTATGTCATATTGCCTTATCCCCATCCCTTATACGATAGGAAGAGCAGTATATATCGATTTTACTTAAATTTCGTATTCTTCACAAATATGTTTTATAATTCGGAACTTATAAAAAGATAGAATAATCAAATTCGCCACGAATGTTGACCTATCCATTAGTCATATATGAGGCAAATTCTATGTTTCTAGCTGTCACATAAGTATCCGAAAAGTAATGCACTGTGTGAAAACCGTACCCAAATTTCGCCCTATTCAACGTTTCTTACTCAATCTAACCCATACATAAAGGAGATACGAGAAAGTGTCATAGGATCAAGCAGTTGGACTGCAAGAAAGAGGCGTCTTATTGTTCAGTTCGTTTGTCGATATAACGTGCCGTTTAGCAGCAGTTAATCTGTAAATGAAGGTTTACAATGTTGTAAACTTTCGTTTCTCGATCTATATATATATATATTCATTGACGCCGCTTTTTAGTGAACTAGAAACGGCGTGTTTAGCATTATAATTAATACTTAAAAAATCGATAGTGACTGTCAGCAGGAGGGCGTCTGCTATTTAATAAATACTCCTCGCATCGACTTTGGCTGGCAGTACGAATGGGGTCCTTCTCCAACTTCTGTGTAACTGGTATTAGTAAGGAGGGGCTACCATTGTAATGAATAATTCCCTTCGATTTGACTGGCAGTAGGCAAGTGAGCCTCCCGTTATCATCACAACTCTGCAACTCGCACTTTACATTGGAAAAAACGCAAGGGGACCTCCCCATGCTGTTTCTCGGATAACGCTAAGAGACATGCAGTTTTAAAAAGTCTTATTCACTGCGTGAACAGTTATTTTCTCCGATATCCGAATGCAATGTAGAATACCGTAGCGAAGCATGGGTACATTTGCTAGTGCTGTATATAGGAGGATGGGAACACGCCGTCATATTTTATTAAGTACCTTTCCACATCTCCTCCTGAACCACTGGAGCAATTTCAACCAAACTTGGTACACTCATGACTTACTCTCTAGAGACAAACACTGTGGGGGTAAGCACCTCTAGGGGTAAGAGTTGGTAGAGGGTGGCATATAAAAACAATCGAAAATTGTGTCGAGTCCATAGTTTTCGGGGTCGCTGAGATGAACAGTGACACTCTGCGGGTGAGAAGAAACTTTCAAAACATGACCGAGATTATGGATGTACTGTATGTGTGCATGTCGCAACCAAATATGACTTATTATCTGAAAAAAAATACTATGGGGCAAGAAAACCCCTAGCGCCCCTAGGGTAGGAGGTGAAATGTAAAAATAATTGAAACCGACCGATATTAGCGCCGAATCCATAGTTTTGTAGGTCGCGAAGATTAAATGTGACACTCTGGATGCCACGTAAGTCAATGGAATGGGGCTTAGAAGGGGTGAACAAGAATGTGTCCAAGATGTGGGCTTGCCAGGGGAAGGAAGAGTGCAGGCGGGTGTAAACGTTCGGCAACATCGCCAACCACTTTACTTTCCCTCACGTCCCTCATTAATTGTTGTTAGAGATGAATTCCAAACCATCATACAAAACAATGAATTCCATTATACTGATTGCTTAAATAATTCATTTATATTATATATGCTAAAATAAAGATTCAAAATGTAAACAAAACGTGACAGCACTATATGTAGGGTGGTCAAATGGTTAAATCCGTTTTCATGCTTTGAAATTTGACCGAGACAGAAATTCGGGAGTTCATTTGTTTACATGAATGTCGTTATTATGACTTGTGATTGTTATCAGTGAAACAGTGCAGTGCCATAGTATTCGGGGCTGCGTTAGCTGTTAGCCTGTTAATGCATCTCCATAAATGCCATTTTAGAGTACTTAATTAATTAATTAATGTTGTAGTGCAACGAGATTTCTATTCAGCTAGTGTCATCGTATTATTATTATTATTATTCATCTAAAAGTACCGTGGTGCTGGTCGGTGAAAACTGGACCGGTTTGGGAGGGGAAGAGATGATGGCACGGCCCTGCCAGAGTAAAATGTCACGAGCCGCCACTGCAGAGACGTTTTGTTTTGTTGTATGTTTCAAAGAAAGGTATAAGAGCTGCGTATATGACGTTATGTGGTAATAACACATCAGAATGATTAATTAACGTAATACGAAATTCATGATATATTTGTGATATTTATCTGTCGGAAATGGATTAACCTAGTCAACTCGGTGATAGCGGCAGATTACTTGAGGTTGGAATGCGGAGACGTCATTTTTGTTGTAGATGAGTACAGAACCACAGTTCTGCCATCAGCTGCAGAAACAGTTCAACAAGGTTAAGTTCTGACTATCCCGTACACGCTACTGTGAAGCCAGAGACGATCTAAGGAAAGTAGTTACAGTACAGCAAAGTATCATTTTCCATACTCTTCTGAGTACGGGAAGAAGGCAATTACGTCATGGTATGCATGTTTTTATTGCATATGATTTTAGAATTGCAATGGCAAAAGATAATCTAATAATCTATCTACAATATTACTGAGTGTCAGTCCACAGGAGCAATACGTGTTGGTGCGTTGCCCGTACTTCCTGGCATGTTTCGCTTCAGACTTCTTCAGCTTAACCGATTCTTCTGAGCCCCCCCCCCCCCCCTGAGCTCCTGAACGTATTTCATGAAATATAACTTATCAGAAAAAAAAATAGAAGAGATTTGCCCCTCTCCTGGTAAAACACGGCACTTATTTCATAAACTTTGAGTGCCGCGGATAAATCTAATATAAAAATAAAAAAACGTTTAGGAGAGCCATTGACAGAGCTGAGACTCAAACTCCGGTCTCAACCGCTCGAGTACGACGTTAGAGAGAGAACTCCACCGCTCCTTCTGGTAAGCAGGTAATTCAATTTACTGCCGCCGTGTGTACGGTGGAGCCTCTTTTTACCGGGATATTGGAAATGTGGGCGGTGAGGTGAGCTCAAGAACATGACCATGTCAGATGCTGCTTGTAACCACTCAAGGTTGAAAACAATAATTAAGAGGTGATGAACCTTGTTGGAGGTGTTTTTGTCTCTCCACCACCTACGTGGGCTGGGCCCAACGAAAACCGCGAAATTGTAGCTTGATGGAATATGGAACAGCTGAGGGGCGGCGAGGGGAATATAGCTTTTTCTCCCTCTTCCTTTTGTCTCATATCTGTTCACCTCACGCGCGCTCAAGAAGCCGCTAAGAATTTTGTCATTTCTTGTTCTGCTCTGAGAGATGAACACTTGGCTTGGGGTGAGTCGTGGCACCGTCCCGGGCGGCAAAACATGAAAACATGAACAATAAAGATACATGCACACTTCTCCGCTACGCGGAAAAACACATAATCATGGATATGTTTTTGGGATCAGAAGACGAGAAAGCGAGTTCCCCTCCACTCCACCCACAGGGGAAATGAGCAGAAATCTCTTCCTTCCGCAGTATTCATAACTGTAATTAATATTTTCATGTTAACAAGCGCCATTGCTGTATTTACAGCCTCTCTTTACAGGTGTAATTCGTCCAACATCAACGACTTCCAATAAGATGCCTTTCCGTCCACCAAAATGGCGTCGTTCTTTCATCCAGACGACGTTACCTGGTTGCCTGGTTACGGTGTAGGTTTCTTGTACACGCTAAATTGCTTACGCTAATTATTAAAGACAGACCTCCAGTCCAAAAACGTAGTCATGTTAGAACAGCAGAATGGCAGAATTAAATTGACAACTGAAGTGTATATTAAGATGGTATGAAAAAAAAAATACAGCAGAAGTTGGTTAATTCGAACGTTTTTAATTCGGTTTCGTGAAAAATTCGATATTTTCCCGCTGTTCTTTGACATTCCTAGAGAACATAATGGTAAAATTCGTGTTTAATTCAAGTACTATAAAGTTTAATTCTAAGTAGAAATACCATATTACAACTCACATATTTTCAACAAAAAAAAAGCAGTCACCTCCGTACAGGCCATGAAGGCCCTTGGAAGAGTGGAAGGTAAAGGCTTCCACCATTGTTAACCTTGGCACGTGATGGGGTAGAGTGGTTAGCTCTACGCCCGGCCGCCTTTGCCCCCAGGAATTAACCTGGTACTCATTTTTGGTGTAGGATGAGTGAACCTCAGGGCCATATGCACACATATTTTCAACAACAACAAAAAATGATGTTTGAAGACGGCTCATGCATGGAATATAAACGTAATGCAGAATCATGCTGGTGATGAAAATGCAACTGTGGCTGAGAGAAGGCTGCCCGCGTGAGGGTATGTTCCTTGAATAGTCTTATACGTAGCTTATTAGCGCTAAACTCAGAACTACACGTGGAGTTGTCTGACAGCTGTGAAGAGATTAAAATATTACGGTGTTGAATCCAATATGTTTAATTTAAATCGTGACGTGTTATATCTTTGATTAAAAAAACAACAACAACAACAACATGGTGTTATTGTTTCACCCCACTCTACTGTCATTGCAGCTCGAAGAAAAGGTCATAATATGGAAACAAAATTAAAATTCAAGAAGAAAACTTGGGGCAATTATCCATTTATAGGAATTAGGGAACGGAATAATCTATCAATCCGATGAGTTTCAAAGTTCTTTGAAAACATTTAAAGAAAGAGAATCTGCTACCTGGGTGACTGTTCTGAATGCAGATCATTGATAGATTGATTGAATGATTGAAGGAAGGAAGGTAGGGAGGAAGGAAGGAAGGAAGGAAGGAAGGAAGGAAGGAAGGAAGGAAGGAAGGAAGGAAGGATTCTGTAGCAGTTTTCCTAAAATAATGTTTGTAAAATAAATTTCCTAACAAACGCCTCTCCTAAAATAAATAATTCCTAAAATATATTTTACTAAACTTCAATTTTCCTAAGATTTTATTCCTAATATAGTTTTATTATTTCAAATTTCCTAAACCAGTTTTCCTACACTTATTAATTCGTTAAGTAGGAAGTCATAATTTCCAGTGTCGTCTGAGTTAAGTGCAAGTTACAAGTTTTCCACTCTGTCGAACACAATATTACACTATAACCTATACCACTATTCCTTATATAATAGTGTGTACTTTCATTCTTTGTTTTTGCCAGTTTTCTGAAGGTATGTTATCATACTGAACTTGTGTTGCACGGACTAAAAAGCTTTAAACTTACATACATTTAGTGCATACTGTTGTGCTTCTGTTCTCAATAGCTTCTTTCTTTTTCGACTGAGATCCAAGATATTTTCTTAGTGGAAATTCATTTAAGATGTTTGCTCTTATTATTGGGGTTCCTGCAGGGTGGTATACATAATCGGATGGTTTTTATCCACGAGCAATATTTTCTTTTATTGTGCCAACATACGTCAACCTTGTTGTTTCGTACTGGTTCTGCTGCTGTGGAGGGCACCTTCATCGTCCCTGTACCCTTCTACTAACTGTTTGCAAAGTAATCAAATATTCCTGACAACTCTTCACCGTTCTCAAGGGCAAGGAGCGGTTTCTTATCACAATTATCTACATCTACGTTTTGAATTCGGGATTCTGTTAAGTACTGTGCCTGATACTCTTTAATTTGAATTCGATTTTTTCGAATGAACTCTCCTGCATGTTGCCGCACGGGTGCCACATCCTCCATCATCAGTACTCGCGTGTTTGTTTTGTATGGGCCATGCCGAGAGTTCGCACCGATGAGTACTTTCTTAAAATAACTAGATACAGGTTTGGCAACTGATGGTGAAATTGGCAGGGAAAGGAGTACGTTGGTATTTGTATGCATACATTGCAGTCATCTCAGGAATTTTTATTTTAGAGTTGTGTTGTGTATCATTTTTGGAACAGATTCTACTTTACTAGCACATACCCAAATAGATATTTAAGATCAGAATCATTCTAATATGCATCAGTTTATTCCATGAATATTTTTTTTATTTTTTTTATTAGGGTTGTTTATAGTCGCTTTAACTCCAAGGTCTTATCGCGACTCTTACATATGATTACAGAATAATGGTAATAATAATAATAATAAGAATAATAATATTGTAATTATAAAAATGTAAAGAAAAAAATAAGTATAATGTAATTACATTTTGGAGTGCAAGCCAGTGTCTTTGAGGAACTTGATGACTTGATGACTCAGTGCTGGAGAAGACAGTGTCAGTTCCATTCCTTTAGGTATGTTGTGGTGTTGGCGCCAATGGTCATACAGTTGACATTCTGAGATGATATGCTTGACAGTGAGAGAGCAGTTACATTTGCTGCAGGTGGGAGGTTGTTTCTTTTCTAGGAGATAGTTGTGGGTGATCTTCGTATGTCCTATCCTTAGTCGGGAGATTAAGACTTGTTCATGTCTGGTGAGGTTTTGGAGAGGATATGTTCTTGTAGATATCATTTTAATTTTTTGGAGGTTGCTAGTGGAAGTTTTAAGCCAGTTCATTTTCCATTGTTCGTGTAGTTTGATTTTGATATAAGCGATGATATCAGAATGTGGCGTGGCAATTTGACGGTCGTTGATTGGGAGACTAGTAGCTTCTTTTGCTGCTTGATCAGCTGATTCATTGCCTGGTATTCCTCTGTGAGATGGTATCCACATAAAAATAACATTTTTTCCTGCGATCTTGATCTTGTGGTACAGCATTTGAATTTCTTTAACAAGTAGGTGTGTTGTTGATGGATTTTGTATTGAAGTTAATGCACTTTTGGAATCAGAGAATATTATGAATGAGTTGTTGTAGCTTGCTTTTGAAATATGAATCATGGCCTGTTTAAGAGCATACAGTTCACTTGTAAACACTGTGAAAAGATCTGGTAATCTGTATAGCTTACTATAGTCTTTATATTTCACTGCACAACCATTTCTCTCATTGAATTTTGATCCATCAGTATAAATTGCACTATATGATGAGTATCTATTACAAATTTCATTAAATAACTGTTGGAATTTTGCTGTGTCAGTTTGAGCTTTAAGATTGTTGTTCAATTCCCAGTTGACTGGAGGCAAATGAGTTTTCCATGGAGGGGTATCTAGTGAGTTGTGTGGGAATAAAATGGGTGGAAGGCTGAGGTTTATTTCTTTGAGAAGATTGGATATTCTGATGTTAAAGGGTTGGGGTTGAGATCCAGTTAGTTTTCCTTTATGTCTCTTTGAAATTAGGTGTTTTTTCAAGTGTTGGTTACTTGTACCAGCTATCTTGAGTGCGTATGTCAAACTCAGCTGTTTACGTCTGATTTCAAGTGGTGGTTCGTTGGCTTCAATCTCTATACTAGCTATGGGGCTGGTGCGGTGGGCTCCTAGGGCAATTCGAAGAGCTGAAGATTGGATGGTATCAAGGATCTTAAGAGTAGATGGTCTGGCAGAACAATATACTATACTGCCATAATCCAGTTTGGCTCTGATTGTGGCTCTGTATGTGTTCATTAGGACATGATAGTCTGCTCCCCAGTTTTTTGCTGAGAGAATTTTCATGATATTCATTCTTCTTTGACACTCGTCTTTAAGATTTTTAAGGTATGGGGTCCAGGTGAGCTTGTTATCAAATAGAAGTCCTAGAATTTTAATAGTTTTAACTGATTCAATTTTATGGTCTTCCATGTATAATTCAGGGTTAGCGATAGTATGTTTATTTTTGGAGAAGAGAATACATTTGGTTTTAGTTTTAGAAAATTTGAATCCTGTGGTTTTAGTCCAGTTTTGAATATTTATAATTGATTCTTGTAATAGGAGTTGAGTCGTCGTAATGTTTTTCCCTGGGCAGAAGATTATCAAATCGTCAGCAAAAAGGCAACACTTAACTGGTGAGTGGATGTTAGAGACTATACCATTAATTGCCACAAGAAACAGTGTTACACTGATAACTGATCCTTGTGGGACTCCATTGTTGATTACTACTTCCTTTGACAGCATTCCATTTACTCTAACTTGAATTCGGCGCATTTGGAGAAAATTATAAATGAAATATAGGATATTTCCAGATATATTATGTGTCATTAGAACTTTGATTACATAGTCTTTCCATACCATGCCATATGCCTTATTAATATCTAAACTGACTGCTATTAGGTGTTGGTTATTGAGAAACGCTTCCTGTATTTCAGATTCCAGACTTATCAAAGTGTCTGTTGTGGAGTGTGCTTTACGGAACCCGTTTTGCACATTACTGAAGAAATTTATGTGCTCGAGATACCAGCGTAATCTTTTGTTGACTATTTTCTCCATGAGTTTACACATCGCATTAGTTAAAGCAATAGGGCGATAATTTTCTGCAATTGAGTTGTCTTTCCCTGGTTTGGGTATTGGAACTACAATGGCATTTCGCCATTGGTCAGGAAATGTCCTAGAGCTCCTTATGTGGTTGAAAATGGCCAGAAGATAATTTATTGCACTTAGTGGAAGCTGTTTTAAAAATTCATAAGGGACCGTATCTGGGCCAGGACTAGATTTGCCACATTTGTCAAGTTCAGTAATTATTTCCTGCAGTTGAAAAGTATCGTTTAGATTATAGTTAGGGTCAGAGATAGCTTTCCTTAGATCAACGGTTTCACTGGATTTCTTTGTATGGAGAAATTCAGGATCATAATTTTTGTCACTAGAGATCTCGGCAAATGTGTCAGCTAATTTATCAGCGATGTTTTGAGGTTTGTTTATGAAGGTTCCATCAACAGAGTTTCTGAGGGAAGTAATGTAGAAGTGATTATATTTGCCATTTATTCTTTGAAGTTTATTCCACATTTCCTTTTGTGGGGTTTGGGAACTTAGCGAGGAGACAAATGATAGCCATGAATTCTTTTTGCTGAGTTTAATTTCTTTTCGAGCGATTGCTCTATATTTCTGAAATTGGGCTTTATTTTCAGGTGTGGGTTTTCTTTTGTAGAGGTAGAAAGCATGATTCTTATTCTTAATAGCTTCCTTACAAGTGTCATTCCACCAAGGTACTGTTTTCTTAAAGGAGTTTGAGGTTACTTTTGGAACACTCATGTCTGCAGATTTAACAAGAACTTCTGTGAAATCTTGAACAATGATATTTATGTGCTTAGAAGGGAAATCATTTGGAGGGGTTAAGTCTTTTAAGTGATTATTGACTGTCTGCCTAAATTTTGTCCAATCTGCCTTATTTAAGTTCCATTTGGAGTTGTTAATAAATGAGGAGTTGACAGAAGAATTTTCATTATTGATTAGTATCGGGAAGTGGTCACTATTTCCTTGGAGTGTTGAATAAACAGACCAGTTGAAAAGGGTTGCTACGTCCGGTGTGCAGATGGTTAGGTCTATACTACTACAGGTGCCGTGGGCTATGTCAAAGCGAGTTGGAGCAGTAGAGTTCATTAGAATTCATCAAGTATCTTTTCTATCTCTTTTCCTCTTGCATCAGAACTATGGCTACCCCATAACGTGTTGTGGCTGTTGAAGTCGCCTACTAGGATGAATGGTTTAGGTAGTTGGTGGATAAGGTTTCGTAGATCGTCACCTTGAAACAAATAACTGTTTGGAATATAAACATTGCAGATACATAGAGAAGGTGGTAGATGGACTGAAATTGCTACAGCTTCCAAATTAGTGTTAACAGTAATTTCCTTTGCATAGATATTGTTTTTGATATAAGTAGCTACTCCTCCACTCGCATGATTCACATTAGTTCTATTTTTGTGGTAGACACTGTAGAGTCTTCGATTGGCAGCAAAGTCGTTCTGAAAGTTTGTTTCTTGGAGACAGATAACAGATGGTTGGTGTTTGTTTATTAGGAGTTGTAGATATTCTAACTGTGATCGATAACTGTTAAGATTCCATTGGAGTAATGTTGCCATAATAATGACCAAAAGCAGAACGAGGTTTATCTCCATTGTTATACTGGGAAGGAATTGTCGTCGCTGGAATAGTCTGGCGTTAAATTGATATGCGTTGGGTCTTCACTTTGACTGGCGGATTTCAGTAGTTTTTTTACTATTCGAGTGCTTTTGTTTTTTATGCTTTTATCGGTATAGTAAGGATAGAGTTTTTGAAGGGCTTTAGCAAGACCTTCTAAGTCTTGTGTGTAGTTTGAAGCAATTTCTGATATGCCCTTGGCACCAACTGTATTTTCAAAGAAGGACTGGAGCTGTAGGTAGCTGAGGGGGAATATTGATGGGTCGGCTTCCAAAACTCGTTTTACTGACAGGAGCATATCACTTATTGATTTTTGCGTGTCTGTCTTGGGTTTCTTGGAAGTGTGATTTGTCTTACGGTTTTCTATTTGTTCAGGAGAGGCCAGTATGGATTTGTTGCCATCAGGAGGATTTGGATTAGTTGTTTCACTGCTAGCTAGTGAAATTGGCCTTTTACATCCAGGAAAATTCACTGTTATAGGGGTGGCGTGTGTTTCCATAGGTGCTGCAATTTCTCTCTCAATTTGAATTCTGGAGGAGGGAGGATCATTACAGACTTGGCTAAGTGCTAAGTCAGGGTTGGTCATTGAAGTGGCTTCTTGAGTAGGCCTATCTTTTGGGAGTGAGCTAGAAGAGCTAGAAGTACCGATGTCTGTTTTGGGGTTTTCGACCTGTGACTTTTGTGAAATCTCTTGGAGCTGAGGAAAATTATTGGAAGAGGATTCATCTTTTGGAAGTGATACGTTGTTAGGACAATCTTTGGCCAGATGTCCTTCGGTATGGCAAAGAAAACAAGTGGGTGAGTCGGATGATAGGTAAATACAGTAGTTTGTACCATCGTATTCGAGATGAAGGGATTCGGGGAGTTTATCAAAGTCTTCATTCTGAATGTACATTTGTCTTCGAAAGCTTAAAATGTGGGAGAATCCAGGAATTGACAAACCTGCTCTGATTGGGGTAATCCTAGACATGATTTTCACACCGAGTTTTAACAATTCCTCTTCAATAACATAGTTTGGGATCACAGGACAGACGTTGGATAATATAATACGCTTGTTTTTTGTTAGAAGGGGTCGTATTTCCAGTGATACATTGTTTATTAAGATCTTAGGGTTTGTCAATATCAGATCATCGACATTTTTCTTACTAGAGAGAAAGATGCATATCCTTCCGTTCGATATACGTGAAACAAACCGAATGTTGCTAGGGGTTGTAAGTTTACCTATAGCTAGCACATAATCCTTGATACTGATCCCGTCATGAGATTCGATTACAATAGCTTGTTCTTTGGAGGGGTACGACTGTATTGCAGCAGAATAGCTTAACCTTGAATTACGTTCGTTACTAGGCCTACTTGTGACGGTTGTCATTTGGTTACCTGATGCACTGTTAGGATGTGGAGGGTTATTTACGGTGTTGTTATTATTATTTGTTGGCTTGCATGGTGTCTGTTGAGGAAAAATATCATTGATTTTTTCATTCATTGAATTCGATAAATGCCGACCTCTATCAAGAGAGGTGGCCATTTTGAGTGGGTCAACAAAGGGTTTTAGGTTATCTCTATAGTTCGTCACTTCACACAAGGACCACGGAAATAATGTCAGGTATCTTACTTACAAGAATGTAGTAGGTGATCTAAATATTTACTTCTGATCACTCTTACACTAATGTAACGATTATGAACATCTATTAAATACCAAAACTTGAGCAAGGTATTTACTCGCGAACATCATCAGTCACTGCCTTCTCGATTTTTTTTCTCCATGAATATTGTTTGAACTACAAAACGTCTTTGTCTCCTTTCTCCTTTGAGCTGCTTCTGATGTTCCTGGCTGCTTTGTTACAGAGTTAGCCTAACAGTAGCGTAAGTGGAAAACCCACCCACTGGTGTTGGTGGTGGTGGGGGCACGTGCAATTATCGCACGGGGCGACAAAACACCTGAGGCTGAAGCTGTGGGCTGTGGTAAATCTCCTTGACTATTTTCTTCCTGTCATGTTACCTGGGAACTGATACTCACACACTTAGAAAGAACTTATTATTATATTGGCAATTCCCGAACCGCAGAGGAGAATGCGATTACTCATTGTTCTTTTGTCTCCATGATTCGATCACAGCATCTGAGAGTGTTTAAATACTGCAGTTCTGACAAGGTTGCTGCTGGTATGTTAAAGCATAAAATTTCGACATTAAGATGTCTGTTAATACGTTATAACTGTAGGTACAACAGACTCGTGGTAACAGTCACGTAAAAACTAAAAGCTGTGTTTTAGACTAAATAAATGACACAAATTATTCTCTTTATGTCATCCATCTAAAACAATTAAAAACTCAGCCATAGACGCCCGAGAGAGATTCTGTTTACTCTGCCATCTAGAAGGGCTAGAGTAAAACGGAACGTCGAAATTAGCGAGCAGACAGCCAGATGGCGTAACTGACGCTATACGGTCATTATTATAATATAATTAATTTAGTGGTTTCACCTCACCCTAACACAATCATTCAAATTTTCGGAAAAGCTAGGATGAGAAGAATCTAATTGCGGCCGTGGCTGCTCTGAAAATGGAAATTCACGGAAAACCATTTTAGTACTACCTACGGTAGAGCCCTTGTCCACGATCCGCCAGGTGCAATCCTAAAGCCACACGGCACATACCCCGTAGCCATTCAGTTCGGAATTATATAACGAACTCTTCACTCGCCATGAGTTCAAGATTATTATGTCTGAGTATCATCTTTGCTTTAGATCGTCTAGCATTGGTGGTGGCGGTCATTGACTTCAGGAGGAACTATAATAGGGCTACAAATCTCTCTTAATACTAATCAGAGACGGGAAAATCCGACACTTCAAAAATTAAGATATCGGGAAAGGAACGGGAAGGACCAGTTCTTCATGGACCATGTCCTCGCAGAACGTTGGTGATCACGTGATCAGTATCATCATCTGCTGTTTGTTCACAGCTGTTCTGAACAACCCCAAACCACCGGCTCAAGTCTACTTCGTCTCGGACCACGTTTACCAATAATGTTCACTTTACTTGCAGTAAATGGTCCTCACCATGTGAACAAAGTATTCCAGTTTCCTTCTCTTGATGGTTGTGAGAATTTCTGGTTTTTGTTCATACGGGTGCAAAACTGCGTGAAGAAGCTCGATTTCTTGAAAGATGATCTTTTCTTCTTCCAGGAATTATTTCATTTACTTATTTATTTCATCCGTTTATCCTCCAGTGTTTATTTTCCCCCCAGACTCAGCGAGGGATCCCACTACCGCCTCAGGGACAGTGAGACATTCGGTCGGGGGTATAACTGGGGAGGAGCAGCAGTACCTCGCCCAGGTGGCCTCACCTGCTATGTTGAAGGAAGAGATAGACGAGGTAGAGGGAAGGAAGAAGGAAGCGCCCTTAAGTTAGGTTCAATCTCGGCAATTTGCCTGAAGGAGAAGTGGGAAACCTCGGAAAACCACTTCGAGGATGCCTGAGGAGGGAATCGACACGCCCCCTTCACCTCTACTCAGTTGACCTCCCGAGAGTGAGTTGACCCCATTTCAGCCCTCGTACCACTTTTCGAATTTCGTGACAGAGCCAGGAATTGAACCCGACCCTCCGGGGGTGGCAGCTAATCACACTAACTACTACACCACAGAGGCGAAAAAGAATTGTTTTACCTTGTTTAACTGAATGAATTGATTGAATTAAATAGGCTATTTATTCTTTTCATTTTCTGAGGATTAATGGTAATTAATGGATATTGTTATAATGAACGAAGAATTGAGGTACCTCCGCATTTTAATTTGTGAACAATCGTCCTTTAAGTCATTGTCAATTTTTTGTTACTTCATCTTAATTTTTAATTATTACATTGTGTTAAGATCTATCTTGCGCTCCTCATTTCATAGGACATTTCTTAGAGAACTGGATTTAATTTGGGTCATTTATTAAATCCTGGCCTTTCGGCTTTTGCCAGATTGTTGTGCCACTCCATGCATCCACGTGAGATTATTGTCACTGGTAAGTAATTTGTGAAAATGAAAGACTGCTTTGGCTTCGCAAGCTTAAACACGGCGGGGTTGGAAGAGAAAAAGAGTTGACCAAGAGAGGTTGGATTGTAGACATGAAAGTGAAGAGCCTGACACAAATAATTGGAAGTAAACACAGACTCTGCTAAGAGAGCTACGCTCCCAAATTGAGAGCCGCTGACATCCCCTTTTAATCCCCAATTACGACGAGTCGGGGATACCGTGGAGGTATTCTACCACCCCTATTCACAAGGGGATAACAAAATATAATCATCAGGATCAATTTACTTGGACAAGGAAGTTTCCCTCTTCCCACGGGCCGTCATTTCGAGCCTTGTATAGAGATTTCAACACGTGTTGTAATTGGTTCTCTTAATGAGGGAAGCTGATAATTAAAAGTCCTTCGTGCGCTGCTGACGAGACACGCTTTAGCCACGGTCAGGACGACTCGAGAGAAAAACAAAGTGTTCTCACACCTCGTAAAAAAATCCATTACGTTGTGTAGCGATTGGTCCTGGACCCTCTCTCTCCTCTTCTTGTGTCGTGTCAAACCGAATGTCCGCTGTTTACCTTCAGATACAAACTACCAGCATTTTACTACCGATGTACTCAGCATGAACGGCAATTCTTTAGTTTTTGACAGGGTATCACCTTAACAAATTGATCATTTGAATTAGCTCGCCACTGTTTCAAAGCAGCTGAAAATTCCTATGTTTACAAATTTTCCTTTTTTTCTGTTTTGGAATTTTTATCTCGTTCTCATCTTGGCTCAGGCAAAGGAAAATAAATAAATAAATAGAAAATTTGAGTTGAATTAGCGTCTCGTACAGACAACGAAAACTGGAATTTAATTGAGTTGAATGGTAATTCAATGGTAATAGAATGGTAATATCTCTCACGGACACCGGGAATATAAAATAAATTCAATTGAATTATCGTCTCTTATGGATAACGAAAACAGAAAATAAATTGAGTTGAATTAACGTCTCTTAGTGGCAACGGAAATGGAAAATAAATTGTGTTGAATTAACGTCTTTTACGGGCAACAGAAATAGAAAATAAATTCAGTTGAATTACCATCTCGTCTGGACAACCGAAGTAGAAAATAAATCGAGTTGAATTACCGTCTCTTACGGTTAATGGAAATGGAAAATAAATTGAGCTGAGATATACTGACACGACGTTGACGTATTAGAGCACCTTCAAATACTACTGGACTGAGCCGGTAACGAACCCGCCACTTGGGCTTAGAAGACCAGTGCTCTACTGTTTGAGCCATATCAACAACAGTTTGTCAGTGTAACGTTTAGAGACTCAGGACATTGCAGGCCATCATCCTCATGTACTATACTTCATTTCCTGATAGCAGACGGAGGGGGCGTTGTTGGCCGTGCGGTTAGAGGTGCTCAGCTGTGAGCTTGCATCCGGGAGATAGTGGGTTCGAACCGCACTATGGGCAGCCTGGTCTGGGACACGGCCGCTTCCTTCCCACTTCTAGCCCTTTCCTATCCCATCGTCGCCGTAAGATCTGTCTGTGTCGGTGCGACGTAAAGCAAACCGTAAAAAGAAGAAGACAACAGACGTTACTGGAGTGGCTGTAGCAGAGATGAGAGCAGTACTGCACTATTATTAGAGCTAACTTGTAAGATTTCCGTAGGTGCACCGGGTCTCCTTATGAGGTCCTCTCCCAGCAATTTCCTGGAAAATGTAGACTATTCTGGAAGAAAATCACACTTAGTGCAGCTGTATCACTGATAATTAATAATATTATATTCATTTTTCAATGTCAATTATATCGGAGTGATTTTTCGCAGGTATCTAAAATATTCTTTCCGTAGACGTCATTTTATTTCCCATTCCAAGAAGGTGATTAGGACTTCCCCCTAAAAAGTTGGAAAAGTTGGACCGTAGGAGGATCTAGGCGATTGATTTAGTAGTTCCATTCTCTTGATCTAACTATTGTCCTTGTAACCAGTAGCGTAGCCAGGATCGTTCGATGGGGGGGGGGGGGGGGGGAATGTGGTTCGTAGTTACGAAATGACGGTAGAACGCAATGAAGGTGCTTGTATGACTTGTCAATGTAAAGACTTTGATACAATAGGATTAAAAATCTGATGGTGCTAAAATTATGTCTCTGAATCTTTATTTAGTTTATTGTCATTTTCTGTTTGTTTTATTTTTGTAAAATTTCTATCCTCCCATGGCTACGGACCTACGTGTAACAACTGTGAAATGTTTCTAGGGACACTTCGACAAATGTATAATGCAGAAAACATAAGAACTAACTGCTAAGATGGTACACGTGAAATTATATCTGGTATAAGAATATTTAAGATAGCCAAATCCATTTTAACGACTTTTCGTGACTGGAATATGTTTGAAAATTATAAGTTCTAAAGTTGACAAACTTAGTTTTGTGTGCTATGAAAAAACCAAATTTCCCTTTTAGCAAACGACGTTTACTCTTGTACGCGTCTTTGGTGTAGTGGTTAGCGTGACTAGTTGTCCCTCTCCGGAGGCCCGGGTTCGATTGCCAGCTCTGCCGTGAGAGCTTGAACGGGGTTCACTCAGCCTCGGGAGGTCAACTGAGTAGAGGTAGGTTCGATTTTCACCTCAGCCACCCTCGAAGTGATTTTCCGTGGTTTCCCACTTCTCCTCCAGGCAAATGCCTAACTTAAGGCCTCGGCCGTTTCGTTCCCTCTTCCTTGCCTGTCCCTTCCAATTTTCCCATCCTTTCACAAGGTCCCTATTCAGCTTAGCAGGCGAGGCATTCTCCCCAGTTGTATCCCCTGACCCAATGTCTCACGCTTCAGGACACTGCCCTTGAGACGGTAGAGGTGAGACCCCTCGCTGAGTCCGAGGGAAAAACCGACCATGGATGGTAAACAGATTAAGAAAAGAAAGAAAGACGTTTATTCTTAATATCCATATTTTATAATAATAATAATAATAATAATAATAATAATAATAATAATAATAATAATAATAATAATAATAATAATAATAATAATAATAATAATAATCTATCGCTTTTCCCACACCTGTGGGGTTGCGGGTGCCAACTGTGTCGCGCAAGTGGATTTGACCCTGTTTTACGGCCGAATGCCCTGAATGACGCCAACCCTATATGGAAGGATGTAATCACTATTGCGTGTTTCTGTGGTGGTTGGTAGTGTAGTGTGTTGTCTGAATATGGAGGGGAGAGTGTTAGGACAAACACAAGCACTCAGTCCCCAAGCCAGCATAATGAATTAGACGCGATTAACATCTCCCAACCCGACGGGAATCGAACCCGGGACCCTGTGAACTGAAGGCTTCAATGCTGACCATTCATCCAAAGAGTTTAATAATAATAATAATAATAATAATAATAATAATAATAATAATAATAATAATAATAATAATAATAATAATAATTTCATGGCCTCAGCTACCATGTGCAGGCATATTAAATTGACGCCCTTTAGAATGTCTGCGCGTCAATTTTGACGTTCCGTTTTTCTTCACCCCATGGCAGACCAAATCCGATGTCCGTTCAGCGATCTGTGTCTGAGTGTTGATTAATTTATTCGTGTAAACACCAAATGTATAACTAGAGATCTTTTACGTCCCATAATCGTTTGTCGAGTAGACTTTATGCTGCCCTTCATAAATCCGACTACCTCTGCCGGCCTTGAACCCATGATCTTCAAATCCGGAAGGCGACATTCGTCCACTGATCCGCAAAGAAAGTTGGTATTTTAGAAGAACCTCCACCTATAAGCTTCTGACTGAGGTTTTCTTAACATTCTTAGCTATAGAATTTCGAGATAAATTCAATTTTACAGCAGTATAGAGAAAACAAGAACAATTCGACAACGGATACAGGCTTCTGTCTCTCCCTTACGTGAAAGATGCAATGAACCTCGAACGACCACGCATTTTTACTTTGTATAGAACAATACCGGTATATTTCTATCAGCAAATTGCTGTGCCATAATCACGCATAGATTCCTCGACAGCTACACTCGGTATGGTTTTTAAGGTAATTTTATAATACCTGTAGTGATTCTACTCAAATGTAACATGAGAAGCGTAACTTTTATTCATAAGACGTGGTCATTTCAAATCTCCATTTACTTTTCACCTAGTAATTTAGGCACCGGGCGAGTTGGCTATGCGGTTAGGGCCGCGCAGCTTTAAATAGGTTCGAACCCCACTGTCAGTAGACCTGAAGATGATTTTGCGTGTTTTCCCCATTTTCAACCCTTAATTAAAGCCACGGCCGATTCCTTCCTACTTCCTAGGCTTTCCCTATCTCATCGTCGTCATAAGACCTATCTGTGTCGGAATGACGTAATGCAACTTGTAAAAGACAAGCTTACGTACTACTGTATGAGACTGTGACGAGATACTAAATATGTTTCAACTTTTCAACGTGTGTTTATTTTTTAAATGTCTAAAATATTTAATAATCACATCGTTCTGAAAATTTAGTGAATGTTTAATCAAGAGGTAAATAATATGGGAAATGAAATTATAAGAGAACCTTGCATAGCATCTCAAAAACACGTAAATAATAAAATGTCTTCTCCATAAATTTGCTGATGTGGAAAGGGTGTTTCCCATGACACGGAGCACGTACGTCCCTGAGTCACAAAGTGTTTCAGTGTTTCAAGAAACCACCTGTTATTTTCTCTTGTTTCCAGAGTGTGGATAACTGCTCTAATAGGACTGTCACTGGTGAACAGTCCCCCGCGGAGAGAGGCCAATCCTGGGTTCATTTCTGAGAAATTTCCATACCACTAACTTAACCTCGCCATTCACGTGCGCTACTCTTTGTCTTTGGGCCGCGTGTTGTTTCTTGGAATAAGATATTTACACTCTTCACAGTATTTGTTCGGTAAGTAGCAGAACCAAACATCACAGTCCTCGACAATTTGATTTCCATATGAACAGACCAAAGATATTAATGAAGGAAGCGTTGTAAAGTAAGAATAAAACATGGCGTAAGAGCTACTGAATGTGAAGTTCTCGTCGTCGGGTGGCATATTAGCGCTTATTCTCCGTAACTCGAAATTTTTAATAAATATTCCATCATATGGGCCATGTAGATTTCGTAGCCGTTATATTCTTCGCCGTCCAGATCCTACCCATCCTTGGATTTTACATTTAGAGGAGTTAAATAAGATGATACTTAATATTGCGTCCATCGATAAGCGGTAGATATGTTATTCCAATAAAAACTGGTCTATTATTATTATTATTATTATTATTATTATTATTATTATTATTATTATTATTATTATTATTATTCATACACTTCTCCACAGGAAATATGGGTCGTAACGGAGCACGGGATGCACCAAGTGCCTTAAAATAATTGAAGTATTTACACATTATAACACAAACATTAATGTACAGGTATATACAAAACTGTAGATCACGGGATCTTCATTCTTGCGAGAGGAACGATCCCACAATGTTGCATGTTGACAGGAGGACAGAACGTTGCATAATTTTGTAGATGTTTGGTGGAAGACCCAGTTCTCGCAGACTCTTGTGAGGTGTGTGTGGAATGAGGCCGTTGACTGACAGAATCACAGAAACTATCCGTACCAGTTTCATCTCCCAGATCCTCTTTATCTCTTCTGCAGTTCTTTGTACTTGGAGATTCTTTCACGGTACTTCCTGTCAATGTTGGTGTCATTGGGGATAGCGATGTCAATAATGAAAGTTGTCCCAGTTTTCTTATTTACCAGTATGATGTCTGGTCTGTTATGGTTGACTGTTTTGTCTGTCACTACAGCAGTGTCCCAATAAAGCTTAATCGACTCGTTCTCCAGGAGTGGTGTTGGATGGTACTTGTAGTAAGGGATACGCTCCTGAATTAATTGGTTTTCCTGAGCAAGTGCCTGGTGTATGATTCCCGAGACTTGATTGTGTCGTCTCGTGTATTCTACAGGGGCAAGTACTGGGCAGCCCGTAGTGATATGGTCGATGGTCTCGAGATGAACGGAGCATCGTCTGTATTTGTCGGAGAGTACGCTGGTGTCTTTGATGATGTACTTTTTGTAATTGTTTGTATTATTATTATTATTATTATTATTATTATTATTATTATTATTATTATTATTATTAGCGAATTCTCCCAGTGTTGGAGGACGTTAAGCAAATAACTCAATAATTTCTTCTGTGGGTTCTTCTTGTTGATCCAGTAGGCTTTTATTCTTTCCGAGAAGGATTGTTTAGTCCTGTTTTTGTTGTTGTTGCTCTGATGTCGCTCCCCAGTTGTTTACTTTGCGTCTAAAGATGTCTCTTACTAGCATGTCTGTTGAATTTATGTTTGCGTTTTTTAGGACCTTTCGAAATTCGTTCAGCCAGGGTATACAGTTTTTAAGTGATGTTACATAACCTATTATCGTTTTTGTCTGTCAGTCAGTCAGTCAGTCAGTCAGTCAGTCAGTCAGTCAGTCAGTCAGTCAGTCAGTCAGTCAGTCAGTCAGTCAGTCAGTCGATTTTCAGGTAATCTAGTGAGATGACCAAAGAATTTCATTCGTCTTTTGATAATTTCAATTTCAATGTATGAGAACTTTTCTATTGTTTAGATTGATTGTAACCTGTAACCGCCTTGAGTGTATCCTGCTCCTAAGATTTTCCTAATGATCTTCCTCCCTTCTTTTTAAATTTATCAAGTTTTTGTTTTCTATTGAGTGCCAGTATTTCACTTGCGTAAAGGGCTGTTAGTTTTGTGACTGTGTTGTAATGCCGAATTTTTCTGTCTTGACACGGATTTTTTGTTGTAGATATTCTGCACTAATCCTAATGTTTTTAAATTTTTTGTAGACGAGTTTGTTGCGAGATCTTTGCAAGGCCTGTCGGTACGATAAATTCTCCGAGGCATTTAAAATAGTTGAGCTTGTAAATTGTACAATAGTTTGTTCTCAGGCTCTTCATATCTGTTCATGAACACAAGAATTTTGTTTTCTTGAACGATATCTGCAGTCCCACCTTTTCTGCACACTCTTAATATCTCGAGCTATTTAACGGCAGTCTCCTCATCCTCTGTTAGTATCGCTAGATCATCTGCAAAAGCGAGGTATGGTCTGTAGAGGTTATTTCTTGGAAGCTCAGTCGGAGTGGTTTCCAAAACTCACATATCTTGAGTTCTTTCTGCCATTCTTCCATAACCTTGTCTATAACGACGTTGAATAGAATAGGAGAGAGTGCATCACTTTATCCTACGCCTGTTTGAAAGTCGAAGGATTTTGGAATTTCCTTCACAAATTTCACTTTAGATTTGTTTTATGAGTTCTCGAGTTTTAAGATCTAGTTCCCTCTCTCCTAGAATTTGGAACAGTGAGGCCTGTCGATCGAATTGAAAGCCATTTTGGAATATACAATAATGCATACGAGGGGTTTTGTCCGAGAGCTCGCATTTTGAGTATGGTTTTGAGGTTGAAAATTTGTTCGGGGCATGACCTATTTGGTCTGAATCCTACTTGATATTCAGCTAATTTTTATTCTAATTGTTTTTGTGTTCTTTGCAAGAGACATGCTGATAGAATTTTATAAGTGACAGATACAAGAGAGATCCCTCTATAATTATTTACATTTCATTTGTCACCTTTCTTACGTACTGGATGGATTACAGCAACCTTCCACTAATATGGGGGCTTTTTTCAGTTTGCCAAATGTTTTGAATTATTGGTGTAATTCCTTTGAATGAATTTCGGCCTACATTTTTCAAAAGTTCGGCTTTGTTGTTTTCTTGATGTGTGAATAAATTTCTTCTTGTGTTAGTGGTGAATAATTTTCTATTGTAGTTTCTGGCTGTATTTTCAGGAATATCTCTGTAGGTTCTGGACAATTTAAAGGTTGTGAAGAATACGTGACTAGTTCCTGGCACTTTTCTTTATTTGTTAAGGCATCTTTACCATCATGCTTTCGAAAGGAAAGGTCTTATCGAGAGAAACCTTTAATTTGGTTCGCGAAGGTCTTGTAGAAATCGTGTGTGTTGTAATTTTTGAAATCGTCTTCAATTGACTTCAGTTGATCTTTGAAGTATTTCCGTTCATTTTGTCTTAAAATCTTAGACGATTGTTTGCGAACTTCTGTGTTTCCTCTGATTTGTTGCAATTGTAGTTTTGAAATGCCTTTTTCCTTTCTTCTAGTGCGCTCTCACATTCTTAATTCCACCAAGGATGTTTTGATTTCTTGTGAAATGGATGAGATCTTTCGCCGTTTTAATTATTATTATTATTATTATTATTATTATTATTATTATTATTATTATTATTATTATTCGTTCCATTAAGCCGTCTTAGGATCACATGAAACCGTTTTCTTCTTGACTTCCCAGAACTTCTTCATCCTTTATCGGTGTTGTTTTGCTCCTGCTATTTACTGCCTGATTTGTTTTCGACTTTTTCTGTAAATTTACCATCAAATACTGATTTTGTAAATTCCTTTTTGTTTTCAATCTCTTCTTTTTTAAATTTTGATTAGTTTCTAATCGTCTTTGGCTTCTTTGAAAAATGCTGGTTTAGTTTCTTTACTTGCACAGTGTTCAAAAATTTGTTCTGTTAATCCCATTCTGTACAGTAGGGTGCGAAATCACAAAGAAATGATGGGGGAGGGGTATAAGGATCATAGGGTTTGTCTACTAGTGTTTATCTCAGAGAGTACCCGGCTGGGGGAGGAGAATATAATTCCCCTGTAAGAATATTACACCCTCTCCCGGAAAAATGTAAATTTTAAATATTTTTGTTTGAATTATGTTGTTATAATAAGAATGATACACATTGGAAAATTATTCCGACTTTTCCCTTCTTAAGAAGAGTCAGACGAGGCGCGCTTTATCCTGATTTATTGCTTTATTAGTGGAACCTTCCTCTACCAGGCATTCCTTAAGTGAATATTGCCCTATTGGCTACCTATCGGAAATCACCCTCTCCAAGAAGTACAGGAGTAGTGTAGGCTCAAGGAATTCAAGAAAGTTATATTTTTCTTCTTTTTCAGATGGACCTGTCATTAGGCTGCAGATGCGGAGTTTCTACCGCTACGTTGATTTATTGCTGAAGGTCTGGCAGTCATTCTATTATTTCTATATTGTGTGTATTATTGCTGATATTTTTATGAAGATATGCACAGTAAAATCATTAATTTCAGTAATAAATTGTATGTGTTCTACATTTTCCTCATTATTTTATAATGAAAGAATCCCCTTCCCAGCGGCAATTTTAGTGGGGATGAACCTTTGAGATAAAATCGTCGGTGGAGGGGAAGGCCCTACCTCCACCCCGCGACTACTCTTCCTGCTGTATACGTGATCAAATAATCTCAATCTTCTTTTTCTTAAAGCACGACCTATTCTTTCTGATGCTTTGTATAAACCTTGTTGTGGTCTCACTTTGTATATGCCATTTTCCCAAATAGGTCCCATAATTTGCCTTAGGATTCTCTTTTCTGTTTTGCATATTGTTCTGTATGAAAATGTATTCAAACAGTTTGTTGCATACAAAGCTCCTGAAAAGATTACACTTTTGTGGTGTTTCGGTTTAGCGTTCCTATATACCGACTATTTGTCGTATATATTAATCGTTGCGTGATCTCCATGGCTAAGTGGTTAGCGTGATGGACCTTGGTCACAGCAGTCCCGGGTTTGATTCCCGGCAGGGTCGGGAATTTTAACCATAATTGGATAATTTTGTTGGCACGGGGGCTGGGTGTATGTGTCGTATTCATCATAATTTCAACCTCAAAATGACGCGCAGGTCGCTTACGGGTGTCAAATCAAAAGACCTGCACCTGGCGATCCGAACATGTCCTTGGACACTCCCTGCACTAAAAGCCATACGCCATTTCGTTACATCGTTGCGTGATAAAAAATTTTCCAATTTGTGAATTCTCCTTCTCTACCGCTGTAAATGTTATTATGTTACCTAAGTATTTGAATTTGTTGACTTTTAATTCTTTCGTTTCTCGATATTTGAATTTCTGCAGATGGACGATTGATGCTAGTGATCCATTCTGTTTTTTACAGGAAACTTGTATTCCTATTTTGGCCACACACTTCTTCTGGCTTTTTTACTAGTATGACTACATCATCTGCAAAAGCTAAGTGGTTTGTTACAATTGTTTGTTTGATGGTCCAATTACAACTGCTTTGTTATTAGTAGTGGTATTACCGCAGTCTAATACACACAGTCGCGAAGCTCCTTACTGATGGAATGGCATCCTGTTCACAAGCGCAAGCGGAACGACGCCAGCGCTCGCAGCGGCCAGCAAGCCAGTACTGTTCTCTACCGAACAGCTGATTGTACCTTTCCACGTAAATGATAAATATTGCAACCACCTGAACTACTATATTAATAGTCAATTTTACAAACCACGTTGATAGACTAGAATATTTATTACTACAGCATGGAATGCCTTGTTAAGTTTGCCATTTTCAAAGTCCTTTTATTGAACTGAATTTGGTTGAGATCACTGCCAACTAAATGATTGAATTTCAGATACTTCGTGTTTTCTCTATGGCACTGAAAACGTTTATTGCAAAATATGAGTTAGTTCCACAAATAATTTCAATAGCAAAAGCTTAGTATCTTCACAGCATTCCTGCGGAAAATTAGGTATTTCCATTAGGCAATTAACGAACATTATACTGCACAGAAGCTCAAACATACAGGAAAGCCTGTTCACACTTCTTAAATACCAATATAACACATCGTTACACTTAGTCAGGCCACCAAAAGCACTATTATGTTCATAATGTGTGAAATTACCATAAATCTTAACACTATCATCTAGAGAATCCGTCTTATCTTCTAGAAACTGTATGCATGCATTACCATCGTGAACAGAGATAAATTGTTTAAATAAGTAACCAAACACATATTTCATGCTATTTAAGTCACCAAAATCTTTTGACAGTTCTACATGTACAAGTGGATGTATTATATAATAATTTGAAATTGGGTTTGGGTTATCTCCAAGGGTGTTATCCATTACGAATCCCCAAAAACCGGGGCGGTATATCACATAAACACTTTGAAAAGTATACGATTGGAACTTCGGAAACCGACAATTTCGTGGATCCTCTTACCGGTGACTATAGCAGAGCGTACAACACAGACATGCTGGAATGTCTTCGTCACATTGGAATAGTGCGCACCAACGTAATCTAGATAAAACGTGATGCAACTAACCCCGGAACGCGCACTTTTGACATAAACATGTCTTAGAGCTGGAGGGTCATCCGAAAATGTGTGTAAGGAAACAGTGCCATGTAACAAAATGTGTGACGGAAATGTTACCTAGCATACGTTCAGGCTGCCATGTAAGGTACAGATTAATGATCAGACAATGTAACCTAGCAACCAGGCAGGCGTGATGTAAGATATGGATGGATGGTCAGGCAATGTTACCTAGCAACCGTGCAGGCGTGATGTACGGTATGGATGGATGGTCAGGCAATGTTACCTAGCAACCGTGCAGGCGTGATGTACGGTATGGACGGATGGTCAGGCAATGTTACCTAGCAACCGTGCAGGCTGTGATGTAAGATATGGATGGATGGTCGGGCAATGTTACCTAGCAACCGTGCAGGCTGTGATGAAAGGTATGGATGGATGGTCAGGCAATGTTATCTAGCAACCGTGCAGGCGTGATATAAGATATGGATGGATGGTCAGGCAATGTTACCTAGCAAACAGGAAGGCTGCTATGTAAGGTGTATATGAATGTTCAGACAATGTAACCTAGCAACTGAGCAGGCTGTGATGTAAGGTACAGATGGATGGCCAGACAATGTAACTTAGCAAACGTGCAGGCTGTGATGCAAGGTATGGATGAATGTTCAGACAATGTAACCTAGCAGCCATGCAGGCGGTGATGTAAGATGTGAATGAATGTTCAGACAATGTTACCTAGCAACCGTGCAGGTTGTGATGTAAGGTATGGATGGATGGTCAGACAATGTAACTTAGCAAACGTGCAGGCTGTGATGTAAGGTAGGGATGAATGTTCAGACAATGTTACCTAGCTACCAGCCAGGCAGGCAGGCTGCTATGTAAAGTATAGATGAATGTTCAGACAATGTAACCTAGCAACCGTGCAAGCTGTGATGTAAAGTAGGAATAAATGTTCAGAAAATCTAACCTTGCCACCATGCAGGATGTGATGTAAGGTATAGATGAATGTTCAGACAATGTAACCTATCAACCGTGCAGGCTGCGATGTAAGGTATAGATGAATGTTCAGACACTGTTACCTAGCAACCGGGCAGGCTGCGATGTAAGGTATGGATGGATGTTCAGACAATATTACGTACAACCGTGCAGACAGTGATGTATGGTATGGATGAATAATCTGACAATGTTACCTGGCAACCGTGGATGCTGTGATGTAAGGTACGGACGAATGTTCAGACAATGTTACCTAGCAACCAGGCAGGCTGCGATGTAAGGTATAGATGAATGTTCAGACAATATTACGTACAACCGTGCAGGTTGTGATGTAAGGTATGGATGGATGTTCAGACAATGTTACCTAACAACCCTGCAGGCTATGTCTTATGGCTGATTGTCATATGCAATTAGCAGCCGTTGATGGATGGCAATGACCGGGAGACATATTTATGATCGTTTGATTTCCCCACAGGGAAATCTGAGTGCATGTTAATGTTGAAAACCTTTCTTAGAGGACAAAGTAGAGGTCCCCATACTACAAAAAACGTAAAATTAATCAATTAATCAATTTCCTCAATTGTGCCGAAAGTGGAAGGACTAGAGGGCGCGGAAAGATTTGAAAATAAATTTCGAAAGTCAATTCCGGCCTGAATGCAGTTGCTGAAAACAGCCTAAAATCGCTTGTTGCCTTTCTCGTTTCCTCTTTGATTCAAATCTTAGCCAAATTAACATATTTACATTATTTGTTTTTTGAAAAATGTCTACACCCAGTGTAGTTATAACGGCTTAAGTGAAACTGTGCACTGACTCACATTAGTGCTCGTAGTGGTGGAAAAAGGCAAACTGCTAACCTAATCGACCGGATGGCCATAATTGTAAGAAAATTATTATAATTTTGAGGAATACGTAAAGAATATTTTTTTCATACTTTATTATATTATATTTAGCAAAAATTCGTAGCTCATATCTAGCCTGTTTTCAACATTGAGTTGCTTGCCTGAAGGGGACAGAACTGCGTATTTTGAAGTACCTGCACTATTTTGTATAGACCCTATATTGTTTCATTATTTAAGGTTAATCTCGTGGCTATCTTTGTATGAATGTGTACACACTATTTACTCTGTTGTTCACGATGGCAGTAAATATATAAATACATAATTTTTATTATGTAGTTGATCTTATTTTCCGAAGATTTAACCTATTTACTTCATCAAGTGCCGAGGTTAAGGATAGTGAAAGCTTTTACCTTCCACCCTTCCAAGGGCTTTCATAACCTGTACGGAGATCACTAACCTTATTTTTATTTCTTGCTATAAAAGCTGTATGGCATCGTTGTAATGAAGTATAACTTGTCCGATGCACTAAAATTGACATTGCTGAAATCCTCTTGTGCTAGTTTTATCAGAATCTGTGAAACTGACTGGGAGGTTATGGCGCTCATCTGCACTGATAAAGTGCAATATCACGACTGCAAGGTAACAAGCTAAGTTTAGAACAGAAACGACATTACTGCAGACACGCCAGGAAACACGTCGCTATGCAGCGAGCATAATTCAAATGTTTGTAGGTAATGGAAAACAGGAGGTGTAAAGTAATTCCTGACAAGAGTGCAGTCGTACCAATATTGCGGAGAATATCAAGTGCTCACCTACTGCATTCATCTCAACATGATCACGAAGAAATCTGGCACAGCCTTGCCACGAAAATTTTGTTGAGGAATGTTGAAACCATTATGGAGATAGGCATGGTAACAGTTACCAGGGGCGTAGCCACAGGAGGTGGAGTTACTGTGTTTTGAACCTCCACCCCCACCCCAAATGAAAATTTTACAAAAATAAAATTAGCAGAAACTGAGAATAAACAATGAAATAGAGAAGTATTCAGAGACGTAATTGTAGAACTAAGAAGCCTTGAAAGTTGGATTTTAGATTGGAAACTGAACACTGTAAAACTGTTGACGTTGATCGTATTCTTCTTGTTCTACGCTACTGTCAGTTACCACCATGAAAAAGGAAGGCACTTTCTTGAAATAAAAGTGGACACTTATAAGCCTACTCAAAACATGGTACAAGATCATCACATTCTATATCAGCATAATGGTCACTGATTTAGTATACAATTTTGTGACCATAAATATTCGCAAGATACGTATTGTGAGAAAAATTCTACCGTCTTCGGTGACGTTACCGTGTGTTAGGGGCTTTGCTATGACCTAGACAAAGACAGCCGTAACTCGTTTAAAAGAGCGCCATTTCTACTACTGCGTATAGAAAGCAGAGTGTTCTGCCGGAACCATGGCCGTACGCCTCTGCATTCGGGCGACGAAGAAGAGCTGGTTTCCACCGTCAGCTGCCCCGAGAATGGTTTTCCACTTCCGCAAGTGCCAGCACATCTCCTAGTAGAGGCCACGGCCTTCACCATAAACCTCCTGGCCTGCAGAGTTCGAGCGCACAGTAATAACGCGAGGAAGAAGATGACGAACACTGGTTGCCTGGTTACCTCCTGTATATAGCAGGCAGTGTAATAACGCGAGGAAGAAGATGACGAACTCTGGTTACCTACTGTATATAGCAGGCAGTGTAATAACGCGAGGAAGAAGATGGCGAACACAGGTTGCCTGGTTACCTACTGTATATAGCAGGCAGTGTAATAACGTGAGGAAGAAGATGATGAACACTGGTTACCTACTGTATATAGCAGGCAGTGTAATAACGTGATGAAGAAGATGACGAACTCTGGTTACCTACTGTATATAGCAGGCAGTGTAATAACGTGAGGAAGAAGATGACTAACACTGGTTACCTACTGTATATAGCAGGCAGTGTAATAACGCGAGGAAGAAGATGATGAACACTGGTTGCCTGGTTACCTACTGTATATAGCAGACAGTGTAATAACGTGAGGAAGAAGATGACCAACACTGGTTGCCTGGTTACTTACTTTATACAGAAGGCAGTGTAATAAGGTGAGGAAGAAGATGACGAACACTGGTTGCCTGGTTACCTACTGTATATAGCAGGCAGTGTAATAACGTGAGGAAGAAGATGGCGAACACTGGTTGCCTGGTTACCTACTGTATATAGCAGGCAGTGTAATAACGTGAGGAAGAAGATGGCGAACACTGGTTGCCTGGTTACTTACTTTATACAGAAGGCAGTGTGATTACGTGAGGAAGAAGATGACCAACACTGGTTGCCTGGTTACTTACTTTATACAGAAGGCAGTGTAATAACGTGAGGAAGAAGATGACCAACACTGGTTGCCTGGTTACCACACTGTCCACGCTAAATTTATAACGCTAACACCAGATACACCCGCAGCTCAAAAGCAGATTCTTGTTAATTAGGTCATGTTTGTCCGATATTAAGTCGGAGGCAGGGTTACGCATTCGGTCTGCTCAAGCAATTTTCCCTGACATCACTAACTTGGTGATATGTTTTTTTTTTGCTTTACGTCGCACCGACACAGATAGGTCTTATGGCGACGATTGGATAGGCAGCCCTGAAGGCTGTTTCCCATTTTCGCACCAAGCAAATTCTGGGGCTTACCTTAATTAAGGCCACAGCCGCTTCCTTCCCATTCCTAGGCCTTTCCTCTCCCATCGTCCCCATAAGACCAATCTGTGTCGGTGCGACGTAAAGCATATAGCAAAATAATAATAAAAATAATAATGTAATTAGTTTCACGTCCCGTTAACAACTTTGCGGCTTTCGGAGACATCCGTAGAAGAGAGGAAAATATAAGACAAAAATGAATACGAATGGCGAAAGCCAATGACCACAGGAAAGGAAACAGAAAGAGAAAAGGATCCCTATGGGACAATGAATTAGTGAATTTAAATGAATTTAGTTCATTCAGTCCTTCATGTCTTCATTCATGAAGGAATATCCTGCATTCATTCATTAAATAATGTTTTACAAATACTGCAAGTATAAAAGCAGGTGTTCGGAGTGGTCGCAGTTAAACATTCACTAATGTCCTTGACTTCAGCCAGGGTCGAACCTGCTACATCAGAAACAGAAATACAAGAACTAGCTGAGTGTGTCAGTGAAATGGACAAGTGCGTGTGTAAGGGGCAAAAGTCGCTCTCATATGCTGTGAGAGTAGACAGGGCGGACTCAGTGGGTGTGTGAACCATCTGCTGAATGAACGTGCACTTTCCGGAAGTTGTCACCACGTCGCACGGTCGTCACATATGAAAGTGATGTGAACTCTCCAGAAACGGTGCACGGGTCACTCGCTAGAGTCACTGTGTACATTAGTCAACAAATCGAAACCTTTTTCAGTACATGGTTTTCAAATGAATGGTTTAAGCTTCTAACTTTAAGGAGCCGAATTTAGTGTAAAAAGGAATTTCTAGCACAAATTGGAAAAAATTGCTTTGTCATCTGCGATGGCCATACACTGTAGATGAATTTTGTTTTCGAGTAATCTTCCAGTGGTTAATCATTTTACTTCTTTTTCCACAGCCCTTGATTATTTTTACCAGTACAAGAATGAACAACAGCAGACACATGTTTTAAAATAACAACCTTCTCGGAGGAGATTCCTGAAATCAATTGTTGAATGCTTCCACCTCACTTGTATGATGAGGGAAGTGAGAATGCGTGGGTGGATGAGCATATTTTCCTAAATTTAGAGATATATTTGCGAATTATGTAGGTTTGTACTGCATTTCCTCCTTTGATTATTACTATTATTAGTTTCATTGTTATGTTAATTTACGTTGTCATTTTGTACAATGTATAATTATTTCTATTATTATTATTATTGACTTACTTACTTCGTTAATTGATGTTGAGTTAGTTAATGCTGTGTGAACAATTTTCCTGTCTTACTGTCTACTTTGCTTTCTTCTAGTGTATTCAAGAATGTATGTCGTGTATGTAGCATTACGGTATCCCTTTCAGTGCCGGGAGTGTTCGAGGATAATGTTCGGCTCGTTAGAGCAAGTTTTTTCTATTTGATTCCCATGGGCGACCTGCGCTGAGATGCTGATCATGAGGCAGAGAGAGGATGAAACCCGGTGTCAGCAGTTAGCCTACACCTGTCGAGTAACACCTGAGAAGCGTTACCGTCCTCAGCCGACAGACGAATCAGAAACAACAGCATCGTACGCCCTGACTCCATACGAACACCGCAGAGAGGTTTGGGATTCAACCCAGACTTTCGGCTAGTTGCTTTACGTCGCACCGACTCAGATAGGTCTTATGGCGACGATGGGACAGGGAAGGGCTAGGAAGTGGAAGGAAGCGGCTGTGGCCTTAATTAAGGTACAGCCCCAGCATTTGCCTGGTGTGAAAATGGGAAACCACGGAAAACCATCTTCAGGGCTGCCGACAGTGGGGTTCGAACCTACTATCTCCCGAATACTGGATACTGGCCGTACTTAAGCGACTGCAGCTATCGAGCTCGGTGAACCCAGACTTTCGCCATGCAATCTAGTCATTAGGAATTGTATACCACTAGCTGGCCAACATTCTGATAGTGAACATTTTTCGACCAACGGGACTCACTGTGTCTTGATATCTCAACGATCATAGCTACCAAATAGGCTGGTGTCAGGCTGCATGTCCGGTATTGTCTGTCCGGTCGCCTAACAACACGAATCGTTAACTGCATAGCCGCAGCAGAGCGAGTCATAGCACTCTGTATAGGTCAGCGCGCGCGGTTATGTAAGTCGCATCATTCCCTGCAGTTATAATTTGCAAAGTTGTTGAGTATTTTGATTTTATACAAGTATGTAATAATAATAATAATAATAATAATAATAATAATAATAATAACATACATACATACATTATCATAATAGACTGTTATGCCTTTCAGCGTTCAGTCTGCAAGCCTCTGAGAATTTACTAAACGTCGCCACAATCCTCGATTTGCAACTAGTGTTGTGGCCTCATTTAGTTCTATACCTCTTATCTTTACATCGTTAGAAACCGAGTCTAACCATCGTCGTCTTGGTCTCCCTCTACTTCTCTTACCTCCCATAACAGAGTCCATTATTCACCTAGGTAACCTATCCTCCTCCATTCGCCTCACATGACCCCACCACCGAAGCCGGTTTATGCGTACAGCTTCATCCATCGAGTTCATTCCTAAATTAGCTTTTATCTCCTCATTCCGAGTACCCACCTGCCATTGTTTCCACCTGTTTGTACCAGCAATCATTCTCGCTACTTTCATGTCTGTTACTTCTAACTTATGAATAAGATATCCTGAGTCTACCCAGCTTTCGCTCCCGTAAAGCAAAGTTGGTCTGAAAACAGACCGATGTAAAGATCGTTTCGTATGGGAGCTGACTTCCTTCTTACAGAATACTGCTGATCGCAACTGCGAGCTCACTGCATTAGCTTTACTACACCTTGATTCAATCTCACTTACTATATTACCATCCTGGGAGAACACAAAACCTAAATACTTGAAATTATCGACCTGTTCTAGCTTTGTATCACCCATCTGACATTCAATTCTGTTGAATTTCTTACCTACTGACATCAATTTAGTCTTCGAGAGGCTAATTTTCAATACCATACTCATTGCACCTATTTTCAAGTTCCAAAATATTAGACTGCAGGCTTTCGGCACAGTCTGCCATTAAGACCAACTCGTCAGCGTAGGCCAAACTGCTTACTACATTTCCACCTAACTGAATCCCTCCCTGCCATTTTATACCTTTCAGCAGATGATCCATGTAAACTACGAACAGCAAAGGTGAAAGATTACAGCCTTGTCTAACTCCTGTAAGTACCCTGAACCATGAACTCATTCTACCATCAATTCTCACTGTAGCCCAATTGTCAACATAAATGCCTTTGATTGATTCTAATAATCTACCTTTAATTCCATAGTCCCCCTGTATGGCGAACATCTTTTCCCTCGGTACCCTGTCATATGCTTTCTCTAGATCTACGAAACATAAACACAACTGCCTATTCTTCTCGTAGCATTTTTCAGTTGCCTGGCGCATACTGAAAATCTGATCCTGACAGCCTCTCTGTGGTCTGAAACCACACTGGTTTTCATCCAAATTTCTCTCAACGACTGATCGCACCCTCCCTTCCAGGATGCCAGTGAATACTTTGCCTGGTATACTAATCAATGAGATACCTCGATAGTTGTTGCAATCCTTCCTGTTCCCTTGCTTATAGATAGGTGCAATTACTGCTTTTGTCCAATCTGAAGGTACCTTACCAACACTCCACGCTAATTTTACTACTCTATGAAGCCATTTCATCCCTGCCTTCCCACTATACTTCACCATTTCGCGTCTAATTTCATCTATTCCTGCTGCCTTATGACAATGGAGTTTATTTACTATCCTTTCCACTTCCTCAAGCATAATTTCACCAACATCATTTTCCTCCTCCCCATGAGCTTGGCTGTTCCCCACACCACCATGATGATTTCCTTTTACATTGAGAAGATGTTCAAAATATTCCCTCCACCTCTCCAGTGATTCCCTGGGATCTATTATCAGTTCACCTGAATTACTCAAAACACTGTTCATTTCCTTTTTCCCTCCCTTCCTAAGATTCTTTATTACTGTCAAGAAAGGTTTCCCTGCAGCTTGACCTAGCCTTTCCAGGTTATTACCAAATTCTTCCCATGACTTCTTTTTGGATTTAACAACTATTTGTTTCGCTCTGTTTCTTTCATCTACGTACCAATCCCTGTCTGCCTCGGCCCTTGTTTGGAGCCATTTCTGATAAGCCTTCTTTTTACGTTTACAGGCTGCTCTCACCTCATCATTCCACCAAGATGTTCGCCTTTTCCCATCTTTACACACAGTTGTTCCTAGGCATTCCCTTGCCGTTTCTATTACAGCATCCCTGTATGCCACCCATTCACTTTCTATATCCTGAACCTGCTTACTGTCTACTGTTTGAAACTTCTCACTAATCATATCCATGTACTTCTGTCTAATTTCCTCGTCCTGGAGACTTTCTACCCTTATTCGTTTGCAGACAGATTTCACTTTCTCTACCCTAGGCCTAGAGATACTTAGTTCACTACAGATGAGATAGTGGTCTGTATCATCGAAACATCCGCGAAAAACTCGTACATTCCTAATAGATTTCCTGAATTAAAAGTTTGTTAAGATATAGTCTATTATGGATCTGGTACCCCTAGCCTCCCATGTGTAGCGGTGAATAGCCTTATGCTTGAAGAATGTATTCGTAACAGCTAAACCCATACTAGAATAGAATAGAATAGAATAGAATAGAATAGAATAGAATAGAATAGAATAGAATAGAATAGAATACTCCCGTCCCCCAATTCCGGATCGCCTGGAGCTGGGGAGAGAGCATTCGTTTATTGCAATTCCTTGACTTACAATACCCTCTTACAATTATTGGCTGTTACTATACTGAATATGAATTATTTTGTCCTAGACATTAACAATATTATATAGTCTAGGACAACATGTATCTTCCCTACCTTATCTTTTACTAATTGAACGAATTTTTATTTATTACGTTATAACATTAAAAGGAAAGTTAGAATCAAAATGACAAATTTACATTAAAAATATACTACACCTAACCTAAATCTGTCTGGTCGCGACATCCTCCCTGGTAAGGAACTCCTACCACCCTTCCCAGGGATGTCACGACCAGACCCGTCTCACGAGGCTCCGAAATCGAAACCTCGTAGACCCCTTAAGTTGTCAATATTGTTTCCTCACCACTCCTTCGTGTGACAGCCCACATGTGTGCGGATGACCTAGCTCAACATGTAGGCTGTCTCGCCTGTATTCCACTGCCGAGACGGAATCCATAACTCGGCTCATATTTCGCTGACTGATTGACAACTTGTTTCCTCTAGTTTGGTACTGTTCACACCTTACTCTAATCTACACGTGCAGAAGTACTGAGTCAACACTAGGCTTGAGATAGGTTAGGCCTATCTCCTCCTCTCCCCACTCTACTATACTACAGCAGCCAAAACAAACTAACAATCCCAAAGCAAAATAAAAACAGGCTAACAAACAGCAAATAACCTCATTGTAAGGAACACATTACTGCTAACATATTAATGAACTAAATCTACTAATTAGAAATATACAATACCTGATGTATGAAGGAACACTGAACAACTATAAGAGAAACATAATGCTAAACTTATAACTATTGTCGCCCTTACTTCTTAGCGACTTAAACTCTATAATGTTCTATAAAGTTGTATTATATACGTATATGGTTACAAAATATCGTTCTTATTAACTCATACACATCTGCTATTTCCGAGATCTCTTGTTGTACAGTCATCATATTACCTCTCTGCTGCGCTTGTAACTTACATTGTCATCATGTTTTGCTTATTACATTTTTCTATTTCCATACTACCTCTCATTCCTCTAATAATACTTATAGTTACAAATTACTTGTCTAACCTCATGCTCATCTACATTACATCTCCTCTAACGGGGTATGGACCACCGGTGAATTGTGATCAAGTAAGAGATGGATTACAATAGAAAAATTTAAATGGATCTTGCATTGTACTATCATTTACTAACACTGGTATTACTTTCAGTTATTGCTAATCTCATTTTAATTTCTTTCTTCCACATGTTTCTTAGAATACAGAAAAATTTAGCTAGTTTTCCTGGTAAACCCATACTAGCACAGAAGTCAGCAAACGCTTCCCATTCCCATTAGCTTCCATATCTTCCCCACATTTACCAATCACCCTTTCGTATCCTTCAGTTCTATTCCCAACTCTCGCATTGAAATCGCCCATTAGCACTAATCTATCCTTGCTGTTGACCCTGACCACGATGTCACTCAATGATTCATAAAACTTGTCAACTTCATCCTCATCTGCACCCTCACATGGTGAATACACGAACACAATTCTTGTCCTAATTCCTCCCACTGACAAATCTACCCACATCATTCGCTCATTTACGTGCCTAACAGAAACTATGTTGCGTGCAATGGTATTCCTGATAAATAGCCCTACCCCAGACTCTGCCCTTCCCTTTCTAACACCCGTCAAGTACACTTTATAATCTCCTATCTCTTCCTCATTATCTCCCGTTACCCGAATATCACTTACTCCTAGCACATCCAGATGCATCCTCTTTGCTGACTCAGCCAGTTCTACCGTCTTTCTTCCATAAGCCCCATTAATATTGATAGCTCCCCATCGAATTCCATTTCGTTCGCCAAGTTGTTTCCAAGGAGTCCCTCGCCTGTCAAATGGGAGTGGGACTCCGTTACTCCCATAGGTCCGAGGCTTGCTTAAAGTGTTCTGAGCTCGGTAAATTCATGAAGCAGGATGCTGCCCTACTTGCACATAGTCCAAGTGAGGATCTCTCCTCTAACGGGTTATGGACCACCGGTGAATTGTATAGTCCTAGCCGTCTGAGCACAAGGAGGGCCACGACTCAGAATATGTCCGAGATGCCCACTCCCATTCCATAGCAACTGGTATCCCGACTCTCAGGACCACTTACTAGGCCACTCAGCCGTTGCCCATGGTTCACGAACTAGGACGTGACTACAGTAACCCACAAACATGAACCATATAATAATAATAATAATAATAATAATAATAATAATAATAATAATAATAATAATAATAATAATAATAATAATAATAATAATCATAATAATAATACAAAATTAACCACCTCGAGACACAGGCGGAAAATGCAGGCCTCCAGGTCTCTTTGGAGGAAACGCAATTCATAACTAACATCAAGACTGCACCAAAATATGTAAAAGTAAACCAGCGGGTCATCAACCGGACAGATAAGTTTAAATATCTTGGCGAGAGGATAGAACCAAACATCTCTTGCGTCGCGCATGAATACAATGGAAAAAGGCTTATCAACTGAACAAAGGCGTTAACGACAAAAAGTCCATATCCTTCAACGCAAAACTCAGATATTATTGCACTGTCATAAGACCAGAGGCTTTGTATGCAGCGGAATGCGTTGCTATGAACAAGAAAGACTTGATGACTAAATTGGAAATTACAGAAAGAAAGATTTTAAGCATACTTCTTGGCCCAATTAAAGGCAAAAGTAAATATAGACGTCGGCATAACCATGAGCTGTTCAGAACTTGTCTGATGTCATGCGGAGAGGAGAATTGCGTTTTATGGCCACTTGCTAAGACTGAAACCAACACGATAGGAAGACCCAGCCAACTCGGTTCAAGGAGGTGGAAAGGGACCTACAGGAGATGGGGACCACTTATCAAGATATACAAGAATGAAACCCACTCAGGACGCAACTAAAAGACCTCCAGGGTTTTCAAGAAAGGCGAAAGTTGAAGACATGGACGGAGCAGAGGAAAGAGCAAGAGCGGCAGCGTATGAAGGAGCACTGGGCAAAGATCCAAGCCCAGAGAAGACAGCTGAAATAACTTGGTCCTTAGCAGGCCGATACGAACAAGTAATAATAATAATAATAATAATAATAATAATAATAATAATAATAATAATAATAATAATAATAATAATAATAATAATAATAATAATAGTGATAATAATAACCACAACTAGAGGACATGTGCTGCTCCGAAGCATTCGGCCAGGTATGCCGCAGTTCGTAGTCAGAATTCATCCGTTCTGACGTCATCATGCCCGCTGTTTGTTAAAATATATCCATATATTCGCTTCTTTATCTTGCAGTTCTGGATGTAAAGCTTGGTATTGTATCGTAGAAGGCAGTGGTAGTGTTAATCGCACTTCTTCTATATAGAAGGGTTGTCTTGTGAGCTCATAAGTTAGTCTCGGGCGAGCGGTTTTTTTCCCCCCATACAGGGAACCTTCTTAAGATAGACGGCCTCCATTCTTCCTAATGAATCTAGGTTATCCTTCGATAAGTGCTCCCAGGTAATGTCTAAGGCGTATATCATGATGGCGTCTGTTTGGACGTAGACTATTTTCTTTTAACAGCACGTAGGTTATTAGGAACGCTTTGCCATCTGAAGCTCGGAAAGGTTAGAAAAGCAAAGAGTATCTAGCAGGGAATAGTATTCTTCCGTGATCAGACAAAATCTGACAGGTAGTTATCAAACATGGCTGCATGCAATGCCATTACTAGGGATGAAAATCACGTATATCAGAATATGAATGAAAGTGTTAGCAACCTACGAAGTACAGCATGTATTGCGGGCTAGGATAAGGCATCGCCTGCAATTATTGGAGTAATCGTTTAATGATTTGATTTTATGATTACTCAAAGACAGCTCAACTTGGAGACCTATCAATATCTCATGATTCACCGGCAGGTAATTTCGGAGGGAATGAAACAGAAATGAAGCAAATCGGTCCAGTGGAAGGGCTGAACGGATTTGCCAAATCTGTTTTAATAACTCTTTTGATAATAATAATAATAATAATAATAATAATAATAATAATAATAATAATAATAGTAATCATCATGATCATCTTGTGGCTTCCGCTACCGTGTCCAGGGATTTTGATTGTATGACATTGAGCTTCCTGCGTGTGCGTGTATGTGTGTCAACTTCGACGTCTTGTTTTACTCTACCGACAGGCAGGGATCATATTCTACAGGGAAACATTTTATTAAGTTTGTCAGATAAGCACCAAATGTGTCAGCATATAACTCAAATACCGACGTCGTATACCGTGAAGTCTCGAATGTAAATTTTCCTTCCGTTTAAAAGTATGATTGTCTGTCCAGATTTGAAAACTGATCCACGGCAAACATTTTTGGACTGTGGTGTATAATGTCTTCCAAGCACTTCTAGTTTTTTGTTACTTCTCCTTACCTTTTACACTGTTTCGTATCTTTTAGTGTCTGATGCAGTCTCTTTTAATGTTTTTTATTTTCCTACTAAACAATATTCTTTTTTTCTATTATTCAGTTTAATTACCTGCTGAAATTAATTTTTAACTTTAACGCATTATGTGTCAACAATGTACAGACTTAATAATTATTTTCACTCAACAACGCATTCATAAAAAAATTACCACTCGGACACGATGTTAGAGTCATCGACAAGCTAGTACCGAATTGGTTGCGTTTGCTAAACTTCGTAATCGCTGTTTGCAACATTCCATAAACTGTGTTGTTTCTGCAGGAGGAATAAAAATCTCTTGACGACTGGGTATTTCCACTGTTTATATGATATCATCTGAATAAATTTCATGAGTAGTGGAATAACTTGAATATTATTGCAGGGTGTCTCCTTTTATGTGAAGACAACGAGGAATGCGTTATGAAGAAGTTACGGAGCTGGTTGAAATTTCGACACTGTCTCATAAATGTCTAAGTGAGTGTGTAATGGCAGTTTGAAAGTTGTAATTGCATTGCGAGGGAGCAACGTGCAAGTTACATGATGTACACACGTGCGTGTAATGCCGTATCAGGGTTCTGAGAGCGTGCTTAGCGTAGGGCGGCACGCGTGACTGGACTACGGAGAGCCGGCTGGTTCACGTCTAAAGTGGTGTGGGTTCGAATACCATTGTGTTTGAACTGTAGGACCAACATCTTCCAGAGAACTAGCGCATGAATTCCAGAACTAACATCTTCCAGAGAAGTAGTGTTTGAACTGGTGGGCCAACAACTTCCTGAGAACTAGCGCTTGAATTCCAATACCAACAACTTCCTGAGAAATAGTTCTTGTAGTTGTTGAACCTCAGGAACAACATCTTCCAGAGAACTAGCGTTTGAACTCCAGAACCAATAATTTCCTGAGAAATACTTCTTGTAGTTCTTGAACCCCAGGAACAACATCTTCCAGAATTCCTAGGCCAACGTCTTCCAGAGAACTAGCGTTTGAACTCCAGAACTAACATCTTCCAGAGAAGTAGTGTTTGAACTGGTGGGCCAACAACTTCCTGAGAACTAGCGCTTGAATTCCAATACCAACAACTTCCTGAGAAATAGTTCTTGTAGTTGTTGAACCTCAGGAACAACATCTTCCAGAGAACTAGCGTTTGAACTCCAGAAATAATAATTTCCTTAGAAATACTTCTTGTAGTTCTTGAACCTAGGAACAACATCTTCCAGAATTCCTAGGCCAACGTCTTCCAGAGAACTAGCGTTTGGACTCGTCGACCAACAATTTCCTGAGAACTACATCTTTTATTCCTTGTCCAGGAATAATACCTTCCAGAACCAGATAACAAGTGTTCGAACTGTATAACTAACAGCTTCCAGGGAACAATATTTTAAACTCCAAGACGAACAAAGTTATAACAACGAGCGTTTGAATTCCAGAACCAAAAGCTCCCAGAAAACTAGTGTTAGGACTGTAGGACCAACAGATTTCCGATTCGTTGGCTACTGGCAAATAAAACTTCCTCTGAGGTACAAAATTCGGAGAACGTAGTGAGTTCTTGAACAGTTTAAGGGATCGTGTACTATTATTATTAGATCTATTACTATTAATGATGAAAACGTAGATTTGCAACGAATCCAGGAGCCACCACTCTAAGGTAACATGCTGGCAGTGGCGTATGGTGAACACGTTCGTTACCTCAGCAGCAAAAGAAAGAAAAGCAATCGCATTCCCACCCCTCTCTCTAAACATTGCTGTTTTAAAACATCACTCGAAAACTAAGCAGATATATAACAAGTAAACAGAGGAGACAAGAACTTGTGAAATTATAATTCACTTGAATAAGAACATACTCGCATCTATTTCTAAATTGGTGTTCACGACAGTGATGGCACCGTCATAACTTAAGCTACAGCAAATTTTAAACATTTCACTTACAGTTTCACCCACTGACGCTTCCTAACAGTACTGTCATGGTTTCCACAGAAATATACTGGGACTAAATTTTTATTCTTAAAATAAGACTAACCTAAACCGAATGAGCAAAATTTAGCAGGTGTTTTACCGTCGCCGGAGTTTTACAGTTTCACTCGCTCACCGTGTGTAGGTACAGTACCTTCTCACGACATGTCACAGAACTTGCGAAAATTTCACCTATAATCCAAGAAGAAGGCTACAAAAATTCACCATATACGGCGGCAAACCCAGTCGTACAGAACAACCAAATAGGCCTTGGCGCTTGGGTCTGTGTTCATGCTGGGCAACCTAATTATTTTTCCGCGTGTATCAAAAAGCTCCCTCTACACGTGCCATCAATGAATCGTTCCCAAAATCTTCATACATGTCGAAATCCAAAAAACAAAATAAATACTTTTATGGCAATTGATTTCATAAAATGGCTGTTTCTATTAGCAAGCCTATGTGCAAGTGGCTACTATATTTTCTTGCAGCCTGCTGCGTGTGGCGCTGAACACTTCGAGTGTTAACTATTCCAACTAACGTGTACCCAAGCTAGCTGCGACGCTGTGAATCTCGAGCGAGGCCAACAGCTATCACCCCGCCACCCCACGAGAAGGAGCATACGTCAACCAAGCGACTTGAATTTCGCGGCGGCAAAGGAACTGCGGTAGAGCGAACAGGTGTACTTGTCTTGACTTAGCTGTTTGCAGCTTTATTAACTTGACGTTCTAAGGAATAATAATGTATACTATAAAATATAAAGAGGTAAAGTTTGTATGTAATGGCTAATCTCAGGAACTACTGGACCGATTCTAAAAATGATTTTACTAATGTAAATACTCATTATCCCTGAGGGACATGGGCTGTATTTTATTTTCAAAGCAATTCCGTGGGGGGTGGGAAGAGGGCACTGGGGGAGATATAAAATACTAGGCTAATATCGGCGAAATATCGAATTTGTCGTACAAGGACGAGACAAAGCTGATTTTAAGCCCATTGGAGCCCAACGTCAGCTGCAGTATTCTTACAGCAGCGAGATTATCTACAACATATCACAAAAACTTAACATGTTACAGACATGAAAATTGCTATTTGGAATCTCCTAAAGAACACACATTGCTGTTTTTAGAAGATCCACTTAAGGAGTGAGGGCGGGTGGCGGAGCGGGTACGGGGGGGGGGGGGGGGAAGGAGTGAAAAAGGATTTGAATTCTGTATATGAGGATACATATGTCTCAGAAACTGAAGATGTTACAGACGTTAAAACTGGCACTTGGAATCTCCTTTAAAAATAAATGAACACACTTTTTTCGAAAATCCACTTTAGCGGTGAAATAATAAAAAAGAGCGGGTGAATTTTTAAAACGAGTATCTTCTTCTACCGCTTTTCCCACACCTGTGGAGTCTCGGGTGCGAACTGTGTCGTACATGTGGACTTGACCCTGTTTTTGGCTGGATGCCCTTCCTGACGCCAACCCCGTGTGTAGGGATGTATTTGCTATTGCGTGTTCCTGTTGTGGTTGGTAATGTGGTGTGTTGAGTGAATATGAAGAGGAGAGTGTTGCGACAAACACAAACAACCTGTCCCCGAGCCAGATGAATAAATCACACGCTATTAAAATCCCCGACCGAGCCCGGAATCGAACCCGGAACCCTGTGAACCGAAGGCTTCAACGCTGATCACTCAGCCAAGGAGTGGGGCAGTTTTTAAAATGACTAGGCCTATGTCTACAGTATATCTCATAAACTTACAGACGTGAAAATTGGCATTTGAAATCCCCTTAAAAAAAAAAAAAAGAAATACCGTACGTACTTTTTGTTTTCGGAAAATCAACTTAAGCTGGAGATCGAAAATAAGTGAAGAAGGAGTTATTGAAAATTGAATTTTGGAATCTCCTTTAGAAATAAAGAAACCCCTTTATTTCGACTTAAAAGAGGACTGTTTCTCACATGTAGAGTTTCATGTCTCATGTTCCAGACTTAGCTCTGCCAGTAGCCTGGTCATCTTAGCTCCGAAAGGTAACACGACAAACGCGGTTTACAAAGAAGTTCTGGGGTAAATGAAACGCATATTTTCGGTGAATTTTTATACTTTAGGGATTTTCAGACAATATATTAGTGCAGTACTTAGGAACAATTAATGTTTATCAACTTACCAAATCCTCGCGTGCGAAGCCGTGGGTAACAGCTAATAGAATATAAATACCAAATACTTTGCCCTAGCAGCTCTGAAGTAGCTGGGGTTCAGTGCACGCCACTGCATGCTGGCTCGGAGAAACTTTATTTTACAGAGAGATATAAGTATAGGCCTACACGGTAGGAATGGAACTGATACGCATTACTATTTAATATAGTCTCCATTCTTGTGTAATCACTTGTTCCAACGATACAGCAAGTGATCGATCAGCGTCTAGTCCACGAGGGCAAGGCCCGACCGTCGTAAAATCGCTTAGCACCCAACTGCTCCTTCAACGGTCCGAAGAGATGGAAATCACTGGGTGTGGTCTGTGTGCTGGATGGTGGTCGTTGATTCCCTCACGAGGGTAGCGACAGTTACTGTGACACACTGGAGCATTTTTGGGTTGCAATTCGCAGAAAACGATGCGGATTTATCTCAACAGGCACATTTCTCTGCACGACAATGTCAGGCCACAGGCAGCCAACAGCACGCGTGATTTATTACGGTGCTTTCCATGGGACCATCGTCCCTACAGCACGAACTGGCACCGTGTGACTTGCATCTTTTCGGAACGTTGAAGAAACGATTCTGCCGTTCAGCATGGCGTCCTGATGTGGCTTCGTGGACTGGACATCACACCCTGATGCATAGACAATAATTGTAGAAACAATGACATGACGGTATAGAAGTTGCACTTCTATATGCGAGGGCTATATTACACACCTTCATAAGGTAAAGCCCCACTACAGCAGATCCTCATTTCCCAGTGAACTAAGTAGTAGTTTCTTCAGACTCTAGGGAAGAAATGCAGATCTATCAGCACGAAAATAAGTGGTATTTGGACAACAATGGTGACTATATTCAAAATGCACATCATTGCCCTACCACTACGTATCCTGTAAAATAAAATTTCTCCTTACAGGCTCTTGTTACCTTTTTTTTAAGCTACCTTGTAGATCACTTTAATAATCTTATTATAATCACCTCTGGAAAATTATTTTTAACACAGGTTGCGTATGGAGGACATAAGGTACAGAACAATTGTAAACGAATTACTACGTTTTATACGAGTGACTAGAAGGTTTACCGTCGACGGGTAAAGCGTGACTGAATAGAGGCTGTGCTGCTGTCATTCGCGATGTCACACACTTGTCTGCTACAACAGGTGACACGTAGCGGGTATTGGTACACATGAATACGGATAAATAAACAGCCCATCCAGTGGAAATCTTGAACATGTTCTGAGATGAATGGGACTGGTTTAGGGCTAGATGATGACCAGATATTAATTAATTTCTTCTTCTTCTTCTTTGTTCCAATGGGCATACTTTGTAACACGCTTGTTCAACTTTTGGGCTTTGACATTTGCCCAGTATGGGCGCATTTTCCGCCGGTGTAACTCCTTCCTGTCATTCGTCCAGTGGGGGTGTCGTAAAAGTTGCGCCGAGTTAAAATCAGTAAAACTTGCGCCGTGGTCATTAATCATTCTAGGATCTCATTAGCGAGATGTCTTGTCTGTCTGGGAATTCCACAGGTAAGTTTCGTGTTTCAGAATGTGACAGTGTCATCTTGATATCAGCATCACTGTTTGAAACACTTTCCTTTGTCATTTATTCATCTTTTATACCCAGGTGTCAGGGGAAACGTAGGGTGAGGCATTTTTTTTCTGTTTGCACTGGTCATTCTTTATTCAACAAATTCGCTATCATTGCATTTGCCATCCATTAATCTTTTTCCGGAAAAGCACGCCAGACCTCGAATTCGACAGCATTTTCTTCCTTTAGTGGTATTTCATCCTTCATTCATTCTATTCCTGACCCTGTCAGTTAGCTACAAACAGGCTGTGGATATTCTTCATAAGACTGAAAAGCTGTTCCCACATTTGGTTTGTAAATAAAGTCAAACAACGTAGTTATACTCATTTCACCCACTGATATACATTAATACGATGCAGGTTTTTTAAATGTGCAAGAAACCAACATTGATAGAGTGAATAACGTTTTATATATTAACTAGCAATTACCCGCGGCTTCGCTCGCGTGGATTTTCTAAGTTGAACAAAGTAATCGTTCCTCGGCATTGTACTAAGAGATTACCGGTATCTGAACATTGATAAAGTATAAAATCTCACCCAAAAATTGAGTTTCATTTACCCCAGAAATTCTTTGTAAACCATGTTTGTGGTATTACCTTTTGCGGCTAATACGACCGTGCGACATACAACTGTACATGCGAGAAACAGTCTTCTATTAAGTCGAAAAAATAAATACATGTTTATTTATGTTTGAAGGAGATTCCAAATACCTATTTCCACATCTGTAACATCTTCAGTTTTTGAGATATACAAAAGTATCCCCACAGAAATAATTCAACCCCTCGATCAGTCCTTCCCCCAATCCCACCCCCACCTAAGTGTATTTTCTGAAAATCAAATTCGTGTTTATTTTTAAAGGAGGTTCCTAATACCTAATTATCACGTCTGTAACATCTTCAGTTTTTAACATATAAGTATACACCTAAAAATAATTAAACTAATTTTCACTTCTTTTCACCCCCCGTTAACTGGCTTCTCCGAAAGAAAAGGTGCATGTTCCTGTATTTTTTAAGGACTCTCACAATACCAAGTTTCTTGTCTCTAACATGTTCATTTTTTGAAATATAATGTATATATACCGGTACTCATTTTAAAAATTTACCCGCTTTTCCAATTCTTTTCAGCCCCTTAACTGGATTTTCCGAAAACCCAAAAGTACGTGTTTCGTTATTTTTAAGGAGATTCCAAATACCAGTTTTAATGTCTATACGTCTGTAACACCTTCAGTTTTGAGATAAATGTATACTCATAAACATAATTCAACTTCTTCTTCTTCACTTCTTTCCACCCCTCTCCGCCTTAAGTGGACTTCCCGAAAACAAAAAAAAAAAATCGTGCTTATTTTGAAAGGAAATTGAAAATACCAACTTTCACGTCTGTAACAGCTTCAGTTTTTAAGATAAAGCATCCTCATAAATATATTTCAACTCCTTATTTACTTATTTTCAAATCCACACCCCTTACGTCGATTTTCAGAAAAAACACATGCGTGTTTGTTTTTAAAGGAGATTCCAAATACTAATTTTCACGCCTGTAACATCTTCAGTTTTGAGATATAAGAATCCTCATAAAAGTAATTCAACTCTTTTTCACACTCCCCCCCCCCTCCTTCCTACCCGTTAAGTTGATTCCCCCTCCCAAAAAGTGCGTGTTAATTTTCAAAGGAGATTCAAAATACCAATTTTCACGTATTTAGCATCTTTAGTTTTTCAGATATACAAGTAATTCAACTGATTTTTCAATTCATTCACCCCCCTTAAGTGGATTTTCCGAAGACACAAGAACACGTGTTTCTTTACTTTGAAAGAAGATTCCAAATACTGTACAAATGTTCAAGCCTCTAACATCTTCAGTTTTTGAAATTTAAGTATTATTATAAAAAGAATTCAACTCTTTTTTCACCCCAGCCCGTTAGGTTGATTCCCCCCACCCCTCCAAAAAATGCATGTTTCTTTATTTTTAAAGGAGATTCCAAATACAAATTTTCACGTGTGTAACCTTAAGTTTTTGAGATAGAAGTTTCTCCATAAAAAGAATTACATTTTTTCACTTCCTTTCACTCTCCGCCCCTTAAGTCAGTTTTCCGAAAACCAAAAATACCCGTTTCTTATAAAGTAGCTTCCAAATGCCAATTATCACGACTGTAACATCTTCAGTTTTGAGAGTTGATTTCCCCCCAAAATTGCGTGTTTCTTAATTTTTAAAAGAGATTCCAAACACTAATTTTCACGTCTGTAACATCTTTAGTTTTTGAGATATAAGTATCCTCATGAAAGCAATTAAACTCCTTTTTCACTCCACCCCCGCCCGTTTAAGTTGGTTTCCCCCACCCAAAAATGCGTGTTCTTTATTTTTAAAGGAGATTCCAAATACCAAATTCCACGTCTTGTAACCTTCCGTTTTGAAATATAAATTTCTCTAGAAAAATAATTCAATTTTTTTCACTTCCTTTCACACTCCCCACTCAAATTAATTTTTCAAAAACGAACAGTACCCGTTTCATTAAAATAGCTCCCAAATACCAATTATCACGACTGTAACTTCTTCAGTTTGTGAGATGTATGTATCCTCGTAAAAGGAATTCATCTCCGCTTTCACCCCCACCCCCAAACAAGTTTATCCCCTCCGCAAAATGTGCGTTTCTTTATTTTTAAAGGAGATTCCAAATACCAATGTTCAGGTCTGCATCATCTTACATTATTCAGATATACTGTAGATACGCTAATTTTAAAAATTCACTCCTTTTTTTTAAGTTCCTCTTAAATGGATTTTCCGAAAAAACATGTTTCTTTACTTTTACGGGAAATTCCAAATACCACTTTTCAAATCTGTAATATGTTACGTATCTGAGATAATTTGCAGATATAGTCCTTTTGAAAATTTACCCCGTTTGTCACTTCTGTTCACCCCCTATTCGTCGGACTATCCAAAAACACAAAAATACGTGTTTCTTTATTTTCAAAGGAGATTCCAAATACCAATTTTTGCGTCTGTAACATCTTAACTTTTTAAGATATAAGTCTCCTCATAGAAGATATTCAAACACTTTTCCCCCTTTTTCAACCCCCTTAATGGGATTTTCTGAAAACAAAAAAATACGTGTCTTTTTTAAAGAGATTCCAAATAACAATTTTCACGTCTGTAAACTTTCAAGTGTTTGAGATATAGATATCCTCATTTTAAAAATTTACCCCCTTTTCGCCCGCTCAGCTACGGAATATCCAAAAATCCTCCCTTAGTGAGCACCAACACCCTAAAATAAATGTACCCCGAAAATTTCATTTCTTTACGTCCAAAAGTTTTGGCTTGGCGATGATGAATCAGTCAATCAGTCAGGACATGGTATTTTATATAGAGAGATTTCAAAATTTCAGTTTTACAGATATTCACACCACTCGTTGAACGTGCAGATACGCCCCTGCGGTGCAGCGCAGGTAGCAGTTGCTTAAGACAGCTGTCAAACCACTTCTACTCCCGGCGGGGAATCTCCACGGCGCAACTTTTACTCGGCGCAACTTTTACAGTTGCGTCCAGTGGGTACCTTTCTTCCGGTTTTTTTTTCCTGAAATCCATGGACTTCCTTCAGAGTACGTCGTGCAGTCCATCTATCTTGAAGATCTGATATTCTCGGTTTCTGTCAGCAAAGTGGTGCGGATCTTCTTGTTCTGCCAGAAGATGAACAGACAATTGGCCAGTATTTTGGGAGACAGTCTTACTACATGACCATAGAAGGCTACTCTCCTTTTTCTAGTACAATCATAAAGCCTCTCTATGTGTTCGTAGAGCTCGGAACTGTGCCGTCTACGGAATTCTTCATCTTCCTTTACCGGACCTAAGACCTTCCTGTGAATTCAGCTTCTCCATCAGACCTCTTCTGTTCAATGAAAGGCACTCCATGGCATACAGAGCTTCTGGTCGTATGACTGACGTGTAGTGCTTCAGTTTCAGATTGCGTGAGACGCATTTTAGTTATAAATGTTCTTTGTCAGTCGAGAGGCCAGTTCCAACTTGTTGACTCTCATGCATAACGATGCTCTTTCTGATAAGTTGGGTTCAATCCATTCGCCGAGATACTTACATTTTCCAGTCCTCTTGGTTTCTGTCCGTTCTAGACGTATCTCCCTGCTAGCTTCTTTGATGTTGTTGAAGAACTCTGTTTTCTCCAACGACACTTCAAGACCCACTTTGGCTGCCTGTCCTCTGTGGCAACTGATTTGTATCCAGCGAATCGGCAATCAGTGCCATGCCGTGAGCAAAGGCCAGCCCTTCCTTCTTATGACCTAGCTATATCCCACTCTGGATACCCAAAGTTGGTCAGTTCTTAGCGCGATTCTCTCACAACCTGTTCAAGGACACAGTCAACGAGAAGTGGAGAAAGTCCATCCCTTTGTCTCGCCCCTGTTTTAATCTCGTAGGTTTCTAGAATGAGTCTGCGGGTTTTGTTGTCTAATCCCAGTTCCTGGAGAATTTTATTAAGTGTTAGTCTATCAACGGAGTCGTAGGCTTTCCGAGATTCAGCAAAGGTGACGACCACCTTGCGGTTTCTCAGTTTTGAATATGCGAGTACAGTTTTAACAGAGACAATTAGACAATGTCTGAGAGCTCAAAGTTGTAACTATATGCTAGGAGAAACTAGCAACTAGGTGGCTAGTTAACTACCCACCAGAGACCGTTATATATTTATACTTGAATCACGCCCTAATGCACAGACAATGATTGTAGAAACAATGACATGATGGCGCAGAACTAAATTAAGAAGGCAATGTGTGTACTTCTATATGCGTATATAAGCTAAGATCAACTTACGTATACCTCACTACAGCAGATCCTTACTTCAGAGTGAACTAAACAGTAGTTTCTTCAGACCCTAGGAAAGAAGTATAGATGATCTATCAGCACCGAAATAAGTGGGAAAGATAAAGGTGTAAATAAATACTTCGCACTCGTCTATTGTCTCCACTTTTATGCATTAGATGCGTTCCCTAGACTGTCAGGCACATGCGCACAATTAACGCACCGCATTTGAGCTTTCCATGCAGTTCCTATTATATCCTCTTTGCCACGCAATGAGAAATTGGTATTCGACTAGTTCTTGCAGACGTGGGTGTTTGAGGACAGTCAGTAGAATTTGACATTGTTGGAGGATTTCTAATGAAATATGCACACGAGGAGGACACGTCACGTTCGATCCTGTTTGCACTGAGCCTTATAAATATACCGTACCTATTCCCTTGTTATTCCAGAATATAAACTTTGTTTGACCACTGTATAATGATAAATATCGGGTATTAACATAACTATATAACCTGTAATGCAATATCGTTCATTAAAAACAATCCCATGATAAAATTATATGCTCACTGCCAATGCAACTAGGCCTGCAATAGGCCTACTACGATAAGTGTGTAATCATCTATTGTACTCAGTTACTGGTACCAGTATGTCCTCGGACACTCCCGGCACTAAAAGCCATACACCATTTCATTTACTGGTACCAGTGCTTTTATGGTCACGAATGCAGTCACAGATACAAATTTGATTAGATTCAGTTGTATTAAGGGGTATCGTAATTAATATTTTCGACGTAAAGTCACTAGCAAGTATATAAATATCAGCAGGGGACAATGTAAAATTATTTGTTAGAGGACGCAAATTATCGCCTATAACCTCAACCAAACGTATGACAGTACAATTTCTTTGTCGGAAGAACATGATAAAGCCACAAACACAATATTAGCTACCGATACTGAAGTACTGCACACGCGCGCACCAATTTAAAGAATAGATACCTCCTGCTCAGGGTCCTCTGAGTTAGCAGGCGATTCATCGAACCAATAGATGTATCTTACGTTCATGCCACGCCAAAACACAACTTAACCATTGGATACTGCTATACATTCGGTATGTCACATTCCAGACATTCTGGGCATTATTTTTCACCATCTGAAATGATACTTAACAATGGTTCATGGTAACTATGAAAACGGCAGAGCACACTAGAAACATGTTGATAACGCTGTCCGTGTGTCGTTTTTCACAAAATGGGTCCTCCAAAGAAACGTGTTCTACTCTGTGTTAATATTGTTTCCAGGTATGGAAGATGGTGGCAAAGATGACTGATGGATTATACTTCAACGTCCTATGACCCGGCGTACGTAACGGACGAGTGATTTGAAAATATTTGTACTATGCATGATACTGAAGTGCTGTTAATAGGAAGTTTCTCTTGAATATGGACGAAAACACACCAGTAACCTTTTAGAAGAACGAATAAACAAGGGATGTAAGATAAACGGAGGAATCAAACAGGCTAC